>NC_136914.1:15454642-16054642 GCF_949752795.1 Hyperoodon ampullatus | reverse complement strand
ATTATACAAACTATGGATGTCTGAATGGAGTCACAAGAGTGTGAGACCTTTACTTTCTGACTTAAGTAGCTGAATAATGCCAGAAGTTGCTAAGTTCTTCCATATCAGAGGAGTCTATATCCTTAATGGATAAAGTGATTCCTAGAAATATCTTGAAAATTGCATGTCACTGCTTTGAGGCTTAAGAGCATTATGTAAATGCCTGATGTCATTTTCATTAATGATGATTTCTTTTCCTGAAGGGGGGAAAAAAGTGAGTCCCATTTAATGAAAATGTTTACCCAAGAATTTTTTCCCCAGTAGCCAAATAACTGCAACACAATTAAGTATCAAATCAAATTTATATGGTATTTTGTAAGCATGTAACATAGCTTTGGTTATGCAGTAAAGAAAGCAGGTTTTCAGAATTTTATGGCATGGTGTCTGGAGAGAGGTTTTTACAAGAAGCCCAGTTCTCTTTGGGGAGCTAGTTATGGGCAGTGCCCGGAGGCTTTAGCAAAGCCATTGTCTCCAGAAGCTTCATCATCTGGATTGGAGCTTTTGTTGGGTGCATTTTTTCATTATTTATTGTGGTTACAAGAAAAGTCTAGCATAAATATATTGAATAAACTGTAATCACGAGTTTATTAGTATAAAGAAATTTTATAACAGTTATTCAATTCAAAAACATATTTTAAAAAAGAAAACAAAATACATAAAACCAGGTTGACCACAAGGAAAGAATTATTTTCTTCATTCCAATTTTTTAATGTAAAAAATTAAATGCTCCTGATCTTCATTTTCACTCTGCAGAGGAAACTACCATGAATATTTTCTTGTGTTTATATAGCTCTTGTTATGTGTGTATATATCTTTCTTTCACTTATTATGCATTGACATTTTTCCACAGTGAAAACTTAGGCCTATCCATTAAAATCTGTCATAAAATCTATTAAATGGTTATGCCATAATCTATCAACAAGTCTCTTGATGATGGATGAAAATATTTTCCCCACTTTAAAAATGCAAATATTAAAATGTATGTATTTATATATTAATGCAATATAAAAATGTTGCATTAAACATCTTTGCAATCATATCTTTGCCTACTTGAATTAGTAGAGCTATTGGAAAAAGTTCATAAAGATGGAACCGTTGGGTCCAACAGTATGTGCATGTTAAATTTTGATAGATGATGCCAAATTTTTATCCAAAAGAAACATGCCTACATTTCCCCATCCACTCCAGTCCTGGGTAATACTGCATATTTCATCTTTTCCTGTCTAAATGTTGCAAAATTATATCACATGGCTCTAATTTGCATCTTATTATGACTGAGGTAGAACATCTTTTCACGTGATTGTTGGTATTTCATCCTGTGGATTCCTAACGTGAATACATTGTTAATTTGCAGCCTCAGTAAATCCTCTTAGTTTCTGCCAAGTTTCCTTAGTGGCTACAAAAGATTCTTAAAATAAATATGCCTCCTCGGGCTTCCCTGAGGGCACAGTGATTGAGAGTCCGCCTGCCGATGCAGGGGACATGGGTTCGTGCCCTGGTCTGGGAAGATCCCACATGCCGCGGAGCGGCTGGGCCCGTGAGCCATGGCCGCTGAGCCTGCGCGTCCAGAGCCTGTGCTCCGCAACGGGAGAGGCCACAACAGTGAGAGGCCCGCGTACCACAAAAAAAAAAAAAAAAAAAAAAAGTCCCCTCACCACTTCTCACCAACAGTGACATAACATAACATAACAATACTGCCTCATTCAGAAAATGTTAGAGGAGAGAGAGAGAGAGATAAGGAAAGGCTAGAGACAGACCAGTAGTGAAGCGTGAGCTCCTGAGTGATATAATTTTGAATGTCATACCTGAGGAAAAAGAGGTATGCCCTGTTCTGTCAAGTGAGAGGGAAATGGTGGCAATTCCAGGAATTTGCTGGGATCCTCGCTAGCCGTCTTTACCCAGGCCGTGGTAGTGGGAGAGTTAGAGTCCAGAAACTATAGTAGCATCATTGTTCTGCATTGGGTTTGCGACCAAAGGTACATTTATTTTCCAACGTCCCCCTTTAACAGCATTCTTGTACATAAGTAAAGAAAAGACAAGTGCCTATAAATCTCTTACTTATCTATCCACTGCTGCAGAGATTACATACCTAGGAGAATGACTTCCATCCCCAGACTCTCCCACCTCGCCTATAGAAACTGTGAGTGAGACAGGACGGGCAGGTTGGGGGTTCTAGGAAAACTGATTTTCATTTCCAAGCATGAGTAACTCAGATGTGACTGCTTTTGCTCACAACACATTCAGTGACATGCCCTCACCCTATTTATGTGTCAGGACTATGGAGTGACAAAACTGAGGAATCATACATAAAAATCCACTCTCCTTGCTGTATTGCCATCCTTCAGAAAGGACTTTTCCATTCATCTTTCTCCATTTCTAAAGACAAAAAAAGTAACTGAGAACAAGCCTGACCTTTTTTTTTTTTTTTTTTTTGCGGTACGCGGGCCTCTCGCTGTTGTGGCCTCTCCCGTTGTGGAGCACAGGCTCCGGACGTGCAGGCTCAGCGGCCATGGCTCACGGGCCCAGCCGCTCCGTGGCATGTGGGATCTTCCCGGAACGGGGCACGAACCGGTGTGCCCTGCATCGGCAGGCAGACTCTCAACCGCTGCGCCACCAGGGAAGCCCTGACTTTTTTTATTTATTATGATTTGTCAGTCATTTGCATTATCACCTCTTGTCTCATGCACTGTTCGCTGGCTTGTGCTGAAAATAAAAATAATTGAGGGAGGTGAGGCTGATACACAGAAGAGCAGTGATGATAACAAGAAGGGGGGGAATATACAGAATCCTAAAAATGATAAAAATCAGTAGTTGATCTTTTTTTAAAATAGGGACTGGGCTCAAATTTCCCTCTGTTGCTGTGGAAGGATTCTTTTTAGATTTGTATAAGGAAAAAAGTTCTAAAAGAGGGTCCTCTGCCAGCTCCATGGCTCTTGAAGCAAAGGCAAGGTCAAGTACCCTGATCAGTAGAGCAGCTTGTGGGTAACAAAGAAGTTGGTCCTCAATGTTCCCTGTGACTTAGATGTATGCATACTTTCTTTGACATTAATGGGACTTAGGTGCCCATAAGAGACTTGTGGACTTATGAATGTATAAGGAGGATTTCAAGCAGGATTTCAAGTTCATAGATTTGTGCATTTGGAAATTATTTTACTATATTCTCCTTTATTCTTTCTTTGCCATTATTTTTAAAAAATAAAGCAAGTATGTGTATTTAATGGAGTATGACATGCTGCGTATGCGAAAAGCTGCACAAATCACATCTATGAGTTCCTGGTTTGTAATCTAAAACAAGACCAATCTTTGACAAAATTTTGGAGTCAATGTTAGGAGAGGTGTATTTTTATTGATCGCAAGCAGCCAGGGGAAAGAGTCAGTGGTATATTTTTTTTCTTTTTTGTAATAAATTTATTTATTTATTTATTTTTGGCTGTGTTGGGTCTTTGTTGCTGTGCGCAGGCTCTCTCTAGTTGCGGTGAGCAGGGGCTACTCTTCATTGTGGTGTGCAGGCTTCTGATTGCAGTGGCTTCTCTTGTTGTGGAGCACGGGCTCTAGGCACACGGTCTTCAATAGTTGTGGCTCACAGGCTCTAGAGCGCAGGCTCAGTAGTTGTGGCTCGCGGGCTCTAGAGCACAGGCTCAGTAGTTGTGGCGCATGGGCTTAGTTGCTCCACGGCATGTGGGATCTTCCCGGACCAGGTATCAAACCCGTGTCCCTTGCATTGGCAGGTGGATTCTTAACCACTGCGCCACCAGGGAAGTCCGAGTCAGCAGTATTTTAATAATTCTATTTACTCTGAGAAAACCAAAGGTTTCCGCTGAATAAATATGATTCTGTTTACTCAGTGACAAATACAAATTGGAAAATAAACTTGTTTTTCAGAAACTCCAGAATCACCTAATCCATCTTTGAAAATAGAATTCTTTCTTACAATAGATTCTTGGATCCTTTTTTTTTTTTTTTTTTTTAAGTACTGCGGAACCTAATCCTTGATATGTTTGAGTAGTAAATTTCCTTTGGACCCTATTTTAGTCATTTCCTACATTCCATGAACAGGATATGGGAGGAGTGGCTGCTTCCCATTTATCTAATCTATCTCTAACCTCAGAAACTAAAGGTTAAATTCAACTCCATTCTTGCCCGTGGGTTGACGGAGGGAATCGTTCAGCTGTAGTAACCACCCACTTAATTTTCTTTCTGGTGAATTATCCTCTCCTGATACCAATGCTACAAATAGCTTCAAAGTAGTATCACGTAAACACAAATTTTTCTCTCATAATAGTTATCTCCTTTTCTATGGTGAAATTGTAATTGTTAAATATTTAACTAATAACAGTGTAATAAGTATAATCTCCTTTCCTTAGTGTTTGAAGATGATGTTATTGCTCTTGCAATGTTGGGCCTGTAATTCAGATCATTGTCTAGTTATGAGGAAAATTTGGAATTTTCTATTCATTATAATGAAAATGGGGAAAAAATAGAAAAAATAATACATGGTTTAAGGAAGCATGAAAGGGAACTTTGTAACTTTACATGGATCATTTGTGTTCTACATAGGGACAAGATACAAATAGAATAATAAAATAAGGATTAAAGGCATAATTATTTACAGGGTCAAAAGACTTGAGAAAACATTGCTGCATTTGCCATTGGTCTGTGGATGGCTAAACTTTTTACTCTATAAATGAGAAAAAGTAGTTTTTTACTTTCCTCACTGGTTTCGTGATATCATCTCATCCCAGAAGAGCTGCCTCTTGAGAAAAATGAATGATTAACCTGGGATTCTGGGAGTTTGCTTTGCTTTCTGGTAGAGGTCATCTGACTTTGTATATCTGTCCGAGATACAAATGGGAAAAATAAGAAATTAGGAACAAATAGAGGGCCAGAAATATAATGACAGTTAAAAACTACTATTATCAGTAAATTCATCAGTTTTAAACTTTGGAAGAGAGTTCTTTCATTTTCTACTTGCTTAAAAATTATTGTCTTCAGTATTCTCCCAGGTTTAAATTCTAGAGGTAAACGTTAATGTATTATTTAAGAACTAACTAATGCCTTAGTATAATTTTGAAACAAATTAATATGATGATAAAGAACACCCTGACTTCCAAACTGAAATGTGGTTAAGCAGTCTCGGAACCCATGGTCTTTTTGATAAGAGATGAGTTGGGGGTGTAATCTGACCCTTCTCTATCTTCTGCTCCAGGAAGAATTAGAATGGCCTTATGTCTGCAAGGTTATTGGAGCCAAGGGAAATGCAGATCAGGTTGTACTTATAAACTTTTTAGAACTCTTTGAAAGATGAACCAAATAGAAAAACCATTAAATTTGCATTTAGAATTAAAATTCAAAAGGATATGGAGGATAGTTACTTTATAAGCAAATGTAAAATGAAAAACTTGCAAAAAGTAAGGCATTTACCAACGAAATACCATAAGGTTAGATGTAATTCATATTTTAATAAAGGAATGGCCATAAATGGTATCTTCTGAAATTCAGTTGCCTAAGCTAGGTCTTTACCTCCTGAAAAAAATTGTTTCACTGTATGACACGCCTAGCAACTAGAGGTTATGGATAGAAAGAAACCAAGACCTCCTCTGCCTTCCTCCCCCATGATGACAAGTCTTCTCCCAGCAGAGTCAGCTTATCTTCAGATAGAAAAGAATCCTTTCATAAGACCTTTTAATGGTCTTCAGTGGCTTAAGTTTCCATGCAGAAAATTTCACCAGCATTCTGTCAGCAAGTTGGTGCCCTCTGATTCTATATGCTCTATTTTCTTTTACAATGACATACATTTTCTCTATTGAGCACTAGAAGTATCTAATAATAATAATTTTATAAATTGTTATTATCTTTTAATTAATCATCTAATTACTTTTACAGTGATGTGGCACTCAACTCACCATCTGCTGATCTTAATTTGGCTTCACAGCCTTTCCAACCAGAGAGAATGCACAACCCAGCAATGTAAGGGCAGCTGCTGTATTTTACTCTGTACATTGAAAAGATTTTCCAGCAGGCTTGTCAATAAAAAGGACTGGTCACGGAGGTTGGGGGTGGAACTGAGCCTGCAGGTGGAGTAAAGGGGTCAGTTTTCGGAGGGGGCTGTCCTGGAGGAAGGAGACCACCTTGGCCATTACAGAGATCTGAAGCAGTTTTCCTTCATTCTTGTTTCTCAATCCAAACTAGCAGGCCTAACAAATCAAACTGGTGGCAATAACTAGAAGCAAAGTATTAGGAAGAATTAAACATCTCTCTTGTGACGTGTTATAAAATCTCAGACCGTGACAGGATTGCAATCAAGTAAGGCGCTGTAGACGGCAAAGCACCTCACTGTAGCAGCTCCTTAGTTGCTTTTCCTTCTGTCAACACTGTGAAACACAACTTTTCCCTTGGAAAAGGAGGTGATGTCAACTTTCCCTTTGCCATCTTCTAGTCCTGTGTCCTGTGACTGGTTCCCTGATATGCTTGTGGCTTATTACTCTTTTTCATGTGAATACATTAGGCTGCCTTGTTAGTGGACTACACTGTACTGGCATGCAACTCCCATTCTTAAGGTTAGGATTATTGATGATGTTTCTACTGGCTTAGAATAGTGGCAATTTGACCCTTTGGCTAAGTGATATATGGGAATTGGTTCTCGATTATTCTCTACTACTCAAAATTCAAAAGAGCAAAAGAGTTCCAGGAACTAAAATAGTCAAAAATACCACCTATCGCTAGTTTACTTTGCATCTAACATAAAGATATGACTTTGCATGGGAAAACAACCCAATCTTGAATGAAAATCAGAAGGCCTACTTTGTAATCTTGGCACTTCCCACTATATAGGTAAGTGACCCAGGGAAAGGCATCCTGTCTGCCTCTAAACTTGTGGAGTTCTAAGAGCCAGACATGAAGTCCTGTTCTTGGATAATATGCCAAGTCAAGACTTAGTTAAATATATATTTTGTATGTAAAATAGTATAGTATGTATTTTTAAATATTTCTAAGTTCTGTCACAACTTTATAATTCCCAGTTCCCCTTTCACTTGGTAAATTTGCCTCTTATTTAGGAGATATCAAAAGTCACAATTTGAAAACCATAGGGTATAGTCCAGTAAGTGATTCAACTTCTGTCATTTATGCAAATATATCCCTCTACTATTTTCTACTCAAAAATATTTTAGAATTTAAAGGGAAAATACTGACAATAACCTCCTTTGCCCAAACAAAAAGTAGTCACGAAGTGAAATAGTCTTTCACAGGAAAGGAAGCATTTTGTTGAGCAGTTAGTTGCCAAGGTGAGAAGTTCCCACTTTAAAGTCCCACACAGAAATAAGGTCTAGGGACAGAACAAAGATGGATGAACTCAGCGTGGGTCAGTTCTGGGTTTGGTAACATTAAAAAACAAGATAGATTTACTAGTTAGTGCTTTGATCTATAACTTCAAATGGACTGTGAGTTTCCATTTATGTTGCAGAAGGTTCTGAAGGTAATAGTTATTAGCTAAAGAAATGGTAAAATGGCAGAATGGCTGTGGGTACTCACTTCTTCATCCATTCAGCAATTTTCTTCTATTTAATGTTTTTGGAGCATGCATAAAAATTTGTGACACTTTAATTTTCCTTTGGAATTGGCTATAATACAGAAATGGCAGTCAGCTTCCCATCCTTGGTCTGTGAATGGAAATTTTGAGGACAGAAAAATTTATCTCACGCACCTCATGTAACCTACAGGAATCATGAAGCAGCTTTTGGGGAAGTCTTGATTGTTTTTCTCTCCTTTCCTCTGCACTTATTTCTGTTGAGAGTAAGGTGTTCAGGACATCATTGAAGTGAATGACTGTGTGGAAGGGAACAATGGGAATTTGTGTGGGACCCAGACAAAACCAAGGACATTATAGCCATGTCAGTTTTATTGTTTTTGTCCAGAACAGAGAAATTCAGAGGCTAGTTCTAATTCCCTCCCGCTTCCAAGTGAATTCAACCTGAATGCTGTGTCTGCAGAATGTGAATTATTGGATCTTAATCCCAAATAAGTCAGAAATGCCAGTGTGAATACTCCCACAGCAACCTTAGCTGTGCCCTCTCATGTATAAGGATTACTCTGGGACACGGAGTCTGTCATTACATGGTTATGTAATTCAACTTCTGAACAACTCTGGAAATGCTCAGTTACAAAAGCGACCATTTTGAATCTGTGCAGCTGACTATGACAGTCCACTTTCTTCTATTTGAAAGGCAAAAAAAAAAAATAGAAGTGGGATAAAAAAGTTGTTTTCAAATTTAGAAAAGCTTTTCAACATGCATAAAGATGTTTATAGACTTAACTTTCAGTTGATTTTTTCCAACTTAAATTTCCTTATTCTTCTCTATAAATATATCTCTTACACATTTTCGAGGGAAAAAATCCAATTTAAGTCTAAATTAAATTAGGCCAAATAATTAGGGGAAATTATTTTCTGGGTAAATTCACATTCTTAAATGATTTGAATTGGGAAAATAGTCAAGAATTGTCATAAAAATCAAGAGAAATGCTCAGTTTCTTCATATCCATAAAGACTGAATCAGGAATTATAGAGAAAGTATTAGAAAAGTAATTGCTAAGGATTGTGATGTCACATATCTTCAGCCTGATCACTTCTCCCTGAGCCAGAACATAGGTAGCCTTAATTCAGTGAAAATGATGAATATTCATTTCTTAGGCATATCTGTTATTCCACACTTGTGCCAGCTTTACTGTGGTGTAAGTGCTATGCCATTTGCAGTCAGGCAGATTTGAGTGTGAAGCCCAATCATCCCCCTTGATGACTGTTTCTAACTTGGTTTACTCATCTATAAAATGGGATAGTGACAGTAACCTCTATATTTTAAAATAATATAATGAAAGCTTTGAACACAGGCTTGCACATAATAAATACTTAGTACATATTTTTTCTCCTGTCCTTTCCTCACATGTATCAAAGTGTTACTACGCATATGTAGAATAATTTTCAACCAAAAACTACATAAAATATTTTGAGGAAATGACTGTGGTATAGAGGGGAAAATACAGCCTTTGGAATCATAGAGATTTTGATTTAATTCTCAGTTTTACCATCTCATAGATTTGTAATCTTCGGATTTCAACCTTTGCATTGATGAAATGGGAATAGAAATACCTACAGGGTAAGATTTTTGGTGATTAAATGTGCAAAGTTCCCAGCATAGTGCCTGCCACTAGGTAGAGCACTAATAGTGACCACGGACATTATTTACTGTCCTAATTTTGGTTTAAAGGGCACAACGTCAGTATTATCAGAAGTCATACTGGAGAGAGTCAGTCATGAGTGGAGTGTAAGAAATAAAAGTGAGAAGACTAGAAATTAAAAAATTTTAATGAAAGGATATAAATGTAACTTTTGACAATAAATGATTGTCATTCACAAAGAAAATACTTTATCCTAACTTAATAAAACTGTGTATTAATTGGAGTATAAAATACATTACATTGCTTTCATTATTTCTTACCTGAGGGAAATAATATTTTTTCCCTCAGACTGAGTATAAATATGGCAATATTTCATGGGAAAAATGAAAGTCTGACATAATGGCATAAGGGTTATTTTTGTCATCACTTATATGAGACTCAAACTTTGATAGTTTGTAGTCATTTATTATGAAGTCATATTATACCTTCCCTTTTATCACACCACCTAGCATGTGTTACATATATCTTAAATAGGAACTAAAATTCTTTAATTTCCTTTCTGTATTGAATTTTGATGGTGAATCAGTTTGCCTATTACATACACAAGAAACAAATCAACTAATCAATAATCCTTATTAATTTGGTACGTTTAAAATGTCTACCAAATGCTTGGAAGGAAATGAAAATTCATTTATTTTCATCGGCTTTCCAGCAACACAAATTGTTCAAGTCCTCTACCCATGTATCCTTTTTTTTTTTTTTTTTCTGTATTTGTTTTGTAGTCATGGTGTTTGCAAATGTCCATGTTGGAAAGCCAGTTAAGCAGCACTAAAGAGTTGCAGCTTTTTGCCACTCCTCCATCAAACTCTGCAAGGGCTTCTAAGAAAGCAGCTTATATTCACTTCAGAATGCGCACATCCATCTCCTTCACATTCTTATGCCAGGGCCTCTCATAAGAATGCTCCTTATAGCCAGCCCGAGGAGGCCAGTTTTAATGTTAGGAAAAATGTAGTAACATAGGGAACACAGAGTTAGAACTAAAATGTCATGCCATGTTGAACCATTAAGCTATGGCTTTATTCAGAGCTCACTGGCTGGAGGAGAGGCAGCAGCTCAGACATTTTAATAAGACTTCAAGGTCAGGTCATTGGTAAGATTTCAAGGTCATTCTTAAATCTGTGGAAGATGGAAAGACTTTAATCTCCAGCACAATCCAT
The DNA here is from genome assembly GCF_949752795.1 of Hyperoodon ampullatus. NCBI lineage: Eukaryota > Metazoa > Chordata > Mammalia > Artiodactyla > Ziphiidae > Hyperoodon > Hyperoodon ampullatus. The sequence goes on along the minus strand of NC_136914.1, from coordinate 16,044,215 downwards.
TCACTCTATTTATTCAACAAATATTTATTGTGTCTACCTACAGGCCAGGCACTCTTCTAGGTTCCAAAATCAACAATGAATATAACAGAAAAAAATCCCCATCTTTATATGTAATTTATATTCTGGTAGTGGTAGGCAGATACATAAATAAGTAAACTATACACTAATGTCTGTTGGTAATAGCGGAGAAAATAAATTACCATAGTGCAATGGACTGTTAGAGTTGGGAAGTGTTGTAACTTTATATAGTGGTCAAAGACAGCCTCGCTGTGGAGATACAGTTTGAACAAAGACCTGAAGGAGGTGAGAAGCAAAGCATAGCTGTGTGGATATCTGGGGTGAGAGTGTTCCCACAGAAGGAACAGAACATTGAAAGTGAGTGGGAGCAGGCCTCATGTTCAGAACACAGCAAAGAAAGCAGGGGTGTGGGAGCCACGCGAATGAGGACAGAGTGAAAATGAGATGGAGAAATGATGTCAGAATTTACGGGCCATTGTATGGATTTTGGCTTTCACTTGAAGTGAGAAGGAGGGCCGCTAGAAGGTTTTTAGCAGGAGAGTATAATAATTGGACTTGCATTTTAAAATAATTCATCTGTTTTCTGTGTGTAGAAATGACTGAACAGAAGAGTGGGTAAGAGACTATTGCAAGTAGAGGAGAGATGATGGCTAGGGTCAGGGCTGAGTGGTGAGATGGTTGGGAGATATTTGAAAATAAAGCTCCGAGCACACATTTTTGCAATATCTTAGATCAGCAATATTAAGGACCTTCTCAATCTAAGGAAGTAGAGTTTCCTGGAAAATCTTTATTGCCTAATTAAGTAGGGAAAAATACTTTCAGGTGGTCTCCTGAGTCTTTCGTCGTTTCACCATCCTTAGCCTTACTGGAATCCCAGGACTCAGCAACTCTTCTGGGTTAATGGGTGGACCATAAACAATGATCTCTCCTTCCATATCCATTTAGGAATGTTGTACTTGGCACAATAGATTTCCAGTAGCTAAAGGCTCATTTCCTTAGGTTGACATACCATCTGGCGGTTAACAAAGACTTTCCTGATGAACCTTAAGATACAGAGCAAGCTGGTTGGGTAGGAACAATGTCCAGCTCTGGAAATGCAGTGGAAGTATTGAGTTTACACTCAATGTGGAAAGCTAGTGCAATCCACTCCTCCCAAACACCCCCCATTTAAAAGAAAGGATAGAAATTAAACAGCGATTGTAAGGAATTACGAGACTTACAATTGCCTGGAAGTCAGAACAACAAAGCTTTATATGTCGGTACTTCTGTAAAAATTAACTGCTTGATAGCAGTAAAAGTTAGGACTTAACAGCAAAGAATACGTCTTTATGTACCTTCAAGGATACAGTTATATAATGGCTATCTTAATTAATGTCCCTCATAAAGTCTAAAGTTTCAATAATATTGCATAATATTCATACATTAATATCTTATATCCCTATCTTGATCTCAAATCCCATAAAAGGAAGTAATGTATCTAGGGATGCCTCCATTCAACAGATATTCCATAAATATTTTTTGAGCTAATATATATTTTATACAACTTTTCCATTTTCCCAGAAAGAGATATTTTAAGGTCAAATATGATAGTGCGTAATTGAGAATATTCTGAAACAGCAAAACACCATCTTCAGGATGACATCAGGGTACAAGAAACTTCATTTAAAAACAATGTCCATGGCTACAGAGTGCTGGAAGCAGTTCAAAGTTCAGCCTCACTCCACATAGAAAAGTCTGGCACAAGTGATTTAAAGATAACAAAAAATATTGTGTGTCAGTGTGTCAGTCATATTATATGCATTAACCCATGTAACATCACAGGTTATTTCTCACAATATCCACTACCATTTAGGAATCTTAACTATGTGCAAAAAAAATTTTAAGTGTTTTACAAGTATAAAATCTTTCACCAATTTTATAAATGAGAAAAAAGGGCTTAAGTAATCTGACCATAAGCAAAGATTCCCTACCCAGGTACAAAGCTGACACTCTTAACCAGCACACAATGAATCTACATCATGACTGAAACATAACAATACATGTGTGTCAGTGTGTGTAGATGAATTTATACATATCTTTTAATTGTTTCATGAAAGTAGTTTTGTTCCAATTTGTTTGTATCCCTTAATATACCCAGAACACATGAATTGTTCTGTTCTCTAACATCACATTTTTCTGTTTGGGACTTGTGGATATATGAAGGGAAAGTCCAGGCTTTGGAGCAAGGTTATATTGCTCATTACGTGGCCACAGGAAGCATCCAAGTATATCATGGGATTTCTAAAATGCTATGAAGAATGTCTTTGGGCATATTAATAGGACTGGAGGTTTCCACCATTTAATGCTTCACTCATGTCCTGCAGTTTGCAAACCCCCAGCTTAAAGTTGTTTTTTTGTGACTATATTTTCCATTAATGATATATGATGGTTTATCAATAATATTTTTACCATAATATATTTATATGTATATATTATAGTGTATAATTTTGATAATATAATTGTATTGTTTTTCTTTTTCTTTCTATTAAATAAAATTCTCAATTCTTTTATGCATGGAATTTTAACCAAAGACATGAAATAAACTTACAGATAAAACATAAAGGCAGGGCTTCCCTGGTGGCACACTGGTTGAGAGTACGCCTGCCGATGCAAGGGACACGGGTTTGTGCCCCAGTCCGGGAGGATCCCACATGCCGCGGAGCGGCTAGGCCCGGGAGCCATGGCTGCTGAGCCTGCACGTCCGGAGCCTGTGCTCCGCAACGGGAGAGGCCACAGCAGTGAGAGGCCCGCGTACCGTAAAAAAAAAAACCCCCAAACCAAAAAAAACATAAAGGCATATTATGTTATTTCAGAGTAAGTATATATATATATATGTATTATAGTTACATCAGTAAAGCTATAGATTCAGATGAAAAAACAATTGCTATTGAAAAAACTTTGACTATGTAGACCTATACAGTTCCACAGTAGATTAAATGTCCACAGTTCAGGTGAGTCAACATTTTTGGTTTCATATGATAAATTAGGGAACATATTAAACATAGTTCTGTTGAGTTCCCACCACTAGTTACAAAAGCTGAACCAATTATTGGTTATATATTAAACTTCTGTCTAAAAATATCAAAATCTTATTCTTTAGACTCATTTCTAACAATGCATTCTTGAGAAAGCAAGTATTTTTGAACACAAAAACAATCTCAACTTACATAAACAAACGTGTGTAACTTCCTTGGGAAAGGTTTGTTGTTTAATTTGTTTTTGAAGGAAGTAATTGATTTTTCTTGGCAGATTTGATAAAAATAACGAGGTCTTGATTGTCTAACCTGAAGGTCATGTCCTCCTCAGGAATCATCAGTGCCTAATTCAGATTTAAGTGAATTCAAGCTCTCTCAGGACTCTCTTTTGATATATGACTACAACAGGCTATCACACAGCTCCTCTGCCATGAAATTACTAACATAAACAGATTGTAAGTAAAAAAACATATATGTATATATAGTAAGTAAATATATTTATATATGTAAATGTATATTATATATAAATGTATATATGTATATGTATATGTATTTCATTTTTCTTTTGTGTGTTACATCAGTACATATGAAAAGAATAAATCAGATAGCAATACAATCATTAAGAATAATTTTTTACTAACTTCCCATTAATTCTGTGAACTTCCATCATGATCAGCCCCACTAATCCAGTATTTATAAAATTTTGGAGGCTTTGATCAGTAGTTTTTGTTTGTACTATGTACAATGCATGAAGATAGACTTTGGAAGCAAATTAATAATGCACATATGATTGTAAGGTTATTTTTCAACATGTAAAACAGAAAGCAATTAATTTACAAGTTTTATACAATTTAATTAGAAATAATTTTTATATTTTTATTAGAGGAAGTATAGAAGGACTTTTACTCTGCAGCAATTTTTAGCAGTGTGTGAACTAAAAAGTAATGGAAAATGCATTTTATAAAATCTTTTCTACAATTTACATGCTAAGTCAATTGGTTCATATTATCACTAACTTTAATTCAAATTAATGTAATTTGGGGGCTGATGAGTTAAACAGATACTGTAGTCATAGTAAGTATGGATTTCAGTAAAACTTTATGAAGTAAATATCCCTAATATTCATAATTTTCGTGTTGAACTTATGAAGAAAACTTCAACAAACACACTTAAATAGTACTGGCCAACAACACTCACAGGAAGGACTTTAATGTCCTTTATAAACAGTATTATTAGGTTGAGGACAGAGAGGGCATGCAGATGAAAATTTAAGATGACATGCAGATTCTTCAAAAAGGAGAATAAATATAATGATGTAATTGTGATTTTGAAAGATCTTGATAAGATGGGAAAATGACCAAATTAAAAATATGAAATTTAATGGAACTAAATGTGAAACTTACATTTATGTTTAAAAAAAAAGTCAATTGTGTACAAAAATTAAGTCAAAATGGATCAAAGACCTAAACCTAAAAGCTAAAACTATAAAACTCTTAGAAGAAAACATAGGGGAAAATTTTCATGACATTGGATTAGGCAATGATTTCTTGCACATGACAACAAAAGCACAATCAGCAAAAGCAAAAATAGATAAATTGCACTACATGAAAAGTAAAAACTTCAATGCATCAAAGAACAGAATCAATAGAGTAAAAAGGCAACTTACATAATGGGAGAAAATATATACAAATCATATATCTAATAAGGGATTAATATTCAGTATATATAAAGAACTCTGACAACTCAACAATAGAAGAGAAATAACCCAATTAAAAAAGGGCAAAAGACTTGAATAGATATTTCTTCAAAGAAGATATACAGATGGTCTAAACCATATGAAAAGATGGATAACATCACTAAACATTAAGAAAATGCAAATCAGAACCACAATGAGATATCACCTGACATCCATTAGGGTAGCTGCTAGAAAGGAAGGAAGGAAGGAAGGGAGGAGAAACAGAATGAGGGAGGGAGGGAGGGGGAAGGAGAGGGGGGAAGGGAGGGAGGAAAGAAGGAGGGAAGGAAGGGGAGGAAAAAAGAAAGGAAAAGAAAATTACAAGTATGTTGGTAGGGTTTTGGAGAAATTGGAAACTTAGTGGTGGTGGGAATGTAAAATGGTGCAGCAACAGCAGAAAACAGTATGGTGTTTCCTCAAAAATTTTAAAAGTGAATTACATATGACCTAGAAATTCCACTGCTGGGTCTATATCCAAAAGAATTAAAGCAGAGTCTTAAAGAGATATCTATGCACCCATGTTCATAGAAGCATTAGTCACAATAGCCAAAAGGTAGAAGCAACCTAAGTGTCCATCAGTAGATGAATGGATAAACAAGACAGGGTATATGTACATACAGTGGAATGTTATTCAGCCTTAAAAAAGAAGGAAATTCTGATACATGCTATAAAGTGGATGAACCTTGCAATCATTCACTAAGTGAAATAAGTTCGTCACACACACTCCACGAAAATATACTTTATGAGTCCACTTATATGAGATACCTAAAGTAGTCAGATTCATAGAGATAGAAAGTACAATGGTTTTGCCAGGGGCTGGAGGGAGAAGGGAATGGATACTTGTTGTTTAATGTATATATAATTTCGGTTTTGCAAGATCAAAAAGTTGTGGCGATTGATTGCAGAACAGCATGAATATACTTAACACTGCTGAATCACACACCTAAAAATGATTAAGATGGTAAATTTTATGCCATATGTATTTCTCCACAACTTTTTTAAAAAGTCAACTGTAAAATTACCTAAGGAGCTGTTATGTCAGAGCATTATCTTGTTTTAAACAAGGAAAGAAGTTTTGAGTTTGAAGATAGCCACAAATTGTATTTTATCAAGAGTGCATTTGTAACATGAGTACAGAAATGTTATAGTAAACTTATGTTGTAGTACTTCATGTAGCAAATCTAGTTCAGGGGAGGGAAGTTTTATTCTATTTTGTGCTGGTTACATCATATCTTGAGTATTACATCCAGTTCTGAGTATTGTATTTAAAGAGGCACATTTTCAAATCAAAGGCATTTAAAGGAGTTCAAATGCAATGGTGAGAAATCTGGAAACTATGTCATACCGTAGACAAAGTGAAGTGTTTCAGATCTGGGGCTCTGTTACAGGAAATAACTGGGTTTAAAACCAAGCTCCATCACTGACTAACCTGTGACCCTGAGCAAGCTCTTTAGCTTCTGTAACGATCACTTAAATCCTCACCTATAAAATTATGATCCCCCCAAAATACTAAATATTCTGTGATATCCAAAGCTAAAAAACACACTGTAATTTGCAAAGTGCTTAACATTAGCTAATATTATTATGATTTTATACTATACTAGTAAATGGCCTCTTCAAGAACAAAGACCTGGTGAAATATAATAAATAATTTAAAGTGTTTTTAGGGCTGTCCTGTGAAAGAGGTTTATTCATTTTTGAACCATAACACATAACTAGAAAGGTTTAGTAGAAAGCTAAAGAAAAGGAAATAAATTTATCTTACATTGAAGAAGATTCCCACATTCAATGTTTGAAAATTAAATAAGCTGCCCTAAAAAGCAGTGAGCTTCCTGACATTGCTCTTCTTCAAGCAGCAGCTGGATAAGGCAGAGATATGTTAAGACGAATTTCTACTATGATTAGAATGTTGTGCTAGACAATATTCCATTCTAATATTCAATGCTTCTATAATTTAAATATTTTTCTTATCAGTATTGACTTCAGGGTTCCTCATAAAGCAATCGCTTAATTCGGAAAGACTGGACCAGGTTAAGGTTCTAGTTCCCACATAGCATAGGTAAGTGGAGAAAAGATCAAAACTATCCATAAGATAATTCAAAAATGGCTTGAGAGCCTACCATTCTGTGTGTGTACATCCACATGAGTGCTGATGCTGACTGAGAGAATGTCTTTGGGTGAAAATGACAGATGTTTTTACTTTGTCTTTTTGAGTTGTTGCTAATGATTGAACATACAATTAGAACAGATCTATAGGCATGTTAAAATAAAAGCTGGGGTAGAAAAAGAACCTCAGGAAGCAAGGCAGTTACCTTCACAGTTATTGAAGAATAGAGGAAGATGAGAAACAAGTGTGAGGGAAGAAGAAGCATTTTTAAGTGATTCCACAAAATAAAAAGAAATTTCCCTGTTGGAGGAGAAAGAAAAGAATTGGTTTAACAGTGGAATCTAAGAGAAAAAGAGGACTGTCATGGTCAGAGTCACCAAAGTCAACTAACAGTAAAGTAGAGTGTGGACCTAATGGCACTAAAACAAGTTTGAATCCAGGTAATGGGAAACTCAACGACTGTATTCTGTATAGGAGAGACCACATACGGGTATTTCATTTGGAGCATGCTATTTTAAGACAGACACTGACTTAATTTGCTTTGGAAGATGCAAAACAGGAGATTGTTTGGAATCGTCTCATAAAATGAATGATTAAAGAAACTAAAGAAGATGTAGCTTTGGTGAGAGAAGGTAGGTCCCTTAGGGTATTTGAAGGATTCTTAAGTAAAATACTGTTTCTATAACATCAGAAGGGTGAAGAGAGTCAGCAACGAGTGCTAACTCACAATGGAATGAACCAACTCATGAAATAGTTATACTTCCTACTGTGGAGGTTATCCAGGCAGACACTGGATGATGGAATTTGAATTAGATGTCATAGATCTAAATTCTAATTTTCTATTTTAAAATGATAGTTTGTCTCATGCAAGAGAGGTGGATTAATTCTAGATTGTGGCTTCCAATTGTTTTGCAGTGGCTCCAAATCTTTCTTTCTTTTTTTTTTTAACATCTTTATTGGAGTATAATTGCTTTACAATGGTGTGTTAGTTTCTGCTTTATAACAAAGTGAATCAGTTATACATATACATATGTCTCCATATCTCTTCCCTCTTGCATCTCCCTCCCTCCCACCCTCCCTATCCCACCCCTCTAGGTGGTCACAAAGCACGGAGCTGATCTCCCTGTGCTATGCAGCTGATTCCCACTAGCTATCTATTTTACGTTTGGTAGTGTATATATGTCCATGCCACTCTCTCACTTCGTCCCAGCTTACCCTTCCCCCTCCCCATACCCTCAAGTCCATTCTCTAATAGGTCTGCATCTTTATTCCCGTCTTGCCCCTAGGTTCGTCATGACAATTTTTTTTTTGATTCCATATATATTTCTTGAAGTTTTCAGATATTCTTTAGGGTGAGAAGGAGGGAATACCAATGATAAATCCATGGATTTCAGAAGAATGGTGAGAAAGAATGTGAAGACTGAGGGAGCAGATGGGGAGAAGTCATCACTACCAAACAAGAGTACAGGCTCTGTGGAAGAAAGGAGGCAGAGGTCAAATTAGGAAGCTAGTCACATTCCATTTAACAATTATTTATTAACAGGCTACAGCATCCTCTGGGGCTCTATTTAGGGCTACAATAGTGAAAGAAAAAATACTGAGGATATACTGATTTACTGGTTTGAGGCTTCAGGTCCAGAGAAAAGACTTGGAGTTTGGTACCTTAGAAAAAAATCATTGAAGGAAATTTCAGGTAAGTTACTCAGAAACAACACTTAAGATGATATCATCTTTAGTGGAAGGAGCAAAATGATTCTAAGACAGAATAATATATGGAGAGCATAATACTGAATGAAGGAATTTTAGAAGTTTGTATTAATTTGAATAGGAGAGAAATCATTTGATAGGTAGAAAATAACAAAAAAAATAAGATAATTACATAAATGTAAGAGCAACATAGTCTATAGAGATGGTATACTTTGGCCAGTGCAAAGTAAACACATAATTTTAAATTAAAATAGCCTTTGCTATATACTTTTATTGAATAAAGCATCCACAAAGTCCTTTGGTCACAAAAAAAACTTTCTATGTTTTTCTGGATATTTAGAGTTTGCCAAAATATTTTGATTATTAGCTACTTCAAAGTATTTGCCAATAACAATTTTTAAAATTCCCAAATTTCAAAATGTTCAGATTGGTCTTAACTCTGAACAGGAGGACATAATTTATCTCCCACTCAAATAATTTTTAACTCTTGTTGCCTCTTAGCATAGCTGCAAAATCTGCATAGAATTAGCATCAGCATATTTTTATTAGTTTTGATTCACCCAACAAGTTTTTTTTTTTTAATAACAGTTTAAAAAGAGTTGACACTCATCTGACTTTTGTTGATTCTTTCTCTGTCCTCCTACTGGCACTAAGCCTGTCAACAAAACTCTGGAGATGGATCACATGTTAATTATCACATATCACTGGCAGGTATGGCTTGCCAAATTGATCATCAATCAACTTTATTTTGTGTAAACTTTTTATTGACACACAACATACAAGCAAAAGGTGCACAAACTTAAGTGAACAACTTGACAGTTTTATACAAATTGAACTATGTTACTACCAGCGCTCTAAAACACCTCCTCTTCCCCACTTCCATTCACAAGTCCTTCATAGGTAACTACGATCCTAAATACTAACACCAAAGATTGACTTTGCGTATTTCTGCATCTTGTATAAATAGATTATGTGCAATCTTGCTACTGACTTTTTCTACTCAAAATTATATTTGTGAGATTCACCCATTTACCATATATTGTTTTAATTCATTTATTCTTATTGCATAATATTCCATGGTATGAATATACCAGTATTTATTCATGCTACTCTGAATGGGTATTGGCTTGCTTCCATTAGGGCTATTAAGAATAATGCTTCCCCCATATAATCCAGCAATCCCACTCCTGGGCATATATCCTGAGAAAACCATAATTCAAAGAGATACATGCACCCCAATGTTCATTTCAGCACTATTTACAATACCCAGGCCATGGAAGCAGTATAAATGTCCATAGACAGAGGAATGGATAAAGAAGATGTGGTACATATATATACAATGGAATTATTACTCAGCCATAAAAAAGAATGAAATCATGCCTTTTGCAGCAACATGGATGGACCTAGAGATGATCATAAAGTAAGTCAGAGAAAAACAAATATCATATGATATCACTTATATGTGGAATGTAAAAAAAGATACAAATGAATTTATTACAAAACATAAACAGACTCACAGACTTCAAAAACAAGCTTATGGTTACCAAAAGGGAAATGTGGGTGAGGGGATAAATTAGGAGTTTGAGATTAGCATATATACACAACTATACATAAAATAGATAATCAACAAGCACCTACTGTATAGCACAGGGAACTCTACTCAATATTCTGTAATAACCTATATAGGAAATCTGAAAAAGAAGGGATATATGTAAATGTATAACTGAATCACTTTGCTGTACACCTGAAACTAACCCAACATTGTAAATCAACTATATTCTAATATAAAATAAAAATTAAATTAAAAAAAGAATAAAGCTTCTACAAACATTGATACAAATGTCTTTTGATGAACACATGGGTGCATTTCTGTTAGATATATGTACACAGAAGTGGAATTGTTGAGTTATAGGCATGTGTATACTTAGCTTCAGTAAATATTGCCAAAAAGTTTTCCAAAGCAATTGTACCAATGTTTGCCTTCTCACCAGCAGTGTATGTTTGCCCAGGATTCTGGCCAACATGTGGTACTCTCACGTACTCAGAAAAATATCTGGAGACAAATGAAAACGGAAACACGACGATCCAAAAACCTATGGGACACAGCAAAAGCAGTTCTCAGAGGGAAGTTTATAGCAATACAAGCTCAGGAAACAAGAAAAATCTCAAATAAACAACCTAAACCTACATCTAAAGCAACTAGAGAAAGAAGAACAAACAAAACCTAAAATTAGTAGAAGGAAAGAAATCATAAAGATCAGAGCAGAAATAAATGAAATAGAGACAAAAAAATAGAAAAGTCAATGAAATTAAAAGCTGGTTCTTTAAAAAGATAAACAAAATTGATAAACCTTTAGCCAGACTCATCAAGAAAAAAAGGGAGGGGCTTCCCTGGTGGCGCAGTGGTTGAGAGTCCGCCTGCCGATGCAGGGGACTCGGGTTCGTGCCCCGGTCTGGGAAGAGCCCACATGCCACAGAGCAGCTGGGCCTGTGAGCCATGGCCGCTGAGCCTGCGCGTCCGGAGCCTGTGCTCCGCAACGGGAGAGGCCACAAAAGTGAGAGGCCCGTGTACTGCAAAAAAAAAAAAAAAAAAAAAAAAAAGGGAAAGGGCCCAAATCAATAAAGTCAGAAATGAAAAAGGAGAAGTTACAAATGACACCACAGAAATACAAAGGATCATAAGCAACTATACACCAATAAAATGGACAACCTAGAAGAAATGGACCAATTTCATTTTAGCCATTCTGGTCAAGATGTTGTGGTATCATACTGTGGTCTTAATTTGAATTTTCCAGATGACTAATGAGGTTGATCACCTTTTTACTTGTTTACTAGCCATTTGGGGATTCTCTCTGATGAAGGTCCTATTCAAACATTTGCTCATTGTTCTATTAGTTTGTCTATATTTTTCCCACTTTGTGGATTATCTCTTCACTCTCTTACTGGTGTCTGTTGATCAATAGAAGGTCTTAATCTTAGCATAGTTCAATTTAACAACGTTTCCTTATGGATAGCACTTTCTAAATTCTCTTCGTGTCCTCCATAAAATATCTTTGCCAATAAAGTTGTTTAATTGCTCCCATATTCCTGGTCAAAACATCTAATGCCTGAGAACCAAAAAGGATTTGGATGTGTCTTATACTGAGCCATTGCAACTTGACTTGCATTACATAATATGAAAATAATTTCTGAGCACAATCATTAAAAAATCATCTATGAAATCATGGAATGCTCAAACCTTAGAAAAAAATTTTCCTTTCAACACTTTTGGCTTACATTTAGTATAAGGAAAAGATAATGTATTGCTAGAATATCTTCAGTTTCATATTTTTTATAAAGATGAAAAAAATTGGAGTAGAAAATCTCACCACATATCTAATATCAAAAAAGATGCTGTTAGCTTTTGTGGACTAAAGAACTTAAACATCATTAACATCCAGATATAGCTTAAAACTCCTAAATGCTTTGACTATTTCTGCCAAGAATAATGACTTCCATGGAAATGAACTGATACACTAATTTTCCAAGTTTCCATTTCCTTGTCCTTTCTTAAATGAAGGTATTAGCCCCAAAGAACTAACCTCTTCTTCCAGAACACTCAACGGTTTGAAAAAATTATCCTACTTAGTGTTAAGCAAATATTAGTATTTCTAAAATTAGTATAAATTACTATAGACCAATATTAGTATTAATAACATTAGATATATTTATCTAAATTTTTGGGGTTTTTTAATCTGCAGTAAACTAGGTATAAACATTTTTGTGAAGTTTTTTTTTTCTATTCATTACATACAGAATTAAATAATAGAAAGTTTTTCAGAAGATCTGATGTTTTTCTCTGGAAGCCATAAAAGTTGGCTAAGTGTCCTTTAGGGAACTGAAGAGAAGTTATGTCAGTTTTAAGCTTTATAGCACTAATCTTTCTGCATTGTCTAAATGCCAGTATTCTACTGGCAATTTACAGACCAGAGATTTTATTTATCTTGGTAATTAAAGAATGTCATAGGAGTGTTTTTTATTGCTATTTATTTTATTCCAGAGAAATAATTTATACTCCTCAACCTATGTTGTAAATATTATTTACATATTTCAATTAATATTGCATGTAATGTTTCTCCGACTTAGCTCATGTTTGGAAGCCTCCTAAGTCCACTTACAGAACAACAAAATTACAAATCAGTTACATAGTCAAGGGCACAAAAACAGAAACTTGTGGATATGACTGGGGTAGCACAGAGAAGAACTTATGCTCTGAACTTGACCTCTACCGTGCATATGAAACCCCTCAGAAAGCACAGAGGACCTTCAGAATAGGGATGAATGCTTAAAATCTAAAGAGAGTGGGAATTAAAGAAAATAAGACATGCTTCTAGAACAATGAATCACTGTCTAAAGAATAGGAAATCAGGGTAGAGACAAAATCCCAGGCTCGTAGAACTAGTGTTCTTCCAGACTCACTAAAAATACATTTTAAGCTCTATCTATGTGGGCAAAGCCATGTCTAAGACAATGCAACAAAAGAGAATATTACTAACACCGAGTTATACTGCTGTTCCACCAAAAGAAGTAACTTACTTTATTAAGAGTGTGTGCATGACATCGTTTCCATTTAGTTCATCAGTTATTTATTTACTATTGCATGCAAGGCTCTGAAACTGGTGCACAGCTAAGCAAGATAGATCTCCTTGGGCTTCCCTGGTGGCTCAGTGGTTGAGAGTCCGCCTGCCGATGCAGGGGACATGGGTTCGTGCCCTGGTCTGGGAAGATCCCACATGCCGCGGAGTGGCTGGGCCCGTGAGCCATGGCCGCTGAGCATGCGCGTCCGGAGCCTGTGCTCCACAACGGGAGAGGCCACAACAGTGAGAGGCCCGCGTACCGCAAAAAAACAAACAAAAAAATGCATTTTAATAGTCTTTTAGAATTTACTAAGGGTTTTCGCATAATTTATCTCATTTGCTCTAACAAGTGGTGGAGTAGGTAGGGTGACATGCATTAAGAACTGTGATGGTCCTCTGAAAGATTAGAAGTCAGGGTGCACAGATGGGAAGATGGAAAGCCAGGATCCCAGGACTTCCAGCCCCAAGGCCAGTGCCCTTACCTCTCCACCAGGCTGCCTTACCACAGCTCTCTCAGGACAACCACGTTATCTCCCTAACACATAGAACCTTCCTACTTTGCATTTATACTTCCATTCAGTCAGGTGTCTTCATAAAAGAAATTATGCTCATTAAGGAGGCTCAAGATTATAGTTTACCATTTTTGTTTTACAACTAAAATTTTAAAATTTCAGGAAGCAATTTCATGCTTCCTGTCATTTCCAGTCATTTCTGAATTACCCAAGGGGTAGTTTAAAGCTTGAGGCCTTTACTGTTCTTCCATCCATTTGTCCTCTGGGTTCACACTGCAGTTTTTACCAGCAAGATCCTAGTCTTACAACTTGCTTTCTTTTAGTAAAGAATATATTACACCCATACACATTCACAAACTAATATGAGCACTGGCCCATTCACTCATTTCCAGTCTTATGCCAAATTCCCCAAATGTCAAAGGACATGGTGATTTTTTAAATAACAGAAATAGTTGCATCTCTTTGAAATATCATAAATCATATTTTATAAGTTTTCAGAAATTTTCCTTTAAAAATTATAATGGTAGAAAAAGTCATGTAATATTCTCTCATGGATTAACATATATTACTGTTAATATTTTTCCAAAAGAAACAGTCTTCCATCTTAATCAGGGTATTTAAGTGCTGCTTATGTGTGCAGTGAAGACTGATTTTTCTCACACTAGGTCTTGCTGTGTTTGAATGTGTTTTCTACAGATCAAAATAGCTGACTTACAAGATCTTATACAATATTTAAATTTTTCTTAACTAGTTAAAACATAAAAATAGCTTTCTCCCCTGTTTGATTATAAAAATATTATATATTTCTTCTAAAATATTTTTTAAATGCAGAAAATAAAAAAGAAAAGAATAATCACCTTAAATATCACATTGATAGATAACCACAATTAAAATTTTAAAAACATGCTTCCAGATATTTCAGAGATATGCAAGTAATTTTTGATGGTCTTTTGTAACTTTTTTCATTCACCAGTGCCTGTGCTAGCACTTCCATGTCAATAAATATAGACACACAGCATCTTTTTTCCTGGTTTTTAAATTTGGGGAGTGGGAGGGCTTAGTTTAATTTTTACTACAAATGTAGAGTTTTAATAATACACCTCCATATAAGGCACTCTGTATCACTGGTAAATACAAGGTCCAGTCTTGGTTTATGTTATCTTTACCTTCATTTTCAATCCCTGGTCCCTTCCACTCCCCTTACATATATCCTACCTATAATAAATGTGATAGACATCCTTGGATATGTATGTATCCTTCATAGACATATGTATATATAATAGATGAACACACATGTTACTATATTACATTAGCAAAGAATAATATATACAAATACAAAGTACACTAACACAGTTGAATGTAGCAAGCCACATAGGAACACATTATATAGTTCATCATCCCCTTTCATATGGTTTTCTTTTTGACCCAATTTGGCCACAAGCTCTATCTTGAAAGTGCTTTTTGCATGGTTCTGCCTCATCATTGTACAAAAGAAGTAAACACACGACGGAGAGTCTGGGGAATCTTTCTCTGGCACCTCTACATTTTGTTCAAAATGTGAAATCGTTTCTCCATTTGCAATTTGTGAAGATGTCTCTCTGTCCTTCTCCCTTTAACTGGTCTTCTACCCTTCTTCACACCTCCTTCCTCAAGGCAATATTCTTCTTATTTCAAAGTAAGGATCTATATTTTATAATAGTACTTTTTAATGTATTAGAAATTTAACGTGTCTTTTTAAAATGGTGTTGGTATTTTTATTATAATTATTATTGCCTATGATAGAGTTCTTTTATAAAATTGTAAAGCTTTGGAGTGGACTATCTCAATCTTTTTTCTCCCATGAGTCCTGTTACTGTTAATGCATGAATTTGCAGAAATGTTATTTATTTCAAGAGTACATATATTTCCCTAGGGATGGGTCTCTATATTGCCTTCAAGCTATATTAGCTCACATGTCCCTTGAGGATCTGTGGTATTCATAGGAGTGAAATTGCTGGGTAATAGGTTATATGAATATATAATTTAACTACACACTGACAGATTTCTTTTCAGTATCACTGTACCAGTTCATATTTCCACTAATGTCTTCCCCATATCATGGTTTTTAACAGCTAAATAACATTCCATCTTATGGAAGGAGGTACTTAATTCATTTCACCATTCCTCTGCTTTTGGACCTTTGTATTATTTCTACTTTGGGATATATTGTATTAAAATTCATAGATACACATCCATCTGTAGAAGGCTTTGTGCAATGTTCTATTTTTTTAAAGATAATTTCCTAAAAATGTAGAAATAGTAGAAGATAAAATAACAAGCATAGAATTGCTTTCCAGAAGGCTTGCACCAATTACAGTTCCCTTCAGAAATCACTCATATGTTTGTTCATTCACAAAATATTTATTAAGTGCCTAGTGTTTTACAGGTACTATTTGGACTGTTGGAGATTAGACAAAGAATGACTCTCCATCCTTGGTGGAGGGAGACCTGTGGGAGAAGGAGGAAGCTAAGAAAGAAAATGATCTGAGTTTGGAACTGGCTTCAGGCTGTCCCCATAGGAAGCTCAGCTACACAAATGACACACAGAAATAGTCCCCTGGAGGCAGGAGGTTAGGCCATATGTAATCTATGTCTCCTGAGATGGAGGATGGGGAGTGGGATGCTGAGCAAATAAATCCCCACTTTGGTCAAAAACAATTCTCCATCAAAGGAGCAGCTGTGCTTTGTTAGCTGCCACCACTCACACAGATGGGGAGTGAGAGCCGCTACCTGTGACAGGTATCTGGGGGGGCGGGTACTACTTTTCTATGAGTAAGAACTTTACAAAGTCTAAAACCTCAATTTTCTTTTTAAGTTAAGAATTCTTGAGGCCCTCCCTTTCAACACGAAGACTAAACAGACTCAGTGTTCATTTCTTCATCTTATTTAACTTGCAACAAATAAGCTCACACCTGTAGGGTCTACCCAAGCCATCCCCACAGCTGTTTGTCAATACTATGACCCACAGTGAAAATATGAAACTACCAGGAGAACATTTAGAAATCCATCTACTCCATCCCTTTCTTTCAGGGTCGGAGCTCTCATACTTCTTCAGGCGAAAATTTAATCTTATTTCCATCAGATGTGTTCAATAAATGAAGACAGGAAATAACATCTCTCTGTTTCCAGGTAAGAGAAGATGAGTGAGACTCTGTCTGGTGTATATGAGGCAGAAGTCAGCATCACAACTAGAGTGACCAACCATTTGAGTTTGCACAGGACGGAAGGGTTTCCCCAGACAGGACCCAGAGATTTCAGCATTAAAACTGGAATCATCCCAGGCAAATCTGAATACGTGGTCACCCTAAGTCTAAATAACAAATTCAAATTTTACTGCTATCTATTGCTACAAATTGTAATTTTCCACTTTCTTCTCCAACAGAGTTTGTAATATTCTCTGAGTTCACTGTACCAGTGTAGTTTATGAAGTCAAAGAAAGTTACCCCAAATTTCATAGTTCTCACATTAATAGCTACAGATTTACTCTTAACCAAGAATCTCTTTAAAAAGAAAAATTTCAAAGCTACAAACATTGCCAAATGGTAGAAGAAATCAAAGGTAAAAACAAGCTTGAGAGGTATAAATAACGTAAAATTTGGAGATTTCATTCTGAATAAGCGAAAGCAGGTCAAAGAGCTACTTTAGTTCCCAGACTTTTACAAATCTACATTCTCAGACTACAAACAGATTTTATAAAGGTGTCTCCATCCATCCCCAACTCAAATGTCAATGTCCAGCCATTTCATTTGTCAGTCTCCTTCACCATATTGATTGCTGAAATATTATGCACAGGGAATTTGTGGGTGGCGAAGAAGCTAGAAAAAGAATAGCAAGGAGAAGCTGGAGAGAGAGATGAGTCAAGCAAGTTGGGGTGGGCCAGCAGAAACATTTTTAGGAAGGGAAATGCCAAAGGATGAATTCCCAGTTCACCTTTCTCACAGTAATGTTTTCTATCTCCACCTTCAATAAAGTCTTTTCTACATGCAAATATTGTGTAGCTTACATCTTATGGAAACTAAGAAATAGGGTTTTGTTTTATTTCAATTTGTTTTACTTTACTTTTGTTTTACAGAGTCTGATAGAAGGACAACTGGAATAGCATAAAAAAACTGTCCCTAGAACTGCAATACTTCACTGGACACAAGGGCTCAGAGCCAGAAATAACCATGAAAACAATTCAAAGAAATCTTTGGAGCACAGTTTCTACAATCTATAAAATGGAGGTTCAGAACACTTACTTGGATATTAGGGGGAAAGTTGATTATGTTAGCTGCCATCTGGGTAACAATTGCATACTTTATGGCTCCCTAACCCCCAGGTGTAATTTATCTTAAGTGCCTTATCCATTCTGTCCAAGCTTAACCACATCTGCAGAAACCAGTTTTTGTTGCAACCAGGATATCAGATGAGATAGCCCCTGCAGTGCATGGTCTTTCTCACTATGCTGCACCATGGTAACCTGCTATTGCTGATAAGGCACTGTCTCATTATGTATCAATCACATCTTCCCACTACTTGATACCTCCATCTATATTTTCAGGAACTGAGAAGACAAAATAAATTTAATAAGGAGAAAGTTCTGCTACAAAATCTGCTATGAAGTAGAACCCCTTTTTGTTGATGGGCTTAGCCATCTTACACAAATTGAGTGCTTGTTCTGTGAAACTATGCAGTATGTAAACCTACCAGGAATGTTGTCCATTTGTGCTTCCCTGATAGATCAAGGACAGAATGTTGGCAATTCATTCTGGGGAGTCACAAAAATTATAGATGGGGAAGATTACTTGATAGGGGAACCTTATCAGGAAATGCAGGTTGTTAAACCAGAAGCAGAGGAAATGACTGCTATACTTGCAAATGAGGGGCTTTATCATATGATTCACTGGGTCACTGGAAAATCTCCCTGGGAGCTTTTCAGCAAGGCATATCTGTGCCTATGCCTCCCTCTGGAAATATTTATGAGGTAGAAAAGTTGAAATCAACTTTGACATTATTATCAATCTTGACTGTCTTCCAAGACCAAAGTTGATTTATTTTTCTAGGAAAATACATGAGAAAGTAATTGATAGCTGCTATTAGGTTACCTACTCCAGCTTCTGGGGAGGGCTCATTGCAATATGCTTATTTGTTTTTCATCTTATGTTATTAGAATAATGCTTCCACAATCTTCTAGGGAGAATTCCTGTAAATGTATACAGGAAAGCTTCTCTAATAGTCTTTCTTTTACTAATTGTGATAAAAATAATTTTTTTCTTATTCTTTGTTCAACTCTGTCATATCCATCTACATCTATAGATTTTCCTTCTCTCAGATATTAAATTTCCTGTGAAGAGAAAACAAGAAAAAATACACACCAAATTAATTATTCTGGTATCAAGATGCCCATCACCAGCTCTAGAGGATGTATAATGCTTAAAATGGAGAATAATACTACTCTTCTCCTTCATTAATTACCTTCTTTGATGTAAAAGGAAAATGGGATTTTTTTTTTCCTTTCCAAAAGTTATGATTTTCTCTATTCGGTGAAAACATTCTAGAAGCCAGACTGTCAAACTTCTTAATATTTTTAATAATTACAATCTAAATCACTGTCCATCTATATCTGGACCACAGCCTACTCCTAGATACCAGGAAGCACCAGGAGGAATGGAGAACAGGCACTATTTTTTTTTTTTTTTTTTTTTTTGCGGTATGCGGGCCTCTCACTGTTGTGGCCTCTCCCGTTGAGGAGCACAGGCTCCGGACGCGCAGGCCCAGCGGCCATGGCTCATGGGCCCAGCCGCTCCGCGGCATGTGGGATCTTCCCGGACCGGGGCACGAACCCGTGTCCCCTGCATTGGCAGGCGGACTCTCAACCACTGCACCACCAGGGAAGCCCAGGCACATTTTTATTAAGGGGCACTGACTTCCAAAGACTTAACAAACTTTGATAGTTTGGGATTGAGGGGGCAGGGGCTTAAAGGAAAGAGCCATTTGTTCAGTCACAAAGCTTTCATCAAGGGCGTACTACACTCTGTCCACTATAGTAGTCACCAGCCACATGTGTCAGGTATTGCAGTGAATGCCAGAGATAGAGAAATGAACAAGATACAAGAAACCATGGAAACACACGGCCTGTAATGCTGTTAATAGTTGCCATTGCAATACAGTCAGAGCACAAAAGGGGGAGGTCTTGATTCTGGCTTGGGGTTTGGGATCAGAAAAGCTTACCTAGAACTTTCCTAAACAGGGACTGGAGATAAGTAATTTTTTGCCAGGGATACAGGAAGAAAGAAAGGAAAAGGGGAAGAGGAAAAGAGAAGCCCTTCTCCCTTAGGGGCCATACCATGCAAATGGGTAACTAATATTCAGTGAACAATTATATAAAACATACAAACATTCTTCCAAATCACTATTATCTGTCTTCAGAATTTAAGCTTGAAGCCTTAGTTCAGTAAGGGTGTTTTTTTTCCTAAAGACCATGAACAACCAAAAAAATAGATATTCAATGACTATTTCTTAATAATGAAAAAAAAGAGCAAAGAACTGTAATCTGATTCTTTCACAAATTGCAAGGCTCTGGCCTCCTTCCTCACTGCAGATTAGATAATGGGGAAAACACAGAGGTACTTTCTATCCTAGGCAAAATAACAAAGTCACATTTGCCCATTTTCCAAGCTGAAGCTTACTAACTCCAATGGACTGCGTTGTTCTTTACTTCTTAAATTTAACAGGAATGAAGAACATGCCTGTTCTTTTCCTAAGGGAAACTGTGCCTCTCAACTTGACTCTAACTCCATCTGCTTTTCAGCGGAGAAAAAGGAAAGCCCTCACTAAATAGGAGCTATTGCTGTTATGAGAATAATCTTCTACTCTGCAAAGCAATCATGCAAAGGAAAAAAAATCACTTTTTCCTATTTCTGTTCTCCACATTTCCTTGCTTTCCAAGGAGAGCTCTCTCTTTGAAGGGTTCTTTGGGCTTTTGTGGTGCTACAGTAAAGAGAGGGAGTCACAGAGGTAGTAAGTAGGAAAAGTAGAAGAATTAGTCAAAGTTTCTTAGTTGATTTACAGGATAAAATGGTGAGGGAAGGCTAGGAAAATCAGGAGAGGAAAGCCATATGGGATAGAAGTAGGTAAGAAAGTATTTGAGAAGTTAAGAGTCTGAAGGGAGGAGGTGTCGGAGGAGCTGCAGAATACAATGGAAGTAGCTAGATGATAAATTTTAACAAGGGTGCTGTAACCTCTGTGTTTAGATACCCTGAGTGACTTTCATGAAATACTAGCAAAAAGTTTGAAATTTTAAAAATTTACTTTGATTTTCATGACTGTATTTCTTTAATCATGACTGTGCTCCAAGATCAGATTTTATGGTTCTCGTCTAACAAGGATTATGCTTCTTTGACATGTAAACTTACTGGTCAGCAAATATTATTAATCCCACTCTGTCCACTAGGGTAGCCACCAGTCACATGTGGCTATCAAGTACTTGGGGTGTGGCTAGTCTGAATTGAGATGCACTGTAACTCTAGAATACACACAGGATTTTGAAGACCTAGTTTTTAAAATAAAAAAGGAAGACAGAAAGAAGGAAGGAAGGGAGGGAGGGAGGGAGGAAAAAGAAAGAAGGAAATAAATCATATTAATAATTTGTATATGAATTACATGTCAAAATGGTAATGTTAGCTGTATTAAGTAAAACATATTATTGATATTAATTTACTTAATTCTTTTTGCTTTTTTAACATGACTACTAGAAGATTTTCAATTATACATGGGCTCACATTTGTGGTTTGCATTACATTTTTACTGGATAGCAGTGTACTAATTTATGACAGAAGCCAACTGCAAACACTGACTGAGCATCCTGTGTAAGCAGGACACTGTGTGAGATTTTTCTGTGAGTTATAAAACAGTTAAGTTCATGACCTAAGGAGTCCATATTTCTGGGATTACTCCTGGCACCGTCATCTACGAGCAATTCACGTGGTTCACGTGACTTGGGTAAAGCATTCAGCATCTTTACTTGTTCGTTTGTTTGGGCCACGCCACACAGCTTGTGGGATCTTAGTTCCCAAACCAGGGATCGAACCCGGACCCTTGGCAGTGAGAGAGCTGAGTCCTAAGCACTGGACTGCCAGGGAATTCCTAACATTCAGCATCTTTTTTTTTTTTTTTTTTTTTTTTTTTGCTTTACGCGGGCCCCTCACTGTTGTGGCCTCTCCCGTTGGGGAGCACAGGCTCCGGACGCACAGGCTCAGTGGCCATGGCTCACGGGCCCAGACGCTCCGCGGCATGTGGGATCTTCCCGGATTGGGGCACGAACCCGTGTCCCCTGCATCGGCAGGCGGACTCTCAACCACTGCGCCACCAGGGAAGCCCACATTCAGCATCTTTAAACCTCTGTTTCCTAATCTGAAAAATGGAATTGATAACAGTACCTTCCCGGCAAGGTGGTTGATACGGGTAAAACATTTACAAGAGCCTTGTAACATGCCTGGCACATAATAAGAAATCAATCAATATTAGCTTTTATTACTGTTACTCTTAGGGAGGGAAGGGTACTAAAATGTTTTGAGTGCTCTTTAGGTTTTATTTTATTTATGTCTTTCTGAGAGCTCCATGAGGGCAGGGACTGTTTCTATTTTGTTCTCTCCTTTTTTTGCAACAAATAGCACAATATGTAGCAGGAACATATTTACTAAATACTGAGTGAATGAGTCAGGGATAAGAATGAACTAATGGACAATATAATTACTTTCCTTTTAGAGAAGAGGAAATTGAAATTTATGGAAATTCAGAGGTTAAAAAGGTTGGAGAAGTCACAAAATTCATAGATGATAGAGCCAACATTTAAATCCAAATTTACATGAACATTCACAGACTGTGAACTCAAAGAGCATTCCATCTAGTTAGAGAAATAAAATCTGTTTCAAATAAAAACAAATGATATTAATACCACTAACCCACAAATGATGCCATTTCAATAACCTGATTGATGATTACTATGGAAGTTGAGTCTGGAAAGACTTCATATCCAGCAGGGCTGTTGCAGAAAAGGTTTGGAAGGGATGAGATTAGACCTCTGCAGATTTATTAAGTTTGATTTAGTGGATGCTTGCTCTGGGAAAAAGGATCCCTTGGCAAAGGAAACAGACTGAGCACAAGTGAAGTTGAAATCCTAAGGCAGACTCTGGAGCTGTGAAATGGATGTTTTGCCTGGAGAAGATAATTCATGTAAATTTATTAATAGGATTGAAGCAGAAATAAGCTTGAGGTTAGCTCTTAGGTTTTGAATAAAGGCCAGAGTTAGGAGTTAAAAAGGTATCAAGTAAATAACAGGATATTACTCTTTTTCCTTTTTAGTTCTGTCAAGACATGATAGTAACAGCGTGCAAGATGCAACAGATAGAGAGGGATATTGGAGGTGGGGCAATACCTAAGAATTATTGCAACATCCAGCCATGAGATAGTAAAGATAAGAATTAGAGATTTGAAAATAGGAATGGAGAGAAAGGGAGCAATTTCAGAGTTGCTGAAGACAGTGTTCTAGCTTCAAAGACTTAATCTGGATGATGATAAAGTCTGGGTCACATATTTTTAGTTTTAGTAAAGTAAAATATGTGACCCAATTAAAGGGCAATTTAAGTCTCAAAATTTATGCTGTAAATGGGATTTCAATTTCTTTTATTTTCCTTTTCTTTTAATATTCATTCTTAATTTCTCTTATTTTATACATAGCCAACATTTGGATTGTTCCAAGATCTAGCCATTGTACTGAGAAATGCTTAATAAATTGAATCTCTCCTTTTATTCCTATGCTTTAGTACAAGCACTTGTGTTATTTTATATTCTCTCTCTCTTTTTTTTTTTTCCTGTTGGAGTTATTTTAAAGAGCTCCTGTGTTGGATAAAAGTATTTGTTTATATATATTTTTTCTGTCCCCAGTCCTGTCTTGGCTTCCTGTGGGTAGAATGTAACACCTTTTATCTTCCAGCCCAGAAGTTTCTACCCTTAAATCTAACATCTAATCTGTGTTCAAAAATGACTAGCTCCTAGTAATGACTAACTCACAATTTATTGAGGAATTTTAATCAAAAGAATTCGCCTTTTACAGGGCAGGAATAAAGATGCAGATGTAGAGAATGGACTTGAGGACACGGGGAGGGGGAAGGGTAAGCTGGGACGAAGTCAGAGAGTGGCTTGGACATGTATACACTACCAAATGTAAAATAGATAGCTAGTGGGAAGCAGCTGCATAGCACAGGGAGATCAGCTTGGTGCTCTGTGACGACCTAGAGGGGTGGGATAGGGAGGGTGGGAGGGAGACGCAAGAGGGAGGACGTATGGGGATATATGTATATGTATAACTGATTCACTTTATTATACAGCAGAAACTAACACACCATTGTAAAGCATTTAGATGTTAAAAAAAAATAATTCGTCTTTTAGAGCTTTACTCTGTAAAGCTTGCTTGAACTTTCCAAAGTTATGTTCTTTTAACTAATTTTACAATTAACCTTTTAAGAATTTAATATCGTAAATTGTCCATATTTGAATGTCTTCCTCACTGGTCTGCGACATCTTTGAGAACAACAACCTCTCGACTATTGAAAGAAGATTAATTTTTTGACTGTAGGTTGCTGAGGCTCAGACAATTGGGGTGGCATTGTAGCAGAGAAAAACAAATCTGCCTCCATATGGCATCTATTCCTTCAGCTCTGCCTTTGTGCTCTGTTTTTTGTGTTTAGTCATGCTGGCTCTGCACCTTTGTAAAAGAATGTTGCCTATAGCCTGAAATATACGTGATAGCCCATTCTCAAGGCTCTGCCTCGCAGACTCCACCTTTAAAGGTATAACACGTTTCCATTCATACAGAGGTAAAAAATTACAGAACAGAAAATAACAATTGTCTTGTTGGAGGTGTATAGGAACATTGTGACCAGACCTACAGGGACAGCTGCAAGAACAAAGGATTCCGGCACCAAGAAGTTTGAAACAACCAGCCACACCCCCTCCCCTTGTAGTATAAAAGAAGCGTAAATTCTAACTCTGGTAAGAAAATTCTTTGGGACACGTCCACCAAATCAGCCTGCTGGCTCTTCGCATAAAGTAACTATTCCTTGCCCCAACACTGTCTCTCAATCTACTGGCCCGTCATGCATCAAGCAGTATGAGCTTGGACTCAGTAACAGAAGGAAGAAGGTTCAAGAAGATGCTGGACTTCCTGCGATCACAGTGTGTGGAATTCAAGTATTTAATTAGACAAGTATTTGATCTATGCCTCTACTTGCACTCGAAAATGGTGGACTGTGTTATTACAATTGTAGTAGGAAATCAAACATATCTCTGGTCAGTTCTTACTGACCAGTAGAACATTACTTCTGATCCACTGTGTATTTTAGAACTAAAATATATTCATTCTTGGAACAAGGGAACACAGATTGACAACTACTTTGTTTTTTCACCCCAGTCTAAGTTTAAATAACTACAATACAACATTAAGAAATATCTCATACAGATACACTGTTGATCACATATATATTTATTTGTCAAAATAAATCTGTGCATTAACATGAAATAACAATGAGTGCTATATTCATGTGTTTTTCACGAATGCTTGTGCTTAAAGTAACACTAGCTGAAGTGCTTGTGCCATGCTAATATAGCAGCCATGTGAAGAATGATGACTTGGAATCTGTAAGACTTTTCCAAAATCTCAACAGTTTTTCACTAACACCACAATACCTGACTTGAAAGGCTGTGGAGGATTATTTTACATTCTTAAGCAATAGAATTGCCTGATGAAAAACATATCTGTAGAATTTGTAGAAAGCATTTGTAGAACAGTCTATAAAGAGTGGTGTGAAGATAAGGAGATTCACAATTTTAAGCAAATTATTTACTACTGCTGGAGACCAGAGGAAACATGGTTAACTCCAAGGAGGGAAGAGAGAAGAGGGTCCTCCTGGAGACTGTTCAACGGAAGAATGGAGCAACTGGAGTCAGGTTGATAGAGGAAAACTGTAGAAGGGGACTTGCTGGTTGACAAAAGCAAGATAACTTCTTGAGAAAAAAAGAGTAAACTGAGAACTGGGAGACTTGATTAAAAAGGGAGGTGAGATCAAATAATTTTGTTCTTTTTCTTGAGCCCGTTTCAATTCTCTTCCTCTAGGTTTAAATCATAAACTTTAACATAGATGGTTCAGGCATAAACTGAAGCAACGCTTGGAAGACCAAGATGCTGTGCCCTGGAGTTTCGAAAGCTATACTCCAACGATACATTTGGTTTTTAGGCTTGCTGGTTGTAACAGTGCCATATTGCTGATGTGTATTTTTAACTGTCCTTGTTCCTATCAATCCTTGTCTATTCTAAAGAACTGCTCCATTTCCAGAGACTTTGCTGTGGTAAAAAGCAACTGACAAGCACCTAGTACATTGCAACCTGTGGGTACTCCATAAACACTTGTTTCCTGCCTGGCTGAATGTGCCTTCAGGAATGTAGGCAATAAACCCAACTGCCTTAAAAAATAACAGATGGTGGTATCTGGTAGGTGTTCCCCCTGAGGCTTTGTTAAATATGTAACTTATGTCAGGAGGCAACTGAATCTTGCTACCTGTTCAAAACAAGTAATACTTCATACGTGCATATGTGTGAAGGAATGAACTAAAGTCACATTGGTTCCTAATCACTTGAGACTTGTATAAGGATTAGGAAAAGCCAGCCGCAATGAGGGAAGCAGCTGATGGTTGCAAAATTGGTCAAGCCAAGGGGATGAGATGTTATGAGGTAACATTAAACTTGGATGGAGCTTGAATTAGTGTGTTAATGACTTGGTTGTTAGGAATGAAGGGGGAAAAAATGAGGAAAGTTGTGGGGAGGACAAGAGCAGGTACATATCAAAGACGAATCGCTCATATTCCTGCCATGTTCTCATCCTAAAGCTTAAAACCTTACATTATGATACTTCTTTGCTTAAAGCCCCACAATTAATAAGAAAAGAAATGTGACATGAATATTAAGTTCTGGGGCGAGTGAGGCTTTCTAAATCATGAAAGAACAATAGATTTAACTACACAAATCTTTAAAATTTTCTACATAAAAATAAAGGTCAAATTAAAAAATGAGGAACATATTTTCAGACATTCAGTGTTAAATTGTTAATATGTAAAGTACCCCTAGAAATAATAAGAAAAATCACGAAACACCAACACAGAAATGAGATAGTTCTCAAAAGTGAAAATGCATATAACTAATAACCTTTCCTTTTTTAAAAAAAGTTCAAAAATATTTCTAATTGGAAGAATACAAATTAGAACAATTTTATCTATCAAGTTAGCAAAGATTTTTTAAAAAATAAGAGTGTAGAATATTAGTCATACTTTCTAATGGGAAAAAGAAGATGAGCAAGTTTCTTTAGGATCAGAATAATAACGTTTTAAAAAAATTCAGTTTCCCACCTTTGCCTCTCAGTATGTCATATAAATTCCTCCCTGCCCATTGCTCCTGATTTTCTCACATCTGTCTCCTTTCCAAGTTGTTGTCCAGACAAATTGGAATTTGCAGTTCTCCAAATGTACCATGTTTTTTCACATGTTTGGGGCACCCAGCCTGGAATGTGTTCAACCTTTGTTCACCTGGCAAATTCCTATTCACTCCGTATGACCCACTCTCGACATCACTATCAAATCTTCCCAGCAGCTTTCCCATTACCCTCTTCTCCCCACCACCTCAATAAAGAAACTCTCTTCTGCATATTTCTATTGTTCCATATTTTCTACCACATTTTGTTAATTTAGTTACATACATATCTTTATAGATTGCTTGAAGAACAGATATGGTGTTTTAATCATTTCTGTATCTCAAGTTTCTGCCACTGAATTTGATAAAAGAAATTGTTTGCTGATATGAGGTGAATTAAAACTTTTAAGCCTCTGTTGGATGCTTCAGTGTCACACTGGCATATATGCAGCAAAAGTATACCCTTAAACTAGATCATTGCACACACACACACACACACACACACACAAAAATATCTTCTCTATGAGTGCCTAGTTTAGAGCTTTTGTTAAACTGTAGATTTTATATATGCAATTTCCATCAAAGTATTTTAAAACGTAAAAACTGTATTATTTACTGAGTAGTCACAAAACTATACCCTCAACGCTCAAGAAACCTAATGGCTTCATTTCTTTCACTCTGGAACTACCATCAGAGAAGAATATTACAAACAGACTTAATGGCTAGCTAAATAGAGCTGCAATAAGAACTCAGTACTTAATGCCTCAGTTTGCTTCCTTAGGCCCCATGACTTGCTAAAATGTCAGAGAGGCATACCCAGTTGTTTTCACCCGCAATTTTTTATTTACCCCAGAAAACACTTCTTCTTATTGCCATAAAAACAAATGCCAGAAGTAATTTTTGATAACAGATTTTATTTCATGTAGGTCACCAAGGGATTCTTGTCAGTCTTAATAGTGTTAGATTTTCAGACAGGTTATTCCATGGTAACCTGGATGATATGCATTTTGAGATGTGATTGAAAAGAAGATGTGGTACATCAGTATCTTGCTTATCATGGATTCTTGGTGGATGAGTTTATATTAATTCATATTCCATTAGTGAAATGTAGTCCTACAGTCACCTGGCTTTTAACATTTTAAATATTTTAGAAGGAAAAAACTTCCTAAAATATACTTTATGCTTTTTTGGATCCATAAAGAGGAAATCAATTAATTGGAATTTTGTTGATGATTAAGGGTCATCAGTATGAACACATACTGTTGTTTCGTGGTCTCATCCCTTAAAGTCAGCCCTTACGCATAAACCTGTCCATAGGCATTTTAGGATTTGGCCCTATACTAAGGGATTCCAGATTATTATTCTTTTAGGCTTTTCTTTGTTTTCAGCTGAAACTTAATTTTTGGCTGTTACTAAATCAGTCTCTAGCTCTCACCATGCCAAGTCAAGCTTGTTAAATTGCAATCGTGTTTTACCATATTTCTAACTCAGTCAACTTTGGGAAGACTGAGGGGCTTAACCCTCACTCTGGATACAAGTGTCTCTGAGTTTACTTAACAAGATTTCCAGGGTACCCTGGGTTGGCTGAAGCAGATCAATGCGTGGTTAACTGGGTCCCTCAGGAAGTTGACTGACATAAGGTTAGGAGTACGAGAGGTTTATTGGGGGCTAAATCTTGAGAAAGCAGGGGAAAGAGGGAAGCAGGTTCGTCAAAAAGGGCCTCAGAGTGCAATGCAGATCTAACAAATCCTTGGCCGACCCGACAGGCAAACAGCTGAAGCAAACAGCATCCATTAGGAAAGTCCCAGGTTGCACAGAAACAGTTGGACCCTAGTCTTCCCGTCAATAATGCTGGGGACTTCCTGGGAAGAGTGAGGTCTTGGCTAGAATGCTTAGGTGGAGTCTGAAGAAAGGGATGGCAAGAGGCTATCAGTTTATTGCACTCCTTGCAGCTGAAGGGCAAATTCTTTCTTAAAGAGAGATCCAAACAGGTGCACCTTCTTGGCTGCACAAGTACATATACCACCGGAAAATATGTCTGAAAAGAGATGCAAGTTCACAGGAAGGTAGGAAAAAGTCATTTTCTGAAACTTTATGAGTTTATGGTTAATGCGAGTGGGTAAAGAAGGCAGAGGAACTGATGGAAAACAATTAATGAATCCGAGGACTGGAGAGGGTAGTGGTCAGGGAAGCACGGGGTTCTGGCTAATTGGGATAAAAGTTAAATAACAAACTGATCAAAATCTTTTCTTTTTTTAAATTTTATTTTATTTTCTTAAACACCTTTATTGGGGTATAATTGCTTTACAATGGTGTGTTAGTTTCTGCTTCATAACAAAGTGAAACAACAATACATATACATATATCCCCATATCCCTTCCCTCTTGCGTCTCCCTCCCACCCTCCCTATCCCACCCCTCTAGGTGGTGACAAAGCACCGAGCTGATATCCCTGTGCTATGCGGCTGCTTCCCACTAGCTATCTATTTTACATTTGGTCGTGTATATATGTCCATGCCACTCTCTCACTGCGTCCCAGCTTACCCTTCCCCCTCCCCGTGTCCTCAAGTCCATCCTCTACGTTTGAGTCTTTATTCCTGTCCTGCCCCTAGGTTCATCAGAAACATTTTTTTTGATTCTATATATATATATGTTAGCATACGGTATTTGTTTTTCTCTTTCTGACTTACTTCACTCTGTATGACAGACTCTAGGTCCATCCGCCTCACTACAAATAACTCAATTTCGTTTCTTTTTATGGCTGAGTAATATTCCATTGTATATATGTGCCACATCTTCTTTATCCATTCATCTGTTGATGGACACTTAGGTTGCTTCTATGACCTCGCTATTGTAAACAGAGCTGCAATGAACATTGTGGTACATGACTCTTTTTGAATTATGGTTTTCTTGGGGTATATGCCCAGTAGTGGGATTGCTGGGTCGTATGATAGTTCTATTTTTAGTTTTTTAAGGAACCTCCATACTGTTCTCCACAGTGGCTGTATCAATTTATGTTCCCACCAACAGTGCAAGAGTGTTCCCTTTTCTCCACACCCTCTCCAGCATTTATTGTCTGTAGATATTTTGATGGCCATTCTGACTGGTGTGAGGTTATACCTCATTGTAGTTTTGATTTGCATTTCTCTAATGATTAGTGAAAATCTTACTTTTCTTAGCAGCAAATTCACCTTCCTTGGAAGGACCCAATTTGAAAAGATGTATAGACAGACAAGATATCTGGGGTGGAAGGTAAGACTACCCAGAGTATTAAAGAGTAAGCTTCCTATATTTGTTTTACTTTCCAATTCTGCAATCAAGCATTTTAATTCTTTTGAGTGTTTTATTTTTCTTGTTTTTACTTTTTTTTTTGCGGTACACGGGCCTCTCACTGTTGTGGCCTCTCCCGTTGAGGAGCACAGGCTCCGGACGCGCAGGCTCAGCGGCCATGGCTCACGGGCCCAGCTGCTCCATGGCATGTGGGATCTTCCCAGACCGGGGCACGAACCCGTGTCCCCTGCATCGGCAGGCGGACTCCCAACCACTGCGCTACCAGGGAAGCCCCATTTGCCCATTTTTTAATTGGATTATTTGTTTT
Organism: Hyperoodon ampullatus; assembly: GCF_949752795.1. NCBI lineage: Eukaryota > Metazoa > Chordata > Mammalia > Artiodactyla > Ziphiidae > Hyperoodon > Hyperoodon ampullatus. Next base: position 16,013,372 of record NC_136914.1, on the reverse strand, counting down.
TTTGCTATTTAGTTGTATGAGTTACATATTTTGAATATTAACCCCTTATCAGATGTATGGTTTGCAAATATTTTCTCCTATTTTTTAGGTTGCCTTTTCTTTTCTTTCTGTTGATCATTTCTTTCACTGTGCAGAAGTTTTTAGTTCGATACAATTTCACGTGCTTACTTTTGCTTTTGTTGCTTTCACTTTTTTTTTTTTTGCTGTACACGGGCCTCTCACTGTTGTGGCCTCTCCCAATGTGGAGCACAGGCTCTGGACGCGCAGGCTCAGCGGCCATGGCTCACGGGCCCAGCCGCTCCGCGGCACGTGGGATCTTCCCAGACGGGGGCACGAACCCACGTCCCCTGCATCGGCAGGCAGACTCTCAACCACTGCGCCACCAGGGAAGCCCCTGTTGCTTTCACTTTTGGTGTCAAATCCAAAAAAACCTTTCCAAGACCCATGTCAGGGAGATTTTTCCCTATGTTTTCTTCTAGGAGTTCTGAAAAAAAAATTTTTTTTTTTTGAGAGATGCGGGCCTCTCACTGTTGTGGCCTCTCCCGTTGTGGAGCACAGGCTCCAGACGCGCAGGCTCCGCAGCCATGGCTCACAGGCCTAGCTGCTCCGCGGCATGTGGGATCTTCCCGGACCGGGGCATGAACCCATGTCCCCTGCGTCGGCAGGCGGACTCTCAACCACTGTGCCACCAGGGAAGCCCTGAAAATATTTTTTTTTTTTTTTTTTTTTGCGGTAGGCGGGCCTCTCACTGTTGTGGCCTCTCCCCTTGCGGAGCACAGGCTCCGGACGCGCAGGCTCAGCGGCCATGGCTCACGGGCCCAGCCGCTCTGCGGCATGTGGGATCCTCCCAGACCGGGGCACGAACCCGTGTCCCCTGAATCGGCAGGCGGACTCTCAACCACTGCGCCACCAGGGAAGCCCCTGAAAATATTTTTATAGATAAGTTAATTCTATTTATTGCTATCGATGGACTAGATATGTGTGTATTTTCTTAACTATCAAGAGCAATATTTTCTTCAGTTGTATCTATTGTTATAATTTCTTTAATGCTCCTCATCTTGTTAGTGTTTAAATTTTATTACTGTGACAGTTTGTCATGTCAACTATGATAACAGTTTTTATCAAAGTCAAATATTTTAATGCCAGGATTACATTTGTGATTTTGATTAATGTTGAAATTAAAATCTATGATTCAGATCATCTTTCTAATTATGTACCTAAGGAAAAATATTTCAAAATTGACTTTAATTTATAATTAAATTCTCTTTGATTCTGTCAACATTGAATGACTGTGATATTTTGTTTCATCTTTTAAGGGAAGTCAGCTATTGCTGCTGTAAGAGCCTCACTTTTTGCAAAATGAGGACTTCAAACTATAAATTTGAACATGGGGTATTCCTGCTCAAAATATGTATCATCCACTACTAAGAGAAATATTATATAAACAGAAAGCCTACTCTACAAATTTTATGAAAAACAAGTTGATATTTGAATTCAGTATCTCTAATGTCTTTTTACTTTTCTCTCTACTCCTAAAAACACCAATCTCCTCTTCTGACCACACTCTTCCCAGTCATTATGCTGATCCCAGTCTGCCCACAATGCCCCACCTTGATGATCCATTTGACTTTTTATTAAAATTTGCCATTCCACTATTCCAGTCCTAGCCCTCCCATTAAGGTAAAACTGGGTGTTTGGGAATCAGCATCTTACTTCTAGCAAATAATGCATTTTGCCTTTTATAACAGATTTTATAGGATTGAATTAACCTAAAGAACTCACTTCCTTGGAATGATTTTTTTTTTTTTGGTGATGATTTTCCTTTTAATATAATGTATGCACCTGTAAAAGCTTCAGGAAGTACTGAACACTACAAAAGAAAAGCAAGAGAAAGATGACAGAAATTTCAGGCAGGCATGTTAGGAGAGATGTAGAAATAAACAGGATTTTTGGCATCCCTAGTTACTTTATACCAATCAAATGGAATTTAGATTAAATTGAAACTCTATCAATATATTCATTCATCCAGAAATGTTTACTGAGCCTCTACTTGATGTTATGTATTGTGATAAATATGGACAATATAATGGCATATGGCACAATCCCCATCTAGCACAGAATACAGCGGATGCCTATCACACAGGTTGGTACATTTTAAGAGTCAAGGGGGCACAGGGCGTTACTGTAAAACTACATGGTGGGGACACTAAAACTGAAAATTCAACTGTGAGAAAGCAGAAGTGTGTAAATAATGAATACACAGCCACAGTGTGGAATGGAAATGGAAATTTTAAGAGAGCTGAGGTTGGAAAAGTGAAAGAAGGTATAACTTGTATGTCCTGGCAAGGAATTTGATTTTTATGCTTAAGACAGTGGAGGACTATTGATGCATTGTAAGCAGGTCAGTGACATGCTTTTCTACGAACACAGCAAAGCAGGGAAGAAGAATTGATGGATGACACTTAACTGCCTTATTCTACTTCAAGTCTGTTATACAAACTTCAAGATCCATTCTTACTTAAAAATGGTTATCTCTTGATGGTTAGTTCAAAAGGTAATAGCATTTTCAGAATATGAAATTCTTCACAAATTGTCCTTTAACCTTGTCCTTAGCAGAAGGTAATATCACTTCAGCCCAGAAACTCTCCTTATCAGACATCTTTTACTCTAACTCTGGACATTTTTTCCACTTCCTCTTTTCCAAACCATTTTTATTATCTTAAGTGCAGTTTCTAACATAAACATTTTTGTTGCCTCCACAATAATTGTCTTTTATTTGCTATCTACTGGCACCTTGAGTATTTGTAGTTTATAAGAGCAGTTGTCAATTACTCAGTCTTTTATGTCAGGTTTGCTTTTGACCCTCCAAGCTTGGTTCACAAGAATAGAAACAAAAAAAATAAACAAACAAACAAAAACAGAAGTCAGTGGATCTAGCAGTATTGTTCTCTTTCAAACACTGCGACTTTATCTAGTCCCTTGGCCTTTATGGATCTTAGTTATCTTAGTTCCTTCATACACAAAACGAGGCGGTTGGTCTCTCTCAGTTCCAACTCTGCAACTTGGAGCTTTAGGACTCCCAGGGATGCCTCAAGTGTCTCTTAAAAAGATGTGATCAGGGGCTTCAATGGTGGCGCAGTGGTTGAGAGTCCGCCTGCTGATGCAGGGGACACGGGTTCGTGCCCCAGTCCGGGAAGATCCCACATGCCGCAGAGCGGCTGGGCCCGTGAGCCATGGCCGCTGAGCCTGCGCGTCTGGAGCCTGTGCTCCGCAACAGGAGAGGCCACAACAGTGAGAGGCCCACGTAAAAAAAAAAAAAAAAAAAAAAATAGATGTGATCAGGAAAGCAGATCTCTCTTCTCACCTTTTACTTCAAACTGAGCAGCTACTCTTATATCTATCTTACATATTAGATATTTATATAGGATTTCTTCTGAAGAACAGGGCAATCAACTAAAAAGAATTTGAAAATAACTGATCTACATAATTCCCTAAGGTCCCTTTCAGCTCTCACATTTTATCCTATTTCTTCTTGTTTTTTTATCTCCAGTTTCTATATGTTGGCAGTATATATCAGAATGTTGTGTCAGAGATATAGCAAATGATTCAGTAAATGCCTTTTAAGAAAAGAATGGACGAATGCATTAGTTGGTTTGTTAATCCAATCACTAATATTTACAGATAACAATTAAGTCCCAGCCACACTTCAGGATAATGGAGACAGAATGTTCAAAACTCGGATAAATACTTGCCTTCTTGGAATGATCAGTCAGCTGAATCAATGCATTAAGCAACAATTATTGGACACCTAATATATTGCAGGTATTTTGTTAAATCCTAGTTATGTCAAGATCTGTAGGACCCTGGTTTTTTCTTGAAGATTTTACAGCCTGCTAAGAGGAAAAGAGTCAATGGATTATTGCCATAAAAATTTGGTAAGTATATTATAGAATTATGATGCAAGTACTATGAGTATTCAGAGAAAAAAAGGAGTTTCTGACTGGCTGAAGTAGTAAAAAAGATTTCACGAAGACATGTATAAACTGAGTTCTAAAGAATGAAAGAAACTGTGCTGCATGGAGCAAATCGAAACATGATGGCTGTAGGAAAGTACATACAGGAGGCACTGAAAGAAGAAAAACTTGGGAGCGCTAGGTAACCAAGGAGTTTGGTGTGGCTGAACCACTCAGGACATTGGTAACTGGACATCAAGAAAGAAAGGCTGCAGAGTCATTTTCCTTCAGATTCGAAATGTTCTTTTATGCTATTGTAAAGCTTTATTGCTTCATAATTTAGGGAATGGAGATGCCACAGAGATTTTTAAGGGGCAATGTGACAGGATAGATTTGTCTCCTAAAAAAAAAGACAACATGGATGTGGCATATGAAAGATGGGCTGGAATAAGGAGGATGCAGTGAGGAGAGGAACAAGAAAGAGGTTGCTGCAACAGGTCAGAGAGGTGAAGAGGGCCAGAGGGATGAGGAGAGTGATCAGATTGGAGAGAATACCTCAAGTTGAGTCAAAAGGATCTGTTGACTGGAAATAATGTAGAAAGCTAGTGTAGGAAAACGTGAGAGATTATTCTCTGTTCTGTTCCATTAAAGATGAAAAAGCATTCTTTAAAAACTCTTATTTCTCACACAACATGACTAGCAACTGTTATCTCTTTCAGGTAAATACATTGTCAGCCCATTTGTGGAGGCTAATGGATAGCTTAATTAAGGCCTGACAAGATTCTCTAGGATAAGAGATAAAGGGCAATTCCCATTTAACAGTCCCCCTTAGATGGGATGACACAGGCATTATTAATAATTTCTCCAGGCATTCCCCATCCTAATGAAGAATTAACACAGGAGCTCACCTTATCACTTGGAACATCTTGCCACATAGTACAATCTGGAGTCTAGTTTTGCTTAGTCAATAAGCCTGACAGTTAGCTGTGGCAGGCTATTAATCTTTGTGTTGACTTCGAGTACAATATCAGAGTTGTAATTTGGCTGGGGGTTTGTCAGGACGGATTGTTTTCTGAGATAGCAGATGGTTTGGAAATCATCTGCCAGGACAGGCCAAACTGACTAGAATTTCAATTGTCTGTTCCAGGAGTGATGATGAGAAAGGCACATGCGGGAAATTAACTCTCTGGTTTAACTGAAAATGACAACGTATCTCACGGTCAGAGCACAAACTGGTTACGAGAAGGAAGGAAAGGGCTTCCCTGGTGGCGCAGTGGTTGAGAGTCCGCCTGCTGATGCAGGGGACGCGGGTTCGTGCCCCGGTCCCGGAAGATCCCACGTGCCGCGGAGCGGCTGGGCCCGTGAGCCATGGCCGCTGAGCCTGCATGTCCGGAGCCTGTGCTCCGCAACAGGAGAGGCCACAACAGTGAGAGGCCCGTGTACCTCAAAAAAATAAAAAAAATAAATAAAAGAAGGAAGGAAAAATGAAAGGCAACTGGGAAGTTCCTAATTAACTCCAATCTACTTCAAGTAAATTTCCCTAACTCAATGTTATTACACAGATGAGGAAAGTTGATTTATGCATTTCAAGGCTTGATTTTATAATTTTACTCTTGAAGAATGAGATAATCAAACAACAGGAGTATATTAACTAGGGACCTGGATTACCGTGATTCAGAGCGAGGTATTAGGTAATTGAATCTAGTCCATTTATTCAGAGTAGGATGCAAATAGGTAATTTGGACATCTTTAACGAGCTCTGCCGAGTTAAAAGCCTCATGAAATTTTTGTAAATAGGCGGTGTGCTTTAATACAATCTGAGAGTAGAAGGTAGTTTACAATGATTTCAGACTTCTATTTGGCCATTATTATTATTATCGTTTTTAAAATGTTTCCCCTGACATCCTTCCTGTGTAAATGAATATGTCCCAGGGGCACTCCAGTAAATGAGATGAACTAATGTAAAATAATAAATAACTCATGTCCTTGGAAGCCACTGAGACTTTGCTCATGTTTTTATAGAAACCAAACCACCTTGTGTTGCAGAAAAAAAAAAAGGTATCCACATATGAAAATATCTCAAGTATTATCCTTTAAGTCTAAATGGGTGCTCAATCAGAAGAAAAAAAAGGAAAGGTAACATGTTAAAAGAACATAACAAGAACGACTTTATCATTGTAAAGGTAACTAATAGGATTTTGATTTGATACTGTTCGTTTTGTTTCATTTGGAGGTCCTTTCACTGCCTTTGCCATCATTTCTATGGTTCTGAATTAGACTGGAGTGAGATTAACCGATGAGGAGGTCAAGTGAGATGTGGAGGGGAGACTGGAACAAAAGAGGCAACACAGGAGTAGAAGGCAGTATGAAAGGAATAAGGGCCTCGGATATTTATGTTCCAAGTTCTGTTCCTTGTCAAAGTCTGATTGTAGGCTTGTTATACAAAATTCTCAAGGTCACTCTTTTCTTATCTGTAAAATGTAATAATAATATAAGCCTTACGGAACTATTATAAAAATTAAATCAGATAATATTAATAAGCAGATTAAAGTGCCTGGTACAGAGAAGGTACACAAAATTTTGAACCTACCTGACCATTCTGTTCCAGGAAAGGACCTCATACTGCCAGCTTTCTCTAAAAGGGAATTTCTAGATGTCCCCTCAGTAATAACAGGGAGACAGTAAACTGGGGTTATGAGTTAATTTGGAAGACCAAGTTCTTTGTCTTTTTCTTTTTAGTTTATTTATTTTTGGCTGCGTTGGGTCTTCGTTGCTGTACGTGGGCTTTCTCTAGCTGCAGCGAGCAGGGACTACTCTTCATTGCCGCGTGCAGGCTTCTCATTGCGGTGTCTTGTTGCAGAGCGTGGGCCATAGGCATGCGGGCTTCAGTAGTTGTGGAGCATGGGCTCAGCAGTTGTGGCTTGCAGGCTCTAGAGTGCAGGCTCAGTAGTTGTGGCACACGAGCTTAGCTGCTCCGTGGCATGTGGGATCTTCCCGGACCAGGGCTCGAACCCATGTCCCCTACATTGGCAGGTGGTTTCTTAACCACTGCACCACCAGAGAAGCCCCAAGTTCTTGGTCTTAAATTCCAACTCCACCACTTACTGGTAATGGCTTAACTAGTTATTTAGACTTAGTTTCCTCATCTATATAATAAGGATAATATTAGTATTCAACTTATTGAAGGTTTGCAAGAATTAGGTGAAATAATCTGTATTAAGTACAGGTCTAAACATGTGGCAAAGACTCTCAAAATGTTACCTCTGAGTACCTGTTGATTAGCTCCACATAACTATAGCCATGAAAATTTTATCTATGATAAGGGACAAACATAATGATTTTCCTCTCTTGCATAGCACCATGCTATGAAAATGTAATAAAACTAGAATTTTCAACATAAATGTTGCTTAAACATGATTTGTTTCAAGGAACTCTTGGCTTTTAAGCAAATAATTCTGAGCCATTTCAGTCACTCTTTCAGAAAAAAAGACTTAAAGATATTAGTACTTCTACTTCCAATATTTGGAAACATTGGAGATTAAAAGTGATCAAGAATTCAAGGATAATCAACTCTTTAAATAAGGAAACTGTACCAGGTGAGTTTGCATTTGTGCAGCTTCTCTCCTATGGGCACAACCCCAGTCCACACTGTGTGGGATGGCTGAAACGCAAACACAGACCATAGTCTCAGTGGCTTGATGAATCATAGAATAGAATCTGGAACTACCAGAATGGCTAGAAAATAAGAGAGGAAATGAAGAAGGGCCCACAATACTGCAAAAATTCTGTCCCAGTTCTGGGCTGAACCATGAACTTCGAATGCACAAGGGAGATATCAAGGAGCCTGACTGAAGGCTGAGGGAAGTGAACCAATGTTTCAACCATTATATTACAGCAGGGGTTGCAAATTCAGAGTTTGGTTGCAGCCAAAGTTAACTACTTGCTAAACTAAAAATCATTATTCTTCAGAAGAAGAGATCAGAATACAAAGTATCCATAATGCATCATATACAATACTCATAATATAATTAAAAATCACTAGTTATGGTTTAAAAAAAATGTGGCCCATAGTCATGAAAAAAAGTAGTCCGTGAAAACTGACACTGACATGTTGGAATACTAGATGAGGAGTTTAAGTAGCTAATATAGATATGTTAGAGGATTGATTTAAAGAAAAAATGGTCAAAATGAATGAAAAATGGGAAATCTCAGCAGATAAATGAAAACTATTTAAAATGAATAAATGGAAATTCTAGAACTAAAAAGTACAATATCTGAAATGAAAATGTCAGTTAACTTGAAGACATATCAAAAGAATTAGCCAAGCTGAAGAACAGAGATAAGAAATTAAGAACAAAACCTCACTATGTGACAAAATAAGCTGATAAACATCAGTAACTGAAGTTGTACAAGGAAAAGAAGAGAGACAAAAGGGCAGAAAAATATTTAAAGAAATAACAATCAAAACTGTCCCCAATCTGATGATTAAAAAAAACTTATAGATCCAAAAGTTTTACTAACCCCAAGCAAATTAAAAACAAAACAAGAATTATCCATGTAATGATTAATTTTCTGTCAACTTGACTGTATCATAGGGCGCCCAGATTAAACATTATTTGTGGGTGTGTCTGTGAGGGCGTTTCTAGATAAGATTAGCATTTGAATTGGTAGACTAAGAAAGTCCATTGCCCTCCTCAAAGTGGCTGGGTATCATCTAACCCACTGAGGTCCTGAACAGAAAAAAAGCAGAGGAAGGAGGAACTCAGATTGTTTCACTGTGAATTCCATAGTACATTTCAAAAACAATGCCAATCTTACTAGAATTCCTTCAAGAAACAGAAGAGGAGAGAACACTTCCAACTTCTTTAAGTAGGCCAGGAAACCCTGACACAAAATTAACAAAGACATTACCAGGACCTAAAATGAATGACCAATATCATGTAAATAGGTGAAAAAATTGTAAAAAGGTATTAGCAAGTTTAATCCAGCAATATATAAAAAGGTTACTAAATGGTTTTTATATGAGGAAAGTAAAGATTAGTCAAACATTCAAATCAATCAATATAGTAATTCTCTATATTAACTAAATTTTAAAAAGTAAAGCATAGTTAACTCACATAGATGTAGAAAGATATAGAAGAAGCATTTGGCAAAATTCAACACCCATCTATTATAAAAACTCTTACTGAACTATGAATAAGAGGCAACTTCTTCAATCCAGTATAAAACATTTATAAAAAACAAAACAAAACAAACAAAACAAAAATCCTATATACCACGCGGTCAAAGGCTAAAAACTTCCCCTCTAAGATCAGGAAAGAGCAAAAGATATCTGCTCTCGCCGCTTCAATTCAAAATTTTACTAGTGGATATAACCACAATGGCAAGGCAATTAAAAGGCATGAAAACTGAAAAGGAAGAAGTAAAACTTGTTTATTTGTAGATGTCATAATTGTTTGCATTCAGAATCTTAAAGAATCCACAAAACAATGACTAGAACTAAAAAATGAATTTAGCAAGGTCACAGAATACGAAATTGAGACAAAATTCAATTATATTTCTACATTCTAATAGAAACAATGGGAAAAGGAAAATTTAAGATATATATATTCTGTTATAATAAATAAAACTCCCCACATTTCATCAAAAACTAAAATGAGAAAAAAAACTTAATAAAATGTTATAAGATCTCTACATTAAAAACCAAAAAGTAATGCTGAGAGAAATTAAGAAAACCTAAATAAATAGAGATAAGCTATGTTCTGAAAGTAGAAGCCTCAATACTGTTGTCAGTTTTCCTAAACAGCAGCAGCTTTCTGGGCTTCCCTGGTGGCACAGTGGTTGAGAGTCCGCCTGCCGATGCAGGGGACACGGGTTCGTGCCCCGGTCCGGGAAGATCCCACATGCCGCGGAGCGGCTGGGCCCGCGAGCCATGGCCGCTGAGCCTGCGCATCCGGAGCCTGTGCTCCACAATGGGAGAGGCCACAACAGTGAGAGGCCCGCGTACCGCAAAAAAAAAAACAAAAAAACAAAAAAAACAAAACAGCAGCAGCTTTCAAACTTATTTGTTTCAGAACTCTGAAACAGCCTTAAATTATTGAGGATATCTAAGAACTTTATTTTTTGTAAGTTACATCCACTAATATATACAGTATCATAAACCAAAACCGAGAAACATTAGAATTCTAATTTAATAATTTATTTTAAAATAGCAATCCATTACATCATATAAGCATGTTTATAAAAAATAACTACATTCTCCAAAACAGAAAAAAAAATTTAGAAGAGTGACACTATTTTACAGTCCTTGCAAACCTATCTGGCTTAATAAAAGCAGTTCCTGGTACATCTAAGACAGCAGCTTTTACATTTAGGTGAGTGTGACATGTTATTTTGCTTAAAGTATATGAAGAAATGCTGGCCTCACACAAATATGTAGCTGGATAAAGGGGGAGTATTTAAATACCGTTTTCAGACAACTGTGGATAGTCTTCTTTGGTACTATATCAAAATTTGCCAAGACAACTGAAGAAGCAATTACAGTACATTCTGACAGTGGCTATGGTTAACGGAAATGCACAGTCCTCTATGGCATATAGAGAGAGCCACTAATTAGGACTTGGATATCAGAGAAGACATTCTGCAAGAAATGATGGCTAAGCTGAGGGTTACAGAAATGTGAGTTAATGAGGTTTAAAGAAAGTGTGTTCTGGGAAGGGTAAATAGTCAAGAAAGGACATGGTAAATTCACAGAATCAAAAAAGACTCATTATGACCTTAGCTTAGTGGCTACATTGAGTGTTGAGAGGGAGAAAAGAATGTTAGAAAGAGGGCCAAAGACAAAACTGAAGAGGTAATCAAGATCTTGAATATGAAGGCTGTTTCTAAGTCAGGCCAATAACTTTGGACTTTTCTATAGAGATAATGAGAATTTACTAAGGGATTTAAGCAGAAGAGTGACAGCTCATGAAAGCCAAAAGTTTAAAGACAGATTGACTGGTCAGCTGCGTGAGACACAGTAAAGAGGTCCAGTAATAAAAAGTCTTGAATGCATACATTGATTTTGGACATAACAATATCATTTGGGACTTAACTGAGGAAGAAAATGGAAGATGTGGGTACATTGCAGTGAGCTAAGGAATGAATGGGAAGCGAAGATGGCGAGGGTAGGCTCAGCTTTCAATAAGCTTCTCTGGGAGCAAAAAGGTCAGTAATTAGAGGTGACAAAAGCAGAGAGAGGCTGAGGGTAAGAAGCCAGTATACTGAGAAACATCAAAGCTAAGGATCTGGAAAAGAACATAAGATGTACCTTGCTTGTAGAGATATGTCAGACCTGCTCTGATAAAGGTAAAGGTTAATTGTGATTTATGCATTAATTATTTTCAAAATCATTTTCCCTACTATTTTTTAAACAGCTCTGAAATAGGTCATCATGATTCCCTCGTTTTGTTTTGTCAACTTTTACCTCCCAGAACATGAAAAAGTAGATCAAATACTAAATAAATCATTTAAAAGTACAAATCAGTGGTGTCTGAAATCATGAGTTTATATTTTATGTCAAAATTGGGGAGCATTACTAACTATAAATTTATTTGAAGGATGAAATCTAACCCTCAGGCATGATATATATCACCTGTTTGTTTACCTCTGCTAAGGGCTCTTGGGCTTCTTGTACCTGTGGATTTGTAATATATAAACTCAGTTGGTTACAAGCTCCAGAGTAGTGGATTTTACTATAGTTTAAATGGATAAAAACACTTGGAATCAGTTTATCACATAGAATCAAGAGATCTTTAATACCATTGCCCTGCCTGAAACTGATGTGAAATTTGGTCTATGATCTGTTTCACAATTTGGGGCTGCTGAAAAGGTTTTTTGTCACTGACAAATCTTCCTGCTAGAACAGTTAGGTGAGGAATTCAAGCTTACTGGCTGAATGGTCCTTGATAACCAAATATAGTTGATGAAATCCACTTGGGTTTATCTGTTGGTAACTCAGAGGTCTTAGGATGACTATAGTTTAAACAGTCATTTCTCTTCTGCACTTGTATGGTATGAACAGATAGATTTATTTCAGAAATCTTGAAGCTATAATAACTGAAGGAATTGCCACAGAAACAAGGTAGGACCATCAGTACATCAGGGGTGAGATAAATATTTTAAGACGTGTACATACTGGTGAAAACTGCCCAACGCTCATAAAAATTCTGTATGTTTTGATCCAGGTATATGTGTTAGTATATGATAAGATATTTAAATAGATTCTGCATTGGGGTCATTTGTTCTTAACAAGAAGTGATTGTGTCAATATGAGCTGTTACTGAATGTACCTCAAAAAATGAATACCAGCATATAAAAAAAAAAAACAGCAGGAAATGAGTTTTCAGGATTTGATGAAAGGGATCCTGCTATGCATGGGTCAATGGTGGTAGCACAACTGTATCTGGTAGGTATTTAATTTGGGTGCTCTTTACATCGGTAATTATATATTTCAGACTATTTGTTTTGAAAAGTTTGATTTTCTGATGAACTCATCACTCACTGCTGTGAGATGCTTCCCCACTTACCCATAACCAGAAAGGGGAGAGAAGATCATCATGTAATTACTATAATAACTACAGAATTCTAAATATTAGTTCTGTATCTAAAATGCTCAAATAACAATGATGGAAATATTGTGCATGTGACCCTGAAAAGATTGATTTCCCAAGCATCCATGTTGTAGGAGATAACCGTTACATTCTAATCTCTGTTTCTTTCATGTAATGTTATTCTTATGTTGAATAGTACAAAGGACCTTAAGCCCTTTGTGCAGATGTATATTTTCTTGGCTCAAGCCCTCACCCAGACTCTGGAAACTTCAATTTAGTGGACAATATATGTCTCCCCAATGGTAAACACCCTGTTTCCAAAGAAACAATAAGAGTTTAATAACGGCAATCAGGCAATATTATAGTCTAAATATGACCAGACCCGACTGCACAACCTCACAGCAACTTTGGAGCATAACTCAGTATTTTTCACTTCATTCTTCAAAAAAAAAATGTTTTTCAAAATGTATTAGTAAGAATTAGAAAGTTTACTTTCTGAAAAGGGAGATAGAGATTTTATATCAGGTATTAGATAAAATCACCCAATAAAATCCCACCTAGACATCTTTATTTCTCTTTTATTCCATCACCCATGCACCACTGTGTCTTCTCTTTTTGCCTTCATTGATCCTCTCCTTCTCCCAGCCTCTACTTACCCCCACCCATCATCATCTAAAACTGCATTGATTTATAGGATAACTACTAACTGTACATGGACATTTAAATTTGTTGTATTAAATTAAATGAAGAATTCAGATTCTCCGGTACACTAGCCACATTTTAAGTGCTCAGTAGCCTTGTGTGGCCAGTGGCTACCATATTGGACAGCACAGATAAAGAGCATTCCCTTTACTACAGAAATTTTTATTGGCCAGTGCTAATCTAAAGCAATTAAACTCAGATCCAAGCTTAATACCTCATTTTTCAAAAAAAAAGAAAAGAGAAGAAGAATGTGGAGAAAGAGGAGCGTGAGGAAGGAGGAAGAGTCGTCCATATTGCTCACTTACCTTTTACCCTTGGTAGGAAGCAGTTCAAGAGCTTCTTAGTCCAGCAGGAACTTGATAGCAACTTAGTCTCAAATATACTTTCTTCTCTTCTAGGAAAGAAAAAAGAGACAGAAAGCAGGTAGGGAGGAAAACTTACAAGCTGTATCTTCATTCAAACCAGGGGAGAGAACATTTGAAAATTCCAAATTGTATGTATGAGCAAAAGCAAATAAACCCAGCAAAATTTGCATGGAAAACTATAGCAGCCTGATAGGTAAAGAAGAAAGGATAAAGGAGGACTAGCAGATCTCAGAAATGACCAGCAAATATTAACTTCTAGAAAGGAAAACCCCCTATTAAATAGAAACTGCTGAGATAAGGCAGATTTCTAATGGGGCACAATTACTGTGGCTGCTGTGACATAAGGTAGTGAAAGTCCCCTGGGAGCCTGTCAGTGGCAGATCTAAGGAAGCACCATCTTTCAGAAGAGAAGAGGACGCTTTGGAAGGCAGAGCCTGTGCTCTTGGTAGCACTGTTTAGTGAAGGAACAGTGGTCTCAGGCTAGGTCTGAGAGGCAGAGCAGGCATGGCTACACAGAGGGTCATATTTAATCAAACACTCCATCTCTTTAGCCCCACACTCCTGGAAAACTCCTACTTCCACTCCAACTGAAGTGTCCTGCTAATACCTTGTATGGAAAATTCAGTTTGTTCAAATCTGAGCAAAAACAACAGCAACAAAATAACCTAGCATCCTGCTAGAAGCTGAGTTGTGTCTCCCAAAAAGATATGTTGTAATGCTAACCCCCAGTACCTTCGAATATGACCTTATTTGGAAACAAGGTCATTGCAGATGTAATTAAGATATCAAGAAGAGGTCATATTGGAGTAGGGTGTACTCTTAATGCAATATGACTTGTGTCCTTATAAGAAAAGAAGAGACACAAGAGGAGACTGCCTTGCGACAATGGAGGCAGAGATTGAAGTGCTGCAGCTGCAAGTCAAGGAATGTTAAAGATTGCCAGCAAACCATTAAAAGCTAAGGATTCTTGCCTACAGTTTTCAGAGGGAGCATGGCCAATCTGACATTTTGATTTTGGACTTCTAGTCTTCAGAACTATGAGGCAATAAACTTCTATTATTTCAAGCCATCACTTTGTGGTACTTTTTTATGGCAACCCTAGGAAACTGATACAAGCTTTTCAAAGATACTATAAAAACAGGTAATGCTTTATTTTGAAAGAAAATGCCCAGAAAAAAAATGTCTCAAAAAGATAAATTTACAATAAAACCTTTCACCAAAATTAAAGAAGGAATTATAGCCATGAAGGAAATACAAGGGCTCAGGAAGATATGACTGGATAAGAGAAGCTGGATATCTAGACATACGGTGATAAAGTGAAAACTGATAAAATCTGGGAAACAAGGGAAGAAAAAGAAGTATTTTAGAAACTAAACTGTCGGATCATAAGTGATAGTATCACCAAAGAAAGCACAATAAGAGGTGTGTATGAGAAAATAAAATGAAATTAAAATGAACACAAATAAAAATATGAAAAGGACTGAAGAGAATATGATACATAAAAGACAGAAAAATATATACAATCTTCACAGAATCGGAACCCCAAAGAAAACCAAAACAATGGAAGAGAATGGATATTTTATTTTAGTATTATTTATTTATTTACTTTTGGCTGTGTTGGGTCTTTGTTGCTATGTGCAGGCTTTCTCTAGTTGTGGCGAGCGGGGGCTACTCTTTGTTGTGGTGCGCAGGCTTCTCATTGTGGTGGCTTCTCTTGTTATGGAGCATGGGCTCTAGGCACACGGACCTCAGTAGTTGTGGCACGTGGGCTCAGTAGTTGTGGCTCACAGGCTTAGTTGCTCCGTGGCATGTGGGATCTTCCTGAACCAGGGATCGAACCCATGTCCCCTGCATTGGCAGGCAGATTCTTGACCACTGCACCACCAAGGAAGTCAGGATATTTTAAATATAATTCAAGAAGACTTTCTTAAATAAAAGAAGACTTCGATCCACCTCTTGAAGAAGAAACCATAACCCAAAAAAGGGAAACACTATAACACAGGATGGTCAATATTGAAACAGAACCTAAAAAAAAATTATTAAAAAATTTTAAAGATAAAGAATCTTTGGGCAGCAGGAAGAAGGTCATTTTAAGTGAAAGAAAATCAAGCTGATATCAGACTTCCCTTAGTAATTTTCTACCTGAAGACAGAGAAGAAACACTTGCAAGGAAAGAAACTATGAGCCAAGCTTTTTATACCTAACCAGACTGCCCTTTAAGTATAAAGCTATAGACAAACATTATTTTTTCAGACATATCTGCATGAACTCAAGAAGCATCAGTCACACAAACCTCTCTTAAGAATACTATTAAGAGAAAAGATCCAACTAACTAAAATATGATAGGAAAATAGAAAAAAGACAGGTGGTAACATTTTAATATATTTAAGACACATTTAAAATAAAAACAGTTACAAATGATAAAATAAAAAGAAACGTAGCATAATTTGAAAAAGTATAAATAGTATTAAAAAAATAAAAGGGAGAGAAAAGGTGTAAGTAAACTAAGCTCACCATTGCTTTTCTAAAAAGCTAAAAATTAAATTATATTACTTACAATCAGCAAATCACATAAATCTTAAGCATTTGCCTCTGTCTATCCAGATAAACTCCATTGGTTCCATGGGATGATAGAGTGACTTTCAGATTGTTATGAAGGGCTTGATCTGTAGATAACTACTGAACAAAACAAGTCATAAAATGGGGACAGCTTACATATCAGAAATGGCACAATATGTTATTTACTGAATCTAATTTAAGCCTTATTAATACTGCAATAACTGGCTTCCTAATCTTAGTTCTTCCCCTATGCTCTCTTTTTCTCCTTTTCTATCTCTTTTCTTCTGGCCATCCTCTTCCCTCCCTCCTTGCCTCTTCTTTTCTTCTCTCTCAATGTTTCTCTCTCTCTCCTCTCTCTTTCACTCTCTCTCTTTTCTACACAAACCATAGAAGATTGACACTGCATACGTCAGCCTGAAGTCAGAATATTTCAAGTAAAATTGCCCTTTGGTTGTATAAGTGGTTGTCTAGGAAGATAATGCAATCTAAGTAACCACAACAAAAATTGGCAAATAGAAAGGGAATGTATTAGAATATCTCACAGAATCAGAACGAAAGTAAAGAACCAGGCTGTGGAAGGACAAAAATCAGCTCTAGGTAGCAGGAACAGATGAATAGCCTTTTCATATGCTACCCTTGAGGAGAATGAGTTCTAAGTTTATGAAGCATTTTTGATGCTCTGATTAAAAGTAAAATTCCAAGAAACTATACGGATCACATGTTTTAACACTTGATTATATCCAATGGGAAAATATAGTAGGCCCACATGGAAGAAAATTAACCAGGAAAAAGTAGAATAAATTCTGAGTGGCCAAAGTAGTGAATGTACACTAGAAATGTCATGATCATTGTGTCTCCACAGGTAGGTTGGAAGAAAGGGTCCAGAACAATTCATTCAAACCTCAGAGATGTTAGAGAAGCTAAGAAGCAGAGAAGAGCTGAAGAAGACTCAAGAATTGGAAGCAATTTATAGGAGCTCTTCCTGCTCATATCCTCCTCCCATTCACCATCGCCTTCCCAAACTCCTTCGTCCCACAGAACTTATTCTGTAACTCTTGCTTGTTCATATCTTTCTCCCTCTGGCATGGCCTGGCTCCTGTCAAAGACATAAAAGTTTTCCAGTTGTTTCCACCTCTCTGGAATTCCGACACAGCCTCTCTGAGAGAATGTGCCTGAAGTGTCCCATCTTCTCCATGGCACTAATTGAATCAGAAGTAGACGCCTATCAAAATCATCTCTGTACCCCTCTATGGTACCTGTGCCCACTTGAAGGCTGCCTTGTAGCTTTCAGACTTTCAGCTCAAAGGGCTGCTCTAAGCTTCTGAAAATGTATTTGATCTCCTTAAGTCAGGTCTTTTCTGAAGAACCACTGGTGGTTGGAAAGATACTGCCAAACCCAGAAACAGTTTGTCCAAGGCCAATAAGTTGGCAGCAGTTTTTTGTAGGTTTTGCAATTCTGTACAAAGTTTTATTTTCTGATTTGATATTGTAAAGAATCCATCTGCCTCCACTTTGGGGCAGTTTGAATGCGCTGGAAAAAATGTAGGGAGTAATCAAATCTTTCTTAGGTGGATTTTTATTTTTGTTATGGCGCCATCTGGAATTAAAAACAAAACAAAACAACAAAAAAAATGAGTCGCTACATAAGCCATCTGCTACTGAAGGCCTTTGGCTATTTATTTCCATACCTACTGCCAAGGGAGGTCCCTAAGACATTATAATTCCAAGTTTAGGATTCCAAATCCCAGCCTTTTAAATAGCAGCAAAACAGTAGCAGTGGAAACACAATAGCAGATACTTGTCACTTCTGTACATTTTGAATATTTTTATGTTCATAAGAAGTTCATTTTGAGATAAACACAAATATGAAAGAGAAGAGTGGCATTTTAATCATTCTTAAGCAGAAAAAGATAACTATTTTTTGGCATGGAAACTTTCTACTTTTAGTAAGAGGAGTGAGAGCAGGCAGAGAACACTGTCAGTTCCACCAGGTTTAATTCATTGTTGAAACCAAACAAAAATAGCCTCTCACAGCTTCCATTGTTCTGCAGCTGTTGACTTCAAAATGCTTGCTGTCTCCTTCCTTGTGACTAATCATCATGGTTGCCTGGTTTCCTTTCTTGATTTCCTACCAGAAGCTGTGATGTGTCATAGGAAGAGAGGGCAAACCTCCCAGCGTTTCTTTCCAGGCCTTTTGAACACATCGTCCTGGAGCACTTGTCGTTTTCTTCAAATCCCTGAATTTCTTGACCTGCCTGGACCCAGAGCCTGTGTTTGTGAGCATGTATGCTTTAGCCATTTGATAACGGAGCATAAGTGGCTTCCTGTTTTAAAGAAGTCAAAAGATGTGAGCCTGGGATGTGTGCACAAGTCTTAGGCCTAATGTTTTTTCCTTTTGAAGAATCTCACTCTACCTCTTGCTCCTTTATTGAAAAGAGCCCCAGATTACTAAAAGTATAGTCTGCTTTCTGAGTTTAGCAATTATTAAAAGGGTCACATCATATGTATTAACAGAATTCCTTTTTTTAAAAGTTGAATGTCAAACTTCTAGCAACTTAACTCTTCAGAACATAGAAATGAACTTCAAAGTTAAAGGAAAAGACGAGTAACATAGTTGCAAAACCTCCATGCACTAAGACCCAAACACTCTTCACACAGAAAAGTTTTAAAACTTAGAACACTGCCTGGTATATATTAAATAATACATAGGCGTTTGTGTTTATTATCAGAAATTATTAGCTGGTTTTACATATAAATCTAGCAAAATGAGTTATATTTATCAGGAAATAAGAAAAAAAGATTACCAAAAAGCATTTTTGAATGATGGCTAAGGGTAAAAACAAAATGAAAATGTTGTGAAAATCCATACCTGACATCTATCTATAATGTGACAGAAAATTTAAAAACACAGTTACAGTAGTTGGCCCATTGAAACTGCCAAAGTCTCTGAAATACGTCAGATTACCATTAGAGATACCACCCTAATGATCACAGTGAGTCCCTAAGTCATCAAGGGAAAGCCAATTAGGTTTTTTCTACTATAAGAATGCAATGCAAGGTAATATAAAAAATAATTAAGTAAATAAAGTTCAAAAGGGGTGGACTGAAGCACTAAATAGGATTTTCATCAACTATCTTGAAAAATCTACTTAAATAGGGCAGCTCATTCGTCAACAATCTTAGTTCTCAATGAGGCCTTGCTAAATACATGGATGCTGTTAAATTTGAAGAAATTCCATCACAGAGTCTAATGCCGTCTATGAGCATGGGTTAAAGACTGAGGTGAACTCCACAGTCCTCTCCCCATGCTGGACCACGTCTGGCTCCCTTTAGAAAAGAGCTGTATGATGGTTAGGAAGCCTCCAGCTTGCCTTTCAGAAGAATGCCACTTTTTTGCTCAGAATGCGTCATCATGATCTATTTGCAACCCCCTAATTGGTGTGTATACCGGCATTGGTTCTCCACAGTCCGCTGAGGCAGCCTCGCTCAAACTTATGATTCACAGTATCCTTCAGTTACATCTCTTGCCCATCTGTGTTTGCTACAGGTTCCCTCCAGGTCACCACACATATTTTCCTCCTCCATCATCATCAAAACCACTCGCTGCCACGTTGCACTCACACGTCCGTCCAGTTCATTTACTTGCATGCCTTTGTTCCCAGTGTGGTCTCTCCCTGAAGGTCTCTCTCACTCTCTACTCTTCCCAGCCAGTTACCAGCACATTTGCCCCTAGCTCAGTAGTTTTCCACTTGGGCCAATTTTCTCCCCCAGAAAATACTTGGCAATGTCTCAAGATTTTTTAATTATAACCTAGAGAAGGGAACTACCATCAGGTAGTGGGCGGGCCAGAGTGCTGCTAAACACCTTACAATGCACATGCCAGTCTTCCTCCACAAAAGGTCACCTGGTCCAAAACGCCAGCAGGGTCAAGGTTGGGAGACCCTGCAATCTCTTCAAGATTCTTGTCTTCAAGTCTCAGTTCAAATCTCACCTCCTCTGAAAACTTGCCTGCCCTGTATTCTTCATTGGATAAGTGAGGTTAGCTCTCCCTACTTTTTTCCCTTTTAGTCCTTGATTCGGTGTCCTTTCTTTGAGGTTTCCATACTATACAGCAAAATTGTCTTTGCGTAAGTCCTTTTCCCCAACCGACTGGAAGCTGCTGCTGAGCAGGGGGAGCCCTTTTCATCCAAGTATGACCAACATTCAGACTAGTGTCTGGCCTGTTGTTGTTGTTGTTTTTCAATATTTGAACGATTGAATAAAAAGGGAATAATCTTATTTTAAGTTTTATGCCTTTGTTTTTCTGCTAATTATTTGGCAGCATTAGAGACATCTTGCTGATCCTCTTGAGAACCTTTAAATATAGAGTAAGTGGTCCTCATCTTCTTACATTTCATTATGTCTGTGTTCTAGACTGCCTCAGCATCTTTGATGATAATCTTCCGACGGTGATAACAGTACATTTATTGCTAACAGCGAGCCCATCTTTCACTGCTAGTCATCTGTGTTGGAATTATTTTCTTTTTAAGAGGACAGTCACTGAAGTCACGTTGCCTGTGTTCAAATCTGGGATCTGCCACCTACCATCTGTGTGACCTTGAACAAATTACTTAAAATCTCTGTGCCTAAATTTTCTGTCTGAAGAATCAGGGATGATCATAGTACAAAACTGATTGATTTGTTATGATGACTAACTGAGTTAATGTTTGTAAAATGCTTAGGACAGCACCTGGCACCTAACAAATGCTATACAAGTGGTTGTTAAACAGGAAGGGAAGGACAGTCTGGTATCAACCTACCATTGCTTGCCATGAATGCATCAAGCCAGGTAAATACATCTTATTGTAACATGTTATTCTGTTCTAATACATTCCCGAAGAGAAATGGATGGAACCATGTTAAAAGATAAGAACATTCACGATATGCCCACTATATGTCCTGGTCAGACCAAAATAACCCTCCAGAGCTCATCAAGCTTTTTTGTGGGCAGGTGATGGAATGTCTTACCATCTTGGCACAGATACAAAAACCACTGATCATCTATGGTTGCCACTGCTGTTGCATTCTAATTTTTCTGCTTCAAACAATGGCATTTTAATCATTCTGCCCATAGCAACTAATGTCCTTTAAATTAACATTAAAAATTCATTCTTTTGGTTTATCCTTCCTGAATCAACCTAATTAACTATCAGCTGAGAGCCCTCTAAATTGTAATCTGAATAGGCTACATTTTCTAATTTATAATGCCTCATCTAGGCAAATTGAAAACTCAAAAAGGGAGTGAATTAATTAATGTTAATTAAAGACTACAGCATGGAACAAAGATGCCAGGTCAATATTTGGAGTGTGTGTGGAAAGCCATTGTTGGGACTAAGCTGACCCTTTGCAGCATATAGCTTCAGAGAAAAGGCTTTGCTATGGTGGCTTTGTAAAGAATGGGAAACGGAAGTCAGAGATAAGACTAGAGGTAGCACTGAAGACAGATAGCATATACCTGTATATTACATATATTATATATGTAATATTACATATTCTCTGTAATAAGAAACCAAATAAACAAATCAACCTTGTATGTTTTTTACAACATTTTTCTAAAATTCTCCTTTTATATATTTAATCAGCGAATATTTTCTGAATACCTCTGACATATAAGGTTTCATTAGACACAAGAGAAATTCCAAGATAAGAGGGTTATCATCCAAAGAATTTACAATGTAGAGCAGCACTGTCCAGTTTCTGTGATGATGAAAATGTTCTCTATCTGCACCATCCAATACAGTTGCTATGTGTAGATATTCAACACTGGAAATGTGGCTTGTGTGACTGAGGAATTAACTGCTTAATCTAGTTTAATTTTAATTTTAATATAAAAATCCACATGTGGCTACCATATTGGATATCTCAGGTCTAGAAGGTGAGAGATACTGAATACTGTTTATTTCTGTTAGTTAAAGATTTCCAAAGTCTGTTAGTCAATCTTTCTCTCATGTCATGATATTGAACTCTTGCATCTCTCTCTCTCTCTCTCTCTCTCTATTTCTCTCTCTCTTACATACAGGTGCACACACACACACACACACACACACACATGCACACACCTCTTTGTTTTCTATTCCATGTACTATTCATCAACGTAAACTCATTTTCCTCAGGGTTGTGATGATCAACTTAGAGACACAAAGAGTTTCTGGAGTGAGGAAGAGAAAACAGTTTTATAATAAACATTATAGTTCTATAAGAAAATGAAAAATACTTATATCTAAACTGTAGGAAAGTAAATTGGAGGGAGAGTTTGGGGGCTACAAATGATTCTCAACTGAAACTTGAACCTGTTCCCAAGGAGGAGTATCAGAATCTAGGAAGGAGGAGGAGAGAGGCTATGAGATTTTTATGTTGAACTAACTGGTGTGTGGGCTTACTAACTTTAAGAAATACTACCTTAACTTTAAAACAGTTAAAACACATTGTTACTAAAGTGCCGAGGGCTCTTTTCACCCCATAAGCCAACGTGCACATAACCATTATCTCAAGGGACATCAGAAATTCACTGAATGTTCTAGGGACCAACTGCTGGGTGGTCCCAGCGTTCTCCACAGAGTTGCTGACACAATTACAAGTTGTATATAGTGGACAATATAATTTGGATTTTACTTTAATATTCTTAAATGAAAACAAAGATGCAGTAATATAGTTATGAAAAACTGGTTTTATTCATAGTTTAACAAACCACCATGAGTAAACAAAATACATTCAAAGTATGATAACAGTGGAACTCATTATTCAAGCCAAATATTTAAGAGGGTTTTTTTCCCCCAAATTCAAATCTATAATCCAATAGGAGTATTTTACATGTAAGAGCCAATTTCATGAGGTTTGTTGAATTGAATTATTTTTTCAAGTTATTTTATGTTCATCAAAAATGGATTTCAGATTTGATCATCTTCTCTGTTGAGCCATTAAATTATGTCCCTTTATTCACCCCATCTTTTTGTGCTTGACTTGAACTATACCAATATTGCCACCTATAGGTCAAAATGATTTCTTTTTTTTTTTTTTTTTTTTTTTGGTGTGTTTCTCAAGACCAAGAACTAACAACCCCTTGGAGATTAGATCATCCTGGATAGTTGAGTTTGACAGCTTCTTAGGATCCAGGCTTTTACCCACGTTTTTTCTTTTTAAAAAAAAAATTAACTTTGGACAGAAAACTTTTCTGAAGATATTAAGTTCCTGATTTCGCAGCTGCTGAACTGAAAATAATTAACATTTTTTTGATGACTAAGAAGGGTACTCATCAGTATGAATTATTCTACTTGCTTATTTGGCCCTAAGCAAACTCATCCCAGATTGCTGCATTCTTTGCGTATTTCACTCAGTAGAATATCCAGTCACTTGTCTGGACAAACCCATTCACTTTTCACTGCCATCAATATATACTCCTCTTTGGCAATTTCCACTCTTTCATATGTTGCTCCCAGTTCCTGTAATTAGAAACCAAACAACTACCCTAGCTAGTGTTGTTTGCAAAATAAGGGTAATTTAGAAATGAGTTTGTAACTAAAGAATTCATAAATGTTATTTTAGGGATTTTGTGACTCTGATTTTCTCTTCAGATAAATTTTTGTAACTTCCTTTTTGATGCACAATGTATTCCTAACAGGTGAAATTACTGAATAGGCATTCTGGATAGGTGACTCATTAACTCTAATTATTTCTAAGACATTATTTCTAATACTGTTCCCATTATTTAACTTTATTTTTATTTTCAAATGTGATAATTCTTTATATTTGAAATAAAGTGTCAATTTTTAATAAAATATTTTTATGATGTTAAAAATATTTGAAAACCTGTTATCTTCCCTAAGACTTCCAATTCCAGTTTCAGTATGCCATGTAACAGTTACTAAAAATGTTATATTTTTCTCCAAATTAGCAGAATGTATTATTCTGAGCAAAAGTTAACGAACTTTAATCAACTATGTAGCATACAGAACATTATTTATTAATTTTTAACTCATTGCTCTCATAGATAAGTCATACCTGGCAGGCTTTTAAAAACGAAATCACTCCCAAACTTTTAACTTAGGAGTACCATATTCAGGTGATTTGGGTAAAGCCTTGGACAATACTTCAGCACTTCAGAGACATCTGGATAGACTTTATAGTCTATCTTCTACTATAGGTTTTAACATTCATCAATAGCATTCTAATTTACAACTTTTCTGGGGGAAAAAAAAGAGATCCAGTTAGCCATCCCTGATCTTTATTTGGAAAAGTTGCTTATTACATTTCTGTATCAAATATTTGATTTTTATTATTTTTAAAACAAATATCAGATAAGCAATCCATAAATAAAGAGAAATTAGTTAAATTGGAGAGATGCTCAGAAAGTATACCATCTAGTCCCTCTTGAAAAGACCACTAGACAAACAGTGTTTCTCCAGATACCCTATGAAGAAGAAAATCCCAGAGTATTTGGGATTTCAGTGAACTTGGGAAACACCTCATATTATAACCCCTTCTTAGATATTCAAAATCACTTTATAGTGTTAAATACTAACAATCACACAATGAAGAAATATGTGCCAATTTTACCCAAATTTCCCCAATTCATTGGACCTTGGAATCCACTATGTCTGGGTACATATTCTGGTTGCCACTGGGCTGCTCACAGATATTTTCTTCTCCCCTCGTTTGAGGCTATGATACATTTGCACTTCTTTACTTCTTTTAAAGTTTGAAATCACAAAATCATCTGTATTTGTCAAGTGTAGCAATCATAAACTATGGCATTTCTTGGCTGAGCTTTACGGGCCACTGTGCAATTTGCCACATTTCCCTTTCCCTGCAAGCATGGGTCAAAGTAGAACCTGGGTCAGGGAATGACTATAAGCCCCCTGCTACCTACAGGAGGTGAAGAGTGAGCAAGAAATACCTTTTGTTGGATTTTAAGCCTCTGAGATCTGAGGGATCTGAGGGCTGTTTGTTATGGCTGCATAACTTAGCTCATTCTGAATGATACACTGGACTGTGCAGCCAAAAACTTTATAGTATCAAATGATTCATAAGATTCCCAAGATGAACCATAGCTCCAGAAGCAAATTTTAATGAAGTTCTATAGTAGCTCTGCTTTCTTTAAAATTCTTAGATATATCAATAAAAGAAAGTGGATGCATTAAAAATGTCTGGTAAAATCGTGATCAAACCAGAGGACCTCAGTTCATGGTTGGACTGCAATCTCTGAAACTCTGGCAGGCACACAACAGAATTTAGTAAGTATGTATTCTATTGGCTCACCTCCCCATTAGCATTTCTTTCCGCATACTATTTCCGCCAAAGCAACTTCATATTGTTCTTGCTATTCTCATAGGATTAAAAATTCCTACAGTATAAGTTAACCTATGAACTTGATGAAGAGGCTGACTCAATGTTAGTGTTTTTCCTGAATAGCTCTCCCCATTTGCTTTCTGGACATTAAAAAAAAGACTAAATTTTTAAAAAATTTGGTGCTCCAGTCCCAAATGGAGTTCAGATTTCTCTATTGAATAAACTAGAAATAAAAGAACTTTTTAAATTGTAGACTGAAGGAGGGACAATTGATGTTATGTGTGAGGATATAACACAGCTGCTTTTTCCTGCCAGGAATCAGGTTTCTAAATAAAGAAAACCTCACAACATCAGTTTACACTTATGTTTGGTACTGACCTTTTCTAAAACCATTATAAGAGAAAACTCAACATGAAATAATCTCTCAGTTGTGAGAAACACATTTCTGTGGACTTTCCAACCACCCTAGTCTTTAATCCCCCTACTTTTTTTCCCCCTTAGAACCCTGGAAAAACTGAACCACTGACATAATTTAGATCTAACTAAAAAGAATAAGAGTTTATTTTCTGCTAAAGTAGTAAAGTATTCCCTTGATTTGTTCAGCTTCTCAGTAGAAACATTAATTTCTTAATCTTCCAGAATTTGCTTATTTCTTCATTTAATAATCACTGAGTAATGAGTGTCCACTATGGACTAGTTACTGGACATCACAAAGAAAGGAGTCAACACATCTTCTCTGCCTTTAAAACAATCCAAAATCTTGAACTGTACTTTCCAATACACTAACCACTAACTATGCATCACTATTTAAATTAAATTAAGTAAAATAAAAATTTAATCAGTCACATTAAACCTACTTCAAGTGTTCAGTAACCACAAGTAGTTAGTGGCTACCACATTAGACATTACAGATGTAAAACATTTCCATCATCACACAAGGTTCTATGGAACAGTGTAGATATAGAACATTAACATCATCATAGAAAGTTTTATTAGATAGTATAGGCTGTAAATAATAAAACTGACATGTCTGTAAGATAATATAGTGATGACAGTCTTAAGTAAGGAGCACATAATGTCAGTGATATATAACTTTGCTTGGGGAGACTAGAGGAATACAAACAAGATTAAGTAGAAGATGGCCAGGAGGAAAAGGAAGGTCATTGGAGACAGAAATGTTGACATGTTTCAAGGCTCAGGTGCTTGACATAATGCGTATTTTGGAACTAGGAGGAAACTTAGTATGGCTAGAATGGAACATGGATATAGGGGGACAGTATGAGATGAACATGTAAACTTTACCCAGGGTCAGACCTTGAAGGGTTTGTGTGCCATATTAAAAGTTATTAATGTGAATCTCTAGGAAAGTCAAAACATATTTTAAGCAGAAGTGTAGCATAGTCATATATTTTTTAGAAATATAATTCAAAATCTGCCAAAGATGGATTAGTTAACTGAGGCAAACTTCTAAATCAAATATGTGGAAATGACAGAAAAGACTAAATAAAACCAAACCAAAATGCTGGAATTTAAAAAAATATACAGTTTTGTGAATTCAAATAGAAAAAATAAAACAGGAAAAAAAATAGAGAGCATGGCTGAAGCCATTGGTCTATAAGTCTTCATATTCATAAGTGCTCCAAGTCAGGAGGACCAGCCCTAGATTTACTGCCTGAAGCTCAGACCAGTAAAAAATCAAGCCATTTCTTGCATACATGAGTAGATTTGAAATACTCCTAATATCATGCAGGAACTAAATAGCCAGAACAAATGGAATAATACCTTTGAATTTCTAAAGGAAAATAACTATCAAATTAGAATTATAAACCCAGTTATACTGTCATTTAAAAATCAAGGCAATACAATTCAGCAGTTGATCACTCAGCTCATGGGCAGATGAAGAAGACAACTAGCTTCAAGAATTAATGTAAATTATAGGACACACTGATCACCAACACTTTGAACACAGTTGCAGCCCTGGGTTCTTCCCAAAGCTATGCCAAAAAAAAAAAAAATCCAGGATAATAAACATATTGTCAGATATTAAAATAAGTCAGGAGATTTTAACACCCACAATCCCTTCTTAAAAAATTAATAAAGGGATGCACTTGGGCAAAAAAAAAAAAAACAACAAAGTCAAACCCAGAGGGAAATCAGGAGACACAAGAAAGAATGCTGTCCACAGAAATTTAAAAATAGGTTAGTTAGATTAATTAACTATTAACTGGAAAAAATAACTATAAAAAACACTGTAAAACTTATTTTATTAACTTTAAAAATATAGTATCCAATATTTCATGTTAAAAATAAAGCTAGGGGCTTCCCTGGTGGCGCAGTGGTTGAGAGTCCGCCTGCCGATGCAGGGGACACAGGTTTGTGCCCCGGTCCGGGAAGATCCCACATGCCGCGGAGCGGCTGGGTCCGTGAGCCATGGCCACTGAGCCTGTGCGTCCGGAGCCTGGGCTCCGCAATGGGAGAAGCCACAGCAGTGAGAGGCCCGCGTATAGCAAAAAAAAAATTTAAAAAAAAAATAAATAAATAAAACTAAAGATTTCCAGTTTGTGGTCTGGCATATAAAGAGCTTGGAAGTCATCACACCATCTTAACAATAATCAAAAAGCTGAACAAACTGAAAATCAACAAGTTTTCTTAGATACGTTAGGAAACTGAGGTCACAGGGAAAACCACTGCACCAAACCAATGGAGAGACAGAGAAGCATATACAAAGAATCATAACTTATTGTTGCAGAAACCCATGAGTATCAACCCACATCAGAACCAGTGCTGTGGTGGAAAAACCTAAACTACAAATTGGGGAATTCTACCAAACACTTAAGGAAGAAACTATACCAATTTTCTACAATCTCTTCCAGAACACAGAAGCAGAGGGAATGATTTCTAACTCATTCTATGAGGCCAGCATTACTCTAATACAAAAACCAATAAAGACATTATGAGAGGCAATCTGTGGCCAAGTTGGGTCAGATCTCCAAAGATGTACAGGCACCATGACCCTGTTCCAGTAGTTTGAGTGGGTAGAACCAAAAAAGGAGGAAGAGTGGCTGCTAGAAGTGACGACAGTAGAAATAAAACACCTGTACAACGGGGCTTCCCTGGTGGCGCAGTGGTTGAGAGTCCGCCTGCCGATTCAGGGGACATGGATTCGTGCCCTGGTCTGGGAGGATCCCACGTGCCGCGGAGCGCCTGGGCCTGTGAGCCATGGCCGCTGAGCCTGCATGTCCGGAGCCTGTGCTCCGCAACCGGAGAGGCCACAGCAGTGAGAGGCCCGTGTACCGCAAAAAAAAAAAAAAAAAAAAAAACACCTGTACAAGATTAGAAACAATTTTGCTGAGGCTGTCTTTTATTCATATTTGACGTGCTGCACTTTTCTTCTGAAATACTTTGCCCTAGTCTGTCATTTCACTTATCCAAGGGCCTGCCTAGTTCTGATCAGTAATCTTACCTCTCCTCCTCAGTCTCTGGGATTATCTCCCTCTAAGACTGCCACATCTCCCTGGAGTCCATTATACCTGTACCTCAACCTGTTCACATTCTAGATCTATCACCTCTGGTTCCAATAATCCACTGGCTTACCTATTTGATTATGTACCAAAATTTAGTTTTAACACCTACTTTCTGGCCCTTGAAAATTCTATTGATTTATCAGGTCCTAAACTTTCAGAGTTTAGCTAGTCGTACTACATTTCAAGTCCTGACCCTGCCTCTTCTCATGTTTGGCAAATCCTCTCCGTAAGGAAGACTAAATTCAAGTTAGTCTTTAAAGAATTACACTCAGGACTTCCCTGGCGGTCCAGTGGTTAAGACTTCTCCTTCCAATGCCAGGGGTGTGGGTTCTATCCCTGGTTGGGAAGCTAAGATCCCACATGCCTCATGGCCAAAAAAACATAAACAACAGAAGCAATGTTGTAACAAATTCAATAAACACTTTAAAAATGGTCCACATCAAAAAAAATCTTTAAAAAAAATTTAAAAATAAAGACATCACATTATATTAAAGTTACATCAAGAACTCAATCCATCAATAGGAAAACTTTTCTCTTTTTGAAGTTTACTAGATTTGTTTTAAATTTGGGTTGAAGTTTCTTTTAAATTCTCTGGCATCTCCAAAAATAAATATTGGCATTTCCTCATTAAAGAAGTCTTCATGTTAAACACTTGTTTTCATATTTTGAATCAGTGGGTTTCAAATTAGTTCTGGGTTCCCTGTGTAACCATTTCCCATGTTCATTGCTTACATCCTAAGCAAACACTGTTTTCTCTCCCCAGGCAGCCTGGTGATGTGCCATTTGAAAGGAAATAATGCTATTTGAAGCATTATGAGCAACTGTGATTGGTTTTAAAGAGCTCCTTCTACCCATTTCCAGCATGACTCAGAGAGAGAATAATATGTTTGCTCCTTGTGTCCAGGTTAAAACAAGACTTCCTTCCTTCAGAGTTTTGGGACAAGGAGGGGGCCTATGCTCAGCAAGTTCCTTCTTTGAGTAATACTTTCTTAATCAAGGTTTCTCCTATTTTCTTTTGGAAATAGTTTACTAAACATTTTAATCTACCTAATTATAGACCAGACAAACTGCTTTGGTAAAAGGTACCTATGCCTTTGCACATGACATATTTTGTCTTTTTCCACCACTTTGCTGCTTAGAAGATTTGAATCTCCCCTCTTGCTATAGTTGAATAGCCTCTAACATTAAAGTGCATTTTCAGGATAATGAATAGAGATGAGGCCAAATATGTATTCCCAGTTGAATTTAGATTACACTGAAATCTAAAATTCTCCATAAAGAAGAGTGAAATGCAGGAGAAACTTGGAGATTTTAGATTTCTTTTTTTTTTTTTTAAATTAATTTATTTATTTTTGGCTGTGTTGGGTTTTCGTTTCTGTACGAGGGCTTTCTCTAGTTGCGGCAAGCGGGAGCCACTCCTCATCGCGGTGCGCGGGCCGCAGCCTCTCTTGTTGCGGAGCACAGACTCCAGACTCACAGGCTCAGTAGTTGTGGCTCACGGGCGCAGCCGCTCCGTGGCATGCGGGATCCTCCCAGACCAGGGCCCGAACCCGCGTCCGCCGCATTGGCAGGCAGATTCTCAACCACTGCGCCACCAGGGAAGCCCTAGATTTCTTTATAAATGAATATAATTAATAACAAGACAAATTAATTTTCCTTGGCTCAGATTTTTGATGCTATGATTTTACTGTTGGAACACAATGCATTTATTTTGGAATCATAATTTTTTATTTAGGAGTTGAAGATATAGAATTCTTAAACTTGACAATAAATTAACATTTAGTTTAGGCTTCAGGATAGAGTTGTTATTCTCTAAAAGCAAAGAATAAACTATATTAATCTTATATTAAACCTAAGTCTCCAACTTACTCCCCGAACGGAGAAAAGCACCATGTGTGCATTTCAGTTTAAATTAGTATCTTTTCCTTTAAGTAAATTAAATATAATTTTACTTATGCATATACTTTTGGTGATAGAAGTATAAATTAGTATTACCTCCAAAGAGAACAATTTGGCATTATATATTAAGATTAAAAATTCCCATATCCTTTGAGCCTGAAGTTTCATTTTTAGGAATTTTCCCTAAAGATACACTGGTTCATGGATTAATTAACGTATGTACTAGAATGGTTATGGCAGCAGAGCTTGTAATAGCAAAAGACTGGACACAACTTAAAGGTCTATCAAGAGGAGACTTGCTAAACAAATTTTAAGTACATGCAGTAGAATAAAATAAAGCTATAAAAGCTAAAGTATGCATTCATTAAGCAAGTTTAAGTATTTATCATGTGTCTACTACGTTCCAAGCACTCTACTAGGCACTGGAGATGAATGCAGTAAATAAAATAGTTGAAAATACTTACTCTCATGTAGTTAATATTCCAGTTGGATGTCAGAAGCAATAAACAAATAAATGATGATGATTAGTTTGTTTTAGGAAAGAAAGTAAGGAAGATAGGGAGTGTGGAGTGTTGAACTATATTTTAAATGAAAGGATATCTTTAGTACTAATATGGAATAATTTCTAATTTATATTATTAAGTGAAAGAAGTAAGGTACAAAACAGTATATAAAACACACACACATTTACACAACCAGAGAGTATTTGCTTTATAAAATACCTCTAAAAGATACTAAGAAACTGGCAACATTAGTTATCGCCACAGAGGGATATTGGGTGAACAAGGGCAAGAGGTAAAAATTTCATTTTGTACTTTAAAATTTTGTGCCATGTAATGTATTTATTTTAAAAATTAAATAAGGAGTCAGTACAAAAAATAGGTTTGAATTTCCATATACTCCTGAAGTCCTAATATCTGAAGAATCAATTTACATCCTTGGGAAGTATGAATGGTTTACAGTTTTTGTTAAAAGTATTTCTGATTGTAAATATCTTAATGATATAAAAAGAATTTCTCACACTTTTTCTGGAAGTCTGTTCTCAGAATGACTTCATCTGCTCATACTCTTGTTCCAAAAGGTAAAAGAATGAAATAAAAGGGCAAGGATGAGGACTTACATTTTTCTCACAAGCTCTGTGCCTAACACCGAAGGTAACTTGAGTCAGCACTGTCGCTGACACTTTAAAGATAGATTCAAAATTTTAATGGCTCTACCCCAATTGTATGATACACTTGAGAATTTGAATAATTTATAAGTAATATGAAAGTGATTCTTTAAGAGCCGCTATAGGGCACAGGCCTCTCACGAACCAGTGCTCAGGGAATTTAAAATCCCCTAGACACTTCGGAGTGATTACAGGCTGGGAAAAAATAAGACTCCTTAGGCTGTGTTTCCCCTAAAATTAAACAACATTTACATTTTGTTCTTTTTGTTTCTATTTCTTCTGGGACCAATTTTCTCCCCCTTTATTTATTTCTCCCCCTGCCATTCTTAAATCTGAAGTCTTCCAAGGTCTTGAATCTGTGATAGATTCCTGGTGAGAATGAGGTTAAGCCATGAAATTCTGCTTTGCTTCACCAGTGACCTATGTGGTACCTTTTTTCTTAGCCATTTAATACTCCACTTCTCTTCTCAATCCTTAATAAGCTCAGCAAGTGCCCCCTCAATGCCTTTCAGATGTAGGGAAGTATAACTCATTGTAACTGATATTCGATTAAACTTTCCAGCTTATGAAGCTTCACATATAGTTTTTCCTTTGGCTGTTTGGGACTGTGCAAACAAAATCACAGAAATAAAATTGGAGGGAAATTTATCACTCAGTACAAAGAAGCCAGAGGAATGAAACATATTTCCTATAGGGAATAAAAGGATAAGAATTACATCCAACTTCTCCTTAGGAATGATGCAAGCAAGAAAAGAATGGAGTGAAATATTTAAAGTGTTGAGAGAAAAAATACATCAACTTATAATTCTGTACCCTGTATCAAAAGTGATGGAGAAATAAAACTTTCTCAGACAAAAATTGAGGGAATTTGTTGCCACTGGGCCTGGCTTGCAAGAAAAATTCTTTAGAGGGAAAGAAAATAATATAGGTCAGAAACTCTGGTCTACATAAAGTAAGGAAGAGCATTAATGAAGAAATAAGTGAAGGTAAAATAAGAACTTTTATTTTTCTTATTCTTAACTGATCTAACAGACAACAGTTTGTTCAAAAGAATAGTACCAACAATGTATTCAATTACATATGCTTGAGTACATATGTATATATGCACAGGTTTATGAATGCTTATACGTAAGTGAAACAAATGACAGCAATGATACAAGGGACAGAAAAGAGGAATTAGGATTATTTTGTTATTATAATGTACTCACACTACCTCTCAAGTGGTATAGAATTATTTGAAAGTGAACCTGGATTAGCTGTAAATGTATACTGCAAACTCTAGGCCAACAATAAAAAAAGTAAAAAAAAAAGAAATATAACTTACTTCCTAAGAAAAGAGAGAAAATGGAATCATGTAAAATACTCAGTTGAAACCACAAAAGGCAGTGCAAGTTGAATAAACTGAGGTCTAGAGAAGGAGCAAAATGGTTTGCTCAGGAATTCACAGGGAGATGCTGAGCCAGGGCTAGAACCAAATGTCGCCTCCAGTTCAGTGGCTTTCAGATGTAAATAAATTCTCAGCCTCATTATATATCTCTCCCCAGCTCTATTGCATTCTTCTCAAAGGAAACATAAATTACCTGGCTAGTTCTTTTGATCTTGGTTGTCTATGAATTACCAATTTCATAAATTTGGTCATGTAAGTCTCTGTGGATTAATGCAGCCACTGATATATTGGGAAGTCTATAATCGAAGACAACTACTACCGTTACCTATGGTTCTAGTTGGTGAAAAGTTGGCTTTATTTATGCTTTACCAGACATCAGCCATGATTTCTAGTCCTTGATGGAAGGTAGGGAAGGAGCACCATCATTATTTTACCTTGAAGTTAGCATGGCATCCAAAACTTAATAAACCTTCACGTGTATGTGAACAGTTTTTAACCTCAGTGATATCTGAATATTGATTTAGGTCAGCTGCCCCAGAAGATGACAACAGGGCAAGGGGTGTCAGTGATTCAGTACAGAAGGGCTCCCAAGAGAAACGTGGGAAGGAACAAGGGATGGTCAGCGACAAGCAAGGGCACAACTTCAGACGAAGTCTCAACCTCAGCCTCATCCTGTAGGGGAGTTCTGGGATTTAAATTCTACCTCGGGGTTGTTCCCAACTTGAAGCAAGTTTGCTGAGCTTTCACGACCAGTGCCAGACCATCTTTGGTAAGAGCCATCCTTGAGGACATGCCAACCCCATGGATGCTGGCAGGCACCATGGTACTAGTAGCCCTAGGGCAGTCCTCCAGAGAGAGTCACAGGGGCCAGCCTCTAAGGCCAAGCATGCTGAAAGCAGGGGATGGACACGCAGAAAGAGACAGAGGGATCCGAGGCGACCTGCTGGGGTACCGCCAGCCTCTGCTTCACATATTATTACACTACCCTTCTTAAATAGAAAGGATAAAAATATGATTAATCCCTGACACCTATTATCCAAAGCCAAATCTTTCCTTGGGAACAAAGGTGCTGATGATATTTGCTTTTTATTTAGGACAAAGGCTCAACACTGTCACCAGCAAAGCCCATTACCAATTCCCAGGGAACAAAAAAAATACAATTTGGGTAATAAAATAAAGTCTAACCTTTTTTTTTTTCCTTTGTGCTTCGTCTAGTTTCATTTGCTCAGAGGGGGCCATGTGAAGAGACTTCGCACCCGGCACTTAAGACCAGAGCTCCACGTGTGAAAGAGATGCGCCCGACACTGCAGCTCAGGGCCACAGGCAGAAATACCACTCTTGACGCTGCAATCCAAGACGGTGGCCGCGGGCTCTGTGCACAGACGCTGCACCCCTCCCTGCAATCTGGAGTGGGAGCAGCGCGCTACCTAACCCGCTAGAGCTCCTCCCCGTTCCTTCTGAACTCTGCCCCGCCCTCCACTCTTGAGACCCCTAAAAAGCAGTCCCGCCCATGACCTTTCCAGGAGAGTCTGTGCTCTAGAGCCCGAGCTCGCACCTTCCCATTCTTTGCTCAGAGAATAAAGCTTTCCTTTGCTTCTGAACTTGGTGTCGTTCCACTGACTCAAGCTACACTCGGCAGAAACACCCTTGTTGGAGTCTGACCCGAAAGGGTGGGTAACAATACCACCATATACAAATATTTTTTCTAGAATGCATACATATATTTCTAGAATAAATATTATACATGTATTTTTAAAAGGCATTTGCATAAGTAAAACATAACTCTTATTCACAATCATATTATTTCCTGTCCCCAGAATTTTCCCTGGAGATTCATTTCTCTCCCTTTCTATGTAGTCAACTCACTCAGGATCCTGTTGACTTTATTAGAATTAGAGCATGCTGGGGCTCTTATTTTACATACCTTCCAATTTATGAAAAATAAATGGATAAGATGATCAATTTTCTCCTTTATCAGGCAAAAAGCAAAAAGCCATGTGAAAATCATACATTCACTTGGAGCACAGACACACAGATTAAGTAAAAGGATGACTTTATTTTGTCTGAACTAAAAATCACATAAACCCAATACAACAATACTCATCATATGCTCATCAGAAGCTGTGTTGGCAGTTACATCTGCTTGACTAAAAGATCAAAAAATGCAAACAAATAGTTACTTAAGGAATTCAGTT
The DNA here is from genome assembly GCF_949752795.1 of Hyperoodon ampullatus. NCBI lineage: Eukaryota > Metazoa > Chordata > Mammalia > Artiodactyla > Ziphiidae > Hyperoodon > Hyperoodon ampullatus. The sequence continues at coordinate 15,977,705 of NC_136914.1, read as the reverse complement.
ATTTCGTTAGACCAATTATCTCAGAATATAAACCCTATGAGTGAAAAACAATACAGGGGATTCTTTGTTGGTGGAAAAGACTGAGAACAACTTTGCCCCTCTCCTACTCATCTCTTGGGTGGTTTAAGTATCTAAGACCAATTATTAATTTATCAGTAATACCGGTCTCTGGATAAAAATGTAAGCAAAATCTCCCGTGGGCTTATTCTGGTGCTAACCATTCAACATCTTAATATTCAGAGTTCCCACATTCTGCTGCAAAGTTTGTGTACTGCACAACTACACCAGGCTGCAGGGCTGAAGGGGGTGCTGAAATCCACCCACGTCTAGGATCAAAGCTGTAGCATTCAGGGCTGTACCTACACGGAGAGGGTGCCTTTTCTTAATTAGCAAATGGCACCACAGAGGTTAATGGCAGCCCTGTTCATCTTATTAAACATATCTGACCAGGTATTTTTCTCTTTGAATCTGGAAGTTTAGCCTTCAGCCTAGAAACACTCTCAACAACCTAGATATCCAATTATGAACAATTAGTTATGTAATTTCCAAAATATTCCAAACTTGGTGTCAAGCTGTTGCCAGCTAAAGAACATCGCTCGCCATCTGGCTCTACAAGGATTGAGTCGTTACCCACTGCAGTCGCTGACCTTTAACACCCCCTGAAAGGAGTTCAGGGAAGAGATCAGGAATGAGACCCTCAGTGCTCTGGGAAAACTGGCAAGACAGGGCTTCAAATAGTTAGATATTTTCAGAAGAGAATTCTTTATGAACCCAAACTCCCACACATAGAAAAGCACTAAAATCATTAACTAAGACACCTGTTCCTCGTGACTAGCAGCAACTTTCTGCTGAGATGTGTGCTTGAGTGCATATACTCCCTTCACCAAAATCACATATATAATGACTTCCCTCCTACCTCTTCAGAGCGGTTCCTCAGAGCTACCTGAGAGGCTGTATCTGGGGCTGTAGTCCTCAACAAGTCCCAAATAAAACTGAAACTCATAGATCTCACATTGTGCATTTTTATCTCAGTTGACATTACTGAGGGAAAATTGTGTCACTTCACACACACAGACACACACAAAGATATGTTTATGTATAGGTGAAAATACACTTAGCCAGAAAACTAATACAAAAAATACATATTCTTCTTATACGGGTTAGGTAATTGATCTTAACAACCACATTCCATATTAAGACATTTTATTACATAAAATGGAAATACAGTAATCTCAGGATCAGAGAAAAGATAGCCTTTGCAGATTCTATGATTTCCTTAAATACCCTCTTAGTAGCATCACTAGGATCTAACATTTGGATTTTATGACCCAAACAAAATTATCCCTTTAAGCTCCAAAATTAACCTAACTCTTTTGCCAGATATTTATGACTGGTGTTTTGTATATACTAACTAGTGTTAGTATACATAGAGAATACTAAAGATGCTCCAGGAAACTAATAGAGCTAATCAATTAATTTGGTAAAGTAGCAGGATACAAAATTAATGCACAGATATCCCTTGCATTCCTATACACTAATGATGAAAAATCTGAAAGAGAAATTAAGGAAACACTCCCATTTACCATTGCAACAAAAAGAATAAAATACCTAGGAATAAACCTACCTAAGGAGACAAAACACCTGTATGCAGAAAACTATAAGACACTGATGAAAGAAATTAAAGATGATACAAACAGATGGAGAGATATACTATGTTCTTGGATTGGAGGAATCAATATTGTGAAAATGACTATACTACACAAAGCAATCTACAGATTCAATGCAGTCCCTATCAAACTACCAATGGCATTTTTCATGGAACTAGAACAAAAAATTTCACAATTTGTATGGAAACACAAAAGACCCCGAAGAGCCAAAGCAATCTTGAGAAAGAAAAACAGAGCTGGAGGAATCAGGCTCCCAGACTTCGGACTATACTACAGAGCTACAGTAATCAAAACAGTATGGTGCTGGCACAAAAACAGAAATATAGATCAATGGAACAGGATAGAAAGCCCAGAGATAAACCCATGCACATATGGTCACCTTATTTTTGATAAAGGAGGCAAGAATATACAATGGAGAAAAACAGCCTCTTCAATAAGTGGTGCTGGGAAAACTGGACAGCTGCATGTAAAAGGAGGAAATTAGAACACTCCCTAACACCATACACAAAAAATAAACTCAAAATGGATTAAAGACTTAAATGTAAGGCCAGACACTATTAAACTCTTAGAGGAAAACATAGGCAGAACACTCTGTGACATAAATCACAGCAAGATCCTTTTTGACCCACCTCCTAGATAAATAGAAATAAAAACAAACAAACAAAAAAATGGGACCTAATGAAACTTTAAAACTTTTGCACAGCAAAGGAAACCATAAACAAGATGAAAAGACAACCCTCAGAATGGGAGAAAATATTTGCAAACAAAGCATCTGACAAGAGATTAATCTCCAAAATACACAAGCAACTCATGCAGCTCAATATCAAAAAAACGAACAACCGAATCCAAAAATGGGTGGAACACCACTGTAAAGCAATTATACTCCAGTAAAGATGTTTAAAAAAACAAATGGGTGGAAGACCTAAATAGACATTTCTCCAAAGAAGATATATAGATTGCCAACAAACACATGAAAGGATACTCAACATCACTAATCATTAGAGAAATACAAATCAAAACTACAATGAGGTATCATTGTACCCATTCAGAAAATCTACAAACAACAAATGCTGAAGAGGGTGTGGAGAAAAGGGAACCCTCTTACACTGTTGGTGGGAATGTAAATTGATACAGCCACTATGGAGAACAGTATGGAGGTTCCTTAGAAAAGTAAAAATAAAACTCAATATGACCCAACAATCCTAGTCCTGGGCATATACCCTGAGAAAACCATAATTCAAAAAAGTCATGCACCACAATGTTCATTGCAGCACTATTTCCAATAGCTAGGACATGAAAGCAATCTAAGTGTTCATTGACAGATGAATGGATAAAGAAGATGTGGCACATATATACAATGGAATATTACTCAGCCATAAAAAGAAACGAAATTGAGTTATTTGTAGTGAGGTGGATGCACCTAGAGTCTGTCATACAGAGTGAAGTAAGTCAGAAAGAGAAAAATGTTGTATATTAATGCATATATATGGAATCTAGAAAAATGGTACAAATGAACCTATTTGCAGGGCAGTAATAGAGATGCAGACCCTGGAGAATGGATGTGTGGACACGGTGGTGTGATAGAGAGGTTGGATGAATTGAGAGATTGGGATTGACATATATACACTACAATGTGTTAAATAGATAGCTAGTGGGAACCTGCTGTATAGCACAGGGAGCTCAGCTCAGTGCTCTGTGGTGACCTAGACAGGTGGGATGGGGGGTGGGGGTGGGAGGGAGGTCCAAGAGGAGGGGATATATGTATACATATAGCTGGTTCACTTCATTGTACAGCAGAAACTAACACAACATTGTACAGCAACTAGACCCCAATTTAAAAAAGAAAAAAAAAAAAGACAAGAGGGAGAGTCAGACCATACAGTTCTTAGCTGCTAATGGACTGCAATTGGTCGTAAATGATATTTAGGCTCAAAGATGGCTTTGGACTGGACATTATCTGTTTTGACCTTAAAAAATTCTTGGATAAGAGTGAAATGAAGTAAACCAAGTTTCTTCCTATGGATTGTGGAGCAAACACAAAGTTGCTAACACTTATCAGAAAAATAAAGTGCTCTTTGTTTTATATACATTGTTTTTTAAAGAAAAATAAAAGAGTGACTCGGGGCAGTCTTCAGGCCTGAGGTCTAGCCTCAGCCCCATCATTGGCTCCATAGCTTCTTTCTCTGGGTGTTAGTTTATATGTCTCCAAACAAAGGAAGGGCTCAGATGATTTATATTCTCTTTCATCTCCACTATTCAATAATTCTACAAAAGAGAAAATTAAATCAAGAATGCCTCCTCCAGTGCTTCCCTGGTGGCGCAGTGGTTGAGAGTCCGCCTGCCGATGTAGGGGACACGGGTTCGTGCCCTGGTCCGGGAAGATCCCACGTGCCGCGGAGCGGCTGGGCCCGTGAGCCATGGCTGCTGAGCCTGCGCGTCCGGAGCCTGTGCTCCACAACGGGAGAGGCCACAGCAGTGAGAGGCCCGCGTACCACAAAAAAGAAAAAAAAAAAGAATGCCTCCTCCAGTTCCGTCATTAATAAAATACAGAGAAAAATTTTCAAATAATTTTGACTTGCCTTTTATATTTTTATTTTTTTTAATCTTACAAATACAAATGAAAAGATAAAATGTAATTACTAATTCCTCACTAATGCTGGATTTCCTGGGAAATAAAATGTTGAAAATGTAGTTCTTTTGTCTCCTAGCTAGTCTAATAAGAATATAATTGTAGAGAAATTTTTCTTAATGCTTTTAGGTAATTAACTACTTTCAGGATCTTCTAAGCATTATCTACAATTTCAAGGTTATACAAATTAAGGCATCCATGTACTTCTGTTAAAAATTCCTTTTTTCAACATGCAAATAATTATACATTTTATGATCAAATTTCCATTTCTTATATTTCCCCAATAGTCTTTTATAAGTGTTAAATAAATTGTTGATAATTGTGTGAAAATAGTGGTTAAATCCCAGTTTTATTACTGCCTACCTGCGTGAGCTTGATCAAGTTACTTCATTCCTTGTGTTTTGGTTTCCTCATGTTTAAAACAGAATGGGGGGGCTTCCCTGGTGGCACAGTGGTTGAGAGTCCGCTTGCCGATGCAGGGGACACGGGTTCGTGCCCCGGTCTGGGAAGATCCCACACGCCGCGGAGCGGCTGGGCCCATGAGCCATGGCCGCTGAGCCTCCGTGTCCGGAGCCTGTGCTCCGCAACAGGAGAGGCCACAAAAGTGAGAGGCCCGCATACCGCAAACAAAACAAAACAAAACAGAAAAACAGAATGGGGAATTCCCCAGCGGTCCAGTGATAAAGACTCTGAGCTTCCAATGCCAATGTCAAGGGCCTGGGTTCGATCCCTGGTTAGGGAACTAGGATCCTTCAAGCTGTACAGTGAAGCCAAAAAAAAAAAAAAAAAAAGCAGAATGAACATTTTGCTATTATGAAGAAAAATTAGATAATATAAGGAAAATTGCTCTGAATACAGTAAAGGGTTTATCTAAGGTAGTTACTGTTTTTGTTTTGTTTTTTAAGCACCTAACACAGTGCCTGACCAAGTTAGGTAGTCAATAAATATTTGACAATGAATAGATGGTTGAATGAATAAATGATAGCCATTGCCCTTCAGATTCTCTGTGGAGATTTATATTGGTGCTACAAGAGTCCATATTTATCAATCTAGATCTTCCACTTGGAGGTTGTTCATTATCTTAGTTACCTATGTGTTTGTTGAAGACCATTATGTTAAAGATGTTAATGGATGTGTAGTACTACAAATCAATATTTTAAATACCGAAGTAGTTATAGCTTGAATTTTGGGGTCTAATAATCAATAATAATTTAATGTATCATTATGAGAACACCTAGCAGAGACACACAATAACCTCTCAGTAAAAGCACTTTCCCTTCTTCTTTCTTTTCTTCTCTTCCCTAAAGAAGTCCACATTTTAGTAAATGCACCAGTCAGTATAGTCTAAACTATACTGTGGTTGAAAAAAAAATCTCCAAAATTTCGGTGTGTTAAAACAACGAAGTTTTATTTCTTACTCATGATATGTGTCTATTACTGGTCTCTAGGAGCTCTGCTCTTTGCGGTCATTCATGGGCCCAGGCTGATAGCACAGGTATCATCTCAAACATGTCCAGTTGCTGTACCAGAGGGATACCATTCTGGAGGGTCTCATACTGGCCACTAGATGCACAAGCCTGGAAGTGACATACCTCTCATCTGCTCACAACTCATTGGCCAGAACTAGTTACATGGCCCTACCCAATGACAAAGGCCTAGAAAGCACAATCCTACCACATCCCCAGAATGTAGAGAACCAGAAATACGTGGGAAGCTGCACTAACGACTTCCATAGAGACATAACGATTGTTTGGAACAACATAACCTACCCTTAATTCATTTAATCACTCAAAAATCCTGCTTCAAGCCAAGCAAAATTTTCCCCATGTTTATTCTAAGGAGAAAGAAGCAAGAGATTGGGGAGAGAGATGATAAGGAAAAATGGGGAAAGAGAAAGATAAAAAACGTCAGGAAGAAAGCAGGGAGGTAGAAAAAGAGCATATCAAAGAAAATATAATTATTCCAGAATATTCATCATCAGTGAAAGGTTATGTGCAGCTCTAGCATTTTTAGAGACTCCAACTTCTCTTGGAAATTTCCAGAATTACTAAATTTTTTAGATTTTCTATTTATAGTTTCCTAATCAAAGAGCAAAAATTAATATTTGAACATATGGCCATTTTCAGAGTGATTTCAGTGAAATCATACTGTAGGATAGTTATTATTATCCCTATTGATAAATACCAAACCTGAGGCTCTAAGAGGTTTAATGAGAAGCTACTTCACTAGTGAATAATTGAGTGATGAGGTGGGTCATGGAGTGGCGGAGCGCAGAAGGGTAAAGGGGAAGGAAGTAGAGTGAAAAGAAATAATAAAGGAGGCAATATGGTCCCCCCAAAAAGTGATCCAAGAAAGAGAAAGCCCTGACTCATAAGTTGGTATCATAAAGCAGCAGAGAGGTTTCAGTATGTGAGTTCTCTGGCCTTTTTTAGGAATGGCCTTTTACACTTTGGATGACATTCTAGATGGTTTCAAAGCCATAACAGTAATCAGAGCAAGTGGTTAAAGATGGTGAAGCAGGAATCGAATTTTCCCAGGACTTGCTCAGAATCCAGGGCACAGGAGAGGAAGCCGTGGTGAAGTCACCTGTGCCAGCGCCCTGCCCAGGGAGACCCGGGAGCCAGGATGTTGAAGCAGGACTTCAACCTGCAACCTTGATCACTGCCAAGGAGCAGCAAATGGCAGCTGCCTGACATGGATGCCCATTAGCCTGGGACATCTACTCACAAAGAACAGCCCAGCAGTGTTCATTATTACTCCCTAGATTCAGCTAATCTGGGCAACCCCAGGAAGCCCCAAAATCAAGAAAAACAATATTACATCAGGTTCAGTACAGTTTGCCCAGTGCTTAGAAGGTTTTTATCCCAATATATGTTTTCTAAATCTGTATTTTATTTTTGTATCTTTACTTTTCCCGAAAAGATTTCTTTATAATCCTTAAATATTTAAGTACTTGAAGAAAAATATTATTTTGGAGGTGAGAGTTCCATTTTTTTTGCTGGAAGAAAACTTACTCCTGGGAAGAAGTTTTTGGCTGCTGGTCCCTTGACAAACATCTGAAGAGCCAAGGACTGCATGTAATTTTAAACGTTGAAACACGAATGATGATTTGATGGGTTCATTAACCTCATAGCATTGTCAGTTCGTTCTCACAGAACTCTGGGAGCAGGTGGAAAGCAGGAAAAGAGTTTCCTGGGAGTCTCCCCCAGGGAACGTCTCTGAATGTTTCCCCTTGGACTGCGTTACTAATTCAACCCTGGGCAGAGCACCAAAATGCTGGCAGAGCCCAGGGAGAGGGGTTCCTCCTCCGTCTCTCCTCCTGACTCCACGCCCCCAACCCCACGTTGTTGCTTCTGCTGAGGGCCCTGCTCAGGATGGCAAAGCCTGCGCGTGGTTGTCAGAGAATCACACTTCCCCCACCCAACTAGGGCACTGCTCACAGGCCTGCCATATGCTGCTGGATCCAGGAAAGATTCTCTGCCTAGAATTATGAAATAAAAATTCTCCGAAAATTCCATTGTCAAATGTTCATGGAGCAAATCACCTTGAGGGTGAGGTTTTCAAAATGTTCTGCTCACTCCCCAGCACAGTGTACAAGAAAAGGAGTGGATGTGTGGACATTTGAAATATCATTGCTGTGTTCTAGCCAGTTTCCTCATAACCATGAAATACTAAAGAGCAGAAGAGAATGTTCTCTCCACCACAATACTATGCAATAATTATTTATGGGCCTGGGACCTGAAGTCGAAGCACATATTTAAATTGGTGCTACATAATTTTTTTAGATGATAAAATTTACTAGGACATGCTACTCAAAATGTGATTCTGGAACCAGAAGCAAGGGCATGTGGGAGCGTGTTAGAAATGCAGAATTTGAAGCCCTAACCCAGATTTTCTGAACCACAATCTATATTTTAGCAACGTCCCTAGGTAATCTATATACACATAAATGTTTGAGAAGTAATGCTCTGAGACATTTATACCCTTTGGAATACATGGGACAATTGAAAGGACAAAGGATTTGAAATCGAAAAATGGGATCAAGTACTTGGTGAGGGTGACAGTATAAATATACTCACAGATAAGTTCCCAGGTGAAGGAGAGAAAGGAAATCAAAACAGAGGCAGCAGAAATGGGGTCTCAGACAAATCACCCATTCATTCTCACAGCCGGTCCTCTCACGTCGAGAGCAACTAAATGTTCTCAAAACTTACTACTGCGATACCAATTTAAGTTCATTTCATTTATTTTACAAATACTTTGATAGCACTTACTTATGTGCCAGGGACAGTTCTAAGCAATTTACAAATATTAACTCATGTAATCTTTATAACAAGCCCATGAAGCAGGTACTAGCATTATCCTCATTTTACCAAGAATGGAACTGAGACCCACAGAGGTTAAATAATTTGCCCAAAGTCCCACTTAGGAAATAGCAAAACTAGGATTCAAACCATAGAAGTCTGGTTAAGTCTGGGCCTTAGACAATAACCTCAATTATTTCTCAAATGGCAGAGAGAAGTGAAGCTTGAATCCAGGCCTTCCAAATGGACAATTTTTAAAATTCCTATGTTATATAGTATGTAAAAATGTGTGCCACTTTTGCTTTCTGCTTCATCATATGTCCATGCTTGTTTTGACATAAAAATTATTCTTTCACTTACCTTCCGTTGGATAAAACTGATATTTCTAACATGTAGCTTCACATACTAGTCGGGTAACCACACTTGAGAAGCACAGACTTAAAACTCCCTGAGGACCATCCACAGCTAACTACAGCCTCATGGCCAAGTCCTACTCCAATATTGCTACACCCAGAAGGTTCTCCTAGACTGAGGAAAAGATTGCCAAACCACAATTTCCATTTGAAAGCACAGGTATTTAAGGTGGAATCTAGCTAAGATTAATTGCAGTCTGTGGAGCTGATTCTAACTTGGAGAAGCTTGAAAGAGAAACTCTTGGTTGACTAATCATTTTTATTGTTCATATTGTTCATAAAATGAACTGTTAATTCATACCTCCAGTATTCTTGCAAATCTTGCTTACCGCTGTACGTTTTCAAAAACAAAAAATACGTTTACACATATGATGCCACCCATTTGGTTAAAATTTTAATTATCATTAATCTAGTTTTTATCAAATATTCAAATATTTGATCTAAACCTCAGATATAGGTGAGTCAATTAATGGCTATTATCAAAGATTTCAGAAGACCTCTTAATGGGTAATTTACCTCCCTCAATAGAAAAATGTACACATATTTTCTATGTATGTTCTTATAAATTCACATATAATTAAACAGTTTGCTTTGCTAATAGTGTATACTCCACTTTAAGTATTAAACACAGCTAAGTATATAAAAATTTCTTATGAACTTATTTACAGAACAGACACAGACTCACAGACTTAGAGAATGAATTTATGATTACCAGCGGGGAAGGAATAGTTAGGGAGTTTGGGATTGACATGTACACACTGCTATATTTAAAATGGGTAACCAACAAGGACCTACTGGGTAGCACAGGGAACTCTGCTCAATATTTGTAACAAACTAAGTGGGAAAAGAATTTGAAAAAGAATAGATACATGTATTTGTGTAACTGAACCACTTTGCTATACACCTGAAACTATCATGACATTGTTAATCAACTATACTCCAATATAAAATAAAAAGTTTTGGGACTTCCCTAGTGGTGCAGTGGTTAAGAATCCAACTGCCAATGCAGGGGACATGGGTTCGATCCCTGGCCCAGGAAGATCCCACATGCCGTGGAGCAACTAAGCCCGTGCACCACAACTACTGAGCCCGTGCACCACAACTACTGAAGCCCGTGTACCTAGAGCCTATGTGCTGCAACAAGAGAAGCCACCACAATGAGAAGCCTACGCACTGCAACGAAGAGTAGGCCCTGCTCACCACAACTAGAGAAAGCCTGCACACAGCAATGAAGAACCAACACAGCCAAAAAGATAAAAAATTTTAAATAAAGTTTAAAAAAAGTTTTTTAATAAATAAAAATAAATTTCTTAGTCAATATTAGAAAAAAATTAAGACTAAGAAGGCACTACAGAAAGAGTAAGACTGATGGGTAAATGTATTTCTATAAGTTTGAATCCTTTGGCCTTACAAACATTAGAGAAAAATCAAAATCCCACCCATATGTGAAGTACAGCCTACACCAGGGAGAAGGTGCTGGATGTGTAAAATTGAGAAAAAAAGTAAAAGGAAAATCACCTTCTTTTACCCAGACATCCTGGAACAACTTCAGCCTGCTGGTTAAGAGCATGGACTCAGGTTCAACCAACCTGGCTGGGTGAGTCATTTTCCCACATAATAGTTAGTTGTGACTACATAGGGTTGCTTGAAGATTAAACAAAAAAGCTTATAAAACATTAAACACAACCCTGCCCCCAGGGTAGGGGCTCAGTAATTGTTACTTATATGGCTGTGTAGTTTTTTCTGGACTTACAAAATAGCGCTCCCCATTTCCCAGACACTCAAACATACAAGCCCTTAATAAAAGATTTATTGGTTCAGATTCCACATATATGTGTTAGCATATGGTGTTTGTTTTTCTCTTTCTGACTTACTTCACTCTGTATGACAGTCTCTAGGTCCATCTGTGAGAGGGAGACACAAGAGGGAGGAGATATGGGGATATATGTATATGTATAGCTGATTCACTTTGTTATATAGCAGAAACTAACACACTATTGTAAAGCAATTATACTCCAATAAAGATGTTAAAAAAAAAAGATTTATTGGTCCATAGTCATCAGTTCAACAGAGAAGTCAATTTGACAAGGAGAGCCTCAGTTAACAATTTTGCATCACATAACATGGGTTTAAAACTTCTCTGGAGAGAGCATAGTAAGAAACTTTGACCATTGGTGGGGAATATTTAATTATTGTCCCTGTTACTGAGCCAACAAATATTTACTGTGCACCCACTCAGCTCACTATTACCTGTAGAGGATACAAAGACTCAGGGCTCCTGATTTTTAAGACCTAACATTCTTTGGAAGATAAAACATATTTTTAAAAATCTCTGATTCAGGGCTTTATATGCCAATTGCTAGAGGTGTATGTCAGTGGAAGTTCTAAAGAAGGTGAGATTCCATTCAACAAGGCCAATGGAACAGCTTCAAAGGGAAGCCGAACAGATCTCGGCTGGGCTTCCTGATAAAGGAATCCAAACCTCTCAACATGGCCTGCCAGTCCCCACTCAGCTTGGCTGCTACCTCTTTGTCATCATCTGGAATCAGCCTCCCTGAGCCCATGCTCTTCCTACACTCCGCCCTTCTTTCTGTGCCTTGTACCTACAAGTCTGTTCAGCCTCAGTACCTCTATACGTGCTGTCATTCCTCCAGGAATGTTTTGCCCCACGTTCTTGATATGGATAAGTCCTTTTAGTCAGGTCTTGGGCCATGAGTCTGCTCAATTCAATTCTCTCTCCTCTTTACTAGTTGGCTTTCTCTGCTTCCTCACAGTTTCTACTCTTCATGATAATGTCCAGCTTGTGTTTGGAGTCATTTGATATGGTTCCAGCTTTGGCTTGACATGTTTTTCGTTCCAGCCACAAATTGACATAACAGTCTCCGTGTCTCTTGGCTTAAATTCTCAGAAGAGGCCTTCCTATCTGACATTAGACCATGTGCTTCCCTGGCCCAGTTGCTCATGTCATGAGGTAGGGGTTATGGTTGGATAGATTATAAAACAGCCTGCACGGAGGGGAGGTGATCAATCATGTTCCATACTCTTGTCTACTGAAGTAGTTTCTGATTCCATGATTTAATCATCTTTTTCATTCTATTAGTTTTAAAGTTTACTCCTTTGGGTTTCTAAATATTCAAATGTATCATCTAAAAATAATAAAAATTTTGTTTCCTTTGTGTTTATTTTATTGGGTTGGCCAAAAAAGTGCCTTCAGTTTTTAAGTAAAAATAAAAGACGCATTTTTCATCTTCACCAAGAAATTTATTGAACAACGTATTCACTCTTTTGTTCCACTACCTTCTGCCATTTTTCAGGCAACTTCATAATTCCATCTTCCCAAAACTTTTAATCTTTTTGAGCAAAGAACAATTCCAGGTGTCTTTTACAGTCTTCCAGGGAATTGAAATTTTTTCCATTAAGAGAATTGTGTAAAGACTGAAATAAATGGAAATCCGAAGGTGCAATGTCTGGTGAATATGGCAGATGAATCAGAACTTCCCAGCCAAGCTGTAACAGTTTTTGTGTGGTCATCAAAGAAACATGCGGTCTTGCATTATCTTGATGGAAAATTATGCATTTTCTGTTGACTAATTCTGGACACTTTTTGTCGAGTGTTGCTTTCATTTGGTCTAACTGGGAGCAGTACTTGTTGGAATTAATCGTTTGGTTTCCCAGAAGGAGCTCATAATAGAGGACTCCCTTCCAATCCCGCCATATACACAACATCACCTTCTTTGGATGAAGACCGGCCTTTGGTGTGGCTGGTGCTGTTCATTTCACTTGCCCCATGATCTCTTCCATTCCACGTTATTGAACAGTAACCAATTTTCATTGCCCATCACAATTTGTTTTAAAAATGGAACATTCTCATTACGTTTACGTTTCTGCATTCTCATCACATGCAGAAATACGGTCAAGAAGGTTTCTTTCACCTAACTTATGTGGAACCCAAACAGCAAAGCTATTAATATAACCAAGCTGGTGCAAATGATTTTCAGCACTCGATTTGGATATTTTGAGTAGGTCGGCTATCTCTCACGTGGTATAATGTTGATTGTTCTCAATTAATGTCTCGATTTGATCGCTATCAACTTCAACCGGTCTACCCAACCATGGAGCACCATCCAGAGAGAAATCTCCAGCACAGAACTTCGCAAACCACTTTTGACACGTTCAATCAGTCACAGCACCTTCTCCATACTCTGCACAAACCTTTTTTTCCATTTCAGTTGCATTTTTCCCTTTCTGGAAATAATAAAGCATAATATGCCGAAAATGTTGCTTTTTTCTTCCATCTTCAGCATTAAAATGGCTACACAAAAATTCATCAATTTTGATGTCTTTTCTTAAATGCACTCTGATATGACAGCTGTCACATACAATCTAACAAAACTGTTTCGAATGAAGTTAAAGACAACTAAGTGCTACTAGAGCCATCTTACAGAAAAAAACGAGCGAACCTTTCAGCTAACCCAATATTGGTGTGTTCCTTAATTAACCAATGGGAGGATAAATAATAATACTGTGGCTCTGGATTTGTTGTGATGTTTAAATGAATTAATACATGTAAAGTCCTTAGGACAGTACTTAGGGCAAACACTCAAATATTGACTATTGTTATTATTAATAATATTATTATTAAGTTTCATGGCATGGTCTTTTATAGGACTTTAAAATTTGGAATAAGATGGGAGTTTGGTAGAGTAAGGATACCAGGTAGAAAAATTTATCAGAAATGTGAAAATATAAGACATGAGAAAATTTTTAAATGTTAAATTATAAGCAGGTGACTTTGTTAGATACACTGAAAGAAATGCTAAATTTAAAAACTGGTTTTACATGTGTCAACTGAGCAATATTTCTCAGTGAAATATCTGCTTCCTTTCCTACCTTCTTTTAACCATTATGATCAACATTTACTAAGCACTTATTACTTGCCAGGCCTTAATCCACATGATAAGCATCTTAGATCAGGTCCCGCCAGAAGTAGACCCTTAGATAAAAGGTATGAGTGTAATTAGTTTGAGTTCATTTGAGTGATTCCAGAAAGTATCAGTAAGGGGAGTGGGAAAGTGAGATAAGAAGGAAAGGAAGCTAATAAAAAGGGTTATACTGCAGGTTACTACTCAGGGAAGTGGGGCTCAATCCCGCCAAGAACTCTGGGAGCCAGTATAGTACATGTCTCAGAGTCGCTTCAACCCAGGGGCAAGTTGCTTCTCCTGAGAGGTATTACCTCCTGGGTACTTCCAGCCTGTCTAGCACATAGACCAGTGGACTCCTGTCACGAGAGGAAGACAAATGCCAAGAGTCAATAGGCTAAGAATTGGGAGTGCTCTGGTGGGCATGCAGAGAAGATACAGACAAAACAATGACAGCATGGGCTACAATGAAGAATCAAAGATGGTTTGTCTCATCAAAACACTCCTAGCTCTATAGAGAAATTAAAGAGAAAACAAATTCGATAAAGTCTCTAATTGCTTGCAACATGTTTTTCTGCAGAGTATTTAATAAATTGCCTAGACACTTTTATAGGCTTACAATTAAAAAGTGAACCATGAAAAATAGCTCCGTAGACAGTTTACTGAGAGTCCGTGTCTAGGATTATATAAAATTTGTTAAGATGAAGCTGATTTTATTGCAAATTCTTAACCATTGCAGATATTAGCTTTCTCTTATGGTTACTTTGGTGATAAAGTTAAAGAAAGTAAAGAGGATACAAAATAACTTAAGACAGTGCCTAACTCATGAAATCATTCAAAATGTGCTTATGAAATATAAGCTCCATATATATCCATAATTCAAGTAATAAAATAGTAAAAATAAAATAATACTTGCAAGCCACATATGGTAAATTCTAACATTATTCAAAAATATTTGCTGACCCGCCCTAATAGGAGGATTATACTTCAGGCTTGACCACATGGTTATTTTAGTCAATGACATGTAAGTGGAATTAACATGAAACACATTCAGAATAAGGTTTGAGGCATCATTTGGTCTACCATTGCTCTTTTCTCTCTACTGCAAGACGACCACATAACATACAGAAGCTGCTCTTTCATCCTTCATTTCAGAATGAAGACAAAAAAAGGCATCAAGCTGACCCATGAACTAACATGAGCAAGAAATAATCCTGTTATCGAAAGCCATTAAGATTTAGGGGCTGTGAAAGAAATAAAAAAGATCAGGTCAGAAATAAATGAAAAAGAAATGAAGGAAACTATAGCAAAGATCAATAAAACTAAAAGCTGGTTCTTTGAGAAGATAAACAAAATTGACAAACCATTAGCCAGGCTCATGAAGAAAAAAAGGGAGAAGACTCAAATCAATAGAATTAGAAATGAAACAGGAGAAGTAACAACTGACACTGCAGAAATACAAAGGATCATGAGAGATTACTACAAGCAACTCTATGCCAATAAAATGGACAACCTGGAAGAAATGGACAAATTCTTAGAAATGCACAACCTGCCAAGACTGAACCAGGAAGAAATAGAAAATATGAACAGACCAATCACAAGCACTGAAATTGAAACTGTGATTAAAAATCTTCCAACAAACAAAAGCCCAGGACCAGATAGCTTCACAGGTGAATTCTACCAAACATTTAGAGAAGAGCTAACACCTATCCTTCTCAAATTCTTCTAAAATATAGCAGAGGAAGGAACACTTCCAAACTCATTCTATGAGGCTACCATCACCCTGATACCAAAACCAGACAAAGATGTCACAAAGAAAGAAAACTACAGGCCAATATCACTGATGAACATAGATGCAAAAATCCTCAACAACATACTGGCAAACAGAATGCAACAGCACATTAAAAGGATCATAAACCATGCTCAAGTGGGGATTATCCCAGGAATGCAAGGATTCTTCAATATACGTAAATCAATCAATGTGATACACCATATTAACAAATTGAAGGAGAAAAACCATATGATCATCACAATAGATGCAGAGAAAGCTGTGACAAAATTCAACACCCATTTATGATAAAAACCCTCCAGAAAGTAGGCATCGAGGGAACTTACCGCAACATAATAAAGGCCATATAAAACAAACCCACAGCCAACATCGTCCTCAATGGTGAAAAACTGAAAGCATTTCCACTAAGATCAGGAACAAGACAAGGTTACCCACTCTCACCACTATTATTCAACATAGTTTTGGAAGTTTTAGCCACAGCAATCAGACAGGAAAAAGAAATAAAAGGAATCCAAATCAGAAAAGAAGAAGTAAAGCTGTCACTGTTTGCAGATGACATGATACTATACATAGAGAATCCTAAAGATGCTACCAGGAAACCACTAGAGCTAATCAATGAATTTGGTAAAGTAGCAGGATACAAAATTAATGCACAGAAATCTCTTGCATTCCTATACACTAATGATGAAGAATCTGAAAGTGAAAGTAATAAAACACTCCCATTTACCATTGCAACAAAAAGAATAAAATATCTAGGAATAAACCTACCTAGGGAGACAAAAGACCTGTATGCAGAAAATTATAAGACACTGATGAAAGAAATTTAAGATGATACAAATAGATGCAGAGATATGCCATATTCTTGGAGTGGAAGAATCAACATTGTGAAAATGACTATACTACTCAAAGCAATCTACAGATTCAATGCAATCCCTATCAAACTACCACTGGCATTTTTCATAAAACTAGAACAAAAAATCTCACAATTTGTATGGAAACACAAAAGACCTCTAATAGCCAAAGCAATCTTGAGAAAGAAAAATGGAGAAAAACAAATACCATATGCTGACACACGTATATGGAATCTAAGGGGGGAAAAATGGTCATGAAGAAACTAGGGGCAGGATGGGAATAAAGATGCAGACCTACTAGAGAATGGACTTGAGGATATGGGGAGGGGGAAGGGTAAGCTGGGATGAAGTGAGACAGTGGCATGGACATATATACACTACCAAATATAAAATACATAGTTGGTGGGAGGCAGCTGCATAGCACAGGGAGATCAGCTTGGTGCTTTGTGACCACCTAGAGGGGTGGGATAGGGAGGGTGGGAGGGAGGGAGATGCAAGAGGGAAGAGATATGGGGATATGTGTATATGTATAACTGTTTCACTTTGTTATAAAGAAACTAACATATCATTGTAAAGCAATTATACTACAATAAAGATGTTAAAAAAAAAAAAGATTTAGGGGCTGTTTATTATTGCAGAATAACTCAGCCTAAACTGACTGATAGAACATGAATGAAAAAAAACCACATTCATGCCTATAATGCATATTCTAAATTCTCTGAATGCAAAGGGAAGTTAGAGGCCATCTAGTCAAACTAGAAATTTCTAATATCCCTGGAGAAGAAAAAAAAAAGTATTTAAGTAGCTGTAGGTATAAGGTTTAAAGCAGTGGCTCTCAAAACTATCTGTCCAAATGTTCTGTATTTTTAAAAATCAGTTTTTTAATACGTTAAAATGAAATTCATATGTTATGACCAAATAACCACATAACTTTTTTTTATACAGCAAGTTCTTATTAGTTATCCATTTTATACATATTAGTGTATATATGTCAATCCCAATCTCCCAATTCTTCCCACCACCACCCCCCTGCCACTTTCCCCCCTTGGTGTCCATACGTTTGTTCTCTGCATCTGTGTCTCAATTTCTACCCTGCAAACCGGTTCATCTGTACCATTTTTCTAGGTTCCAAATAAATACATTAATATATGATATTTGTTTTCCTCTTTCTCACTTACTTCACTCTGTATGACAGTCTCTACATCCATCCACATCTCTATAGATGACCCAGTTTCATTCCCTTTTATGGCTGAGAAATATTCCATTGTATATATGTACCACATCTTCTTTATCCATTCATCTGTCAATGGGCATTTAGGTTGCTTCCATGACCTGGCTATTGTAAATAGTGCTGCAATGAACATTGGGGTGCATGTGTCTTTCTGAATTATGGTTTCTCTGGGTATATGCCCAGTAGTGCGATTGATGGATCATATGGTAATTCTATTTTTAGTTTTTTAAGGAACCTCCATACTGTTCTCCACAGTGGCTGTGTCAATTTACATTCCCACCAACAGTGCAAGAGGGTTCCCTTTTCTCCACACCCTGTCCAGTATTTCTTGTTTGTAAATTTTCTGATGTTATCCATTCTAACTGGTGTGAGGTGATACCTCATTGTAGTTTGATTTGCATTTCTCTAATAATTAGTGATGTTGAGCATCCTTTCATGTGTTTGTCAGTTATCTGTCTATCTTCTTTGGCGAAATGTCTATTTAGGTCTTCCACCCATTTTATTTTTTTAACATCTTTATTGGAGTGTAATTGCTTTACAATGGTGTTCCTCCCATTTTTGGATTGGGTTGTTTGTATTTTTGATATTGAGCTGCATGAGCTGCTTGTATATTTTGGAGATGAATCCTTTGTCAGTTGCTTCGTTTGCAAGTATTTTCTCCCATTCTGAGGGTTGTCTTTCTGTCTTCTTTATGGTTTCCTTTGCTGTGCAAAAAAAAAAGCTTTTAAGTTTCATTAGGTCCCATTTGTTTATTTTTGTTCTTATTTCCATTACTCTAAGAGGTGGATCAAAAACGATTTTGCTGTGATTTATGTCAAAGAGTGTTCTTCCTATGCTTTTCCTCTTAGAGTTTTATAGTGTCCAATCTTACATTTAGGTCTTTAATCCATTTTGAATTTATTTTTGTGTATGCTGTTAGGGAGTGTTCTAATTTCATTCTTTTACATGTAGCTTTGTAGTATAGTCTGAAGTCAGGGAGTCTGATTCCTCCAGCTCTTTTTTTTTCCCCTCAAGACTGCTTTAACTATTTGGGGTCTTTTGGGTCTCCATACAAATTTTAAGATTTTTTTGTTCTAGTTCTGTAAAAAATGCCACTGGTAATTTGATAGGGATTGCATTGAATCTGCAGATTGCTTTGGGTAATATAGTCATTTTCACAATATTGATTCTTCCAATCCAAGAACATGGTATATCTCTCCATCTGTTTGTATCATCTTTAATTATTTTCCTCAGTGTCTTATAGTTTTCTGCATACAGGTCTTTTGTCTCCCTAGGTAGGTTTATTCCTAGGTATTTTATTCTTTTTATTGCAGTGGTAGATGGGAGTGTCTCCTTAATTTCTCTTTCAGATTTTTCATCGTTAGTGTATAGGAATGGAAGGGATTTCTGTGCATTAATTTTGTATCCTGCAACTTTACCAAATTCATTGATTAGCTCTAGTAGTTTTCTGGTGGCATCTTTAGGATTCTCTATGTCCAGTATCATGTCATCTGCAAACAGTGACACTTTTACTTTTTCTTTTCCAGTTTGTATTCCTTTTATTTCTTTTTCTTCTCTGATTGCCACGGTTAGGACTTCCAAAACTATGTTGAATAATAGTGGCGAGAGTGGACATCCTTGTCTTGCTCCTGATCTTAGAGGAAATCCTTTCATTTTTTCACCATTGAGAATGATGTTTGCTGTGGGTTTCTCGTATATGGCCTTTACTATGTTCAGGTAGGTTCCCTCTATGCCCACCTTCTGGAGAGTTTTTATCATAAATGAGTATTGAATTTTGTCAAAAGCTTTTTCTGCATCTATTGAGATGATCATATGGTTTTCATTCTTCAATTTGTTAATATGGTGTATCACATTGATTGATTTGTGTATATTGAAGAATCCTTGCATCCCTGGGATAAACCCCACTTGATCATGGTGTATGATCCTTTTAATGTGTTGTTGGATTCTGTTTCCAAGTATTTTGTTGAGAATTTTTGCATCTATATTCATCAGTCATATTGCTCTGTAATTTTCTTTTTTTGTGGTATCTTTGTCTGTTTCAGTATCAGGGTGATGGTGGCCTCATAGAATGAGTTTGGGAGTGTTCCTTCCTCTGCAATTTTTTGGAAGAGTTTGAGAAGGAAGGGTGTTAGCTCTTCTCTAAATGTTTGATAGAATTTACCTGTGAAGCCATCTGGTCCTGGACTTTTGTTTGTTGGAAGATTTTTAATCACAGTTTTAATTTCATTACTTGTGATTGGTCTGTTCATATTTTCTATTTCTTCCTGGTTCAGTCTTGGAAGATTGTGCATTTCTAAGAATTTGTCCATTTCTTCCAGGTAGTCCATTTTATTGGCATAGAGTTCCTTGTAGTAGTCTCTTAGGATGCTTTGTATTTCTGCGGTGTCTGTTGTAAGTTCTCCTTTTTCATTTCTACTTTTATTGATCTGAGTCCTCTCCCTCTTTTTCTTGATGAGTCTGGCTAATGGTTTATCAATTTTGTTTATCTTCTCAAAGAACCAGCTTTTAGTTTTATTGATCTTCGCTATTGTTTTCTTTGATTCTATTTCATTTATTTTTGCTCTTTATGATTCTGATCATTATTTTTTATGATTATATGATTATATTCTGATCTTTATGATTTCTTTCCTTCTACTAACTTTGGGTTTTGTTTATTCTTTTCTGTAGTTCCTTTAGGTGTAAGGTTAGATTGTTTATTTGAGATTTTTCTTGTTTCTTGAGGTAAGCTTGTATAGCTATAAACTTCCCTCCTGGAACTGCTTTTGCTGCCTCCCATAGGTTTTGGATCATCGTGTTTTTGTTTTCATTTGTCTCTAGGTATTTTTTGATTTCCTCTTTGATTTCTTCATTGATCTCTTGGTTATGTAGTAATGTATTGTTTAGCCTCCATGTGTTTGTGTTTTTTATGTTTTTTTTCCCCTGTAATTGATTTCTAATCTCATAGTGTTGTGGTCAGAAAAGATGCTTGATATGATTTCAGTTTTCTTAAATTTACTGAGGCTTGATTTGTGACCCAAGATGTGATCTATCCTGGAGAATGTTCCATGTGCACTTGAGAAGAAAGTGTAATCTGCTGTTTTTGGATGGAATGTCCTAAAAATATCAATTAAATCTATCTGGTCTATTGTGCCATTTAAAGCTTGTGTTTCCTTATTAATTTTCTGTTTGGATGATCTGTCCATTGGTGTAAGTGAGGTGTTACAGTCTACCACTGTTATTGTGCTACTGTCGATTTCCTCTCTTATAGCTGTTAGCAGTTGCCTTATGTATTGAGGTGCTCCTATGTTGGGGGCATATATATATTTATAATTGTTATATCTTCTTCTTCGATTGATCCCTTGATCATTATGTAGTGTACTCCCTTGTCTATTGTAACATTCTTTATTTAAAGTCTATTTTATCTGATATGAGTATTGCTACTCCAGCTTTCTTTTTGATTTCCATTTGCATGGAATATCTTTTTCCATCCCCTCACTCAGTCTGTATTTGTTTCTAGGTCTGAAGTGGGTCTCTTGTAGATGGTATATGTCGGTCTTGTTTCTGCATCTATTCAGCGAGCCTGTGTCTTTTGTTTGGAGCATTTAATACATTCAGTTTTAAGGTAATTATCAATATGTATGTTCCTATTACCAGATTTTTAACTGTTATGGGTTTGTTTTTGTAGGTTCTTTTCTTCTCTTGTGTTTCCCACTTAGAGAAGTTCCTTTAGCATTTGTTGTAGAGCTAATAGCCACGTAACTTTTAAACAATTCTAAACAATATGCTAAATATTATAAAAAGAAGATAAAAGGAAAGTAATTTACAATGTAA
The DNA here is from genome assembly GCF_949752795.1 of Hyperoodon ampullatus. NCBI lineage: Eukaryota > Metazoa > Chordata > Mammalia > Artiodactyla > Ziphiidae > Hyperoodon > Hyperoodon ampullatus. The sequence continues at coordinate 15,956,092 of NC_136914.1, read as the reverse complement.
TATATATTTCAATGTTATTATAATAACATGTATTTCAGTATGTAATTGTACATACTTGAAGACACCTACATAATTCAAAAGAAATACAAGAAAATGAAAGTTCAGAGATCCCAGAGGCTACTGGAATAAAAACAAGTGATAAGACATATAATAACAGAGCAGACTTGTTAACATGATAAAGAGAAAAATAACCTTAACTAAGGTAGTGATAACATAAGGTAAATTGCAGACTGTCCATAAAAGAAAAAATAGAAATATGCTATTTTTCACAAATAAACTGGACCTTATTTATAACTCTTATGTCAGAATAATTCATTTTTATAACATGTTATTGAGAGTAAAAAAAAAAATTATCACAGAAAACATATTTCTTTTTGAAATCTCACATACATATCAATGCATAAATATATCTCTGGTATATAACAAGACCTTGGGCATGCAATGGAGAACTGCTAACAATAAAAAGGAACAAACCATTGGTACACACAAAAATTCAGGTGAATCTTAAAGGCATTATCCTGAATAAAAGGTAAAAGTTATATTGACCTTGTTGGAAAACAGATTACTCACTGTCAGGGGTTCAGAGTGGGGGGAGGGCATGACTCCACAGGAGCAGCCTCAGGGAGTTTTTTGGAGTAATGGATCTATTCTGTTTCCTGATGTGGTGGTGCTCACATTGAATGTATCCATGTGCTAAAAGTCATACTGCTATACATCAAAAAAAAAAAAAGCTACTTTACTGCATGTTATTTTTTTTTAAATCATTGGTCAGGGTTCTAGAGAAACAGAAACAATAAGATGTGTTGTGTGTGTGTGTGTGTGTGTGTGTGTATTATAAGGACTGGCTCACTTGATTATGGAGGATGACAAGTTCAATGCTGCAGTGTGAGCTGACAATCCAGAGACCAATGAAGGTCAATTGTACAGGTGAAATATGAAGACAGTCTGCTGAAGAATTTCCTTTTGCTCAGGGAGGCTGGTGTTTTTTTTCTATTCAGACCTTCAACTGATTAGATGTGGCCCACCCACATTATGGAGGGCAATCTGTCTTACCCCAAATTCACAAATTTAAACAGTAACCTCATCTGTAATCACCCTCCAAGTTGACACATAAAATTAACTATCACAATCATGGAAGCCATATCCTTCAATAAACAATGGGAAATAAATGGTGGAATGAAGAAAAGAAAAAGTAACATAAGACAGTCAAGTCAAGAAACATCCCAATCATAAATAAATAAATTATTTTCATGTAACTTTCATGTTTCTTGTCATCTGACTTCAACATTTAAAAAGTAGGTGATGGGGCTTCCCTGGTGGCGCAGTGGTTGAGAGTCTGTCTGCCTGCCGATGCAGGGGACACGGGTTCGTGCCCCGGTCTGGGAAGATCCCACATGCCGCAGAGCAGCTGGGTCTGTGAGCCATGGACGCTGAGCCTGTGTGTCCGGAGCCTATGCTCCGCAACGGGAGAGGCCACAACAGTGAGAGGCCTGCGTACCGCAAAAAAAAAAAAAAAAAGTATGTGATGGAAAAAAAGAAGAATTTTTTAAACAGATTTGATTCATGAAACTTCATGATATCCCTATATTTTGTCTATCTACCCATTTAATAATGTTAATTCTAAGTCAGTCTGTTAAGGAAATCTCTAATTTTCAAATCTCATCATAAGTAGTCCTTGCTTTACACAGTCCTTTCTTTACTGTGTTAACTGAAGCCATGCATTTCAGAATCATGTAAAGGGAGGCCACAGCTCCAATATGCACAGGTTTCAATTAACATGGTGCTGTGTAAAGTAAGGACTGCCTGTACGTATTGACTGTGACAGCTACAAACGTAAACTGAAATATGTGTACCTATTAGCAGTCCTAATACCACAAATAGCATCGCTGTTAGTCAAGTGAGCTTCTAAAATTGTAAATCACTCTTGGAAAATTTCCAAACAAAACAAAGAACAATCTTTTCTTGGTTTTCATGGTGTTTGCATTCCTGGAAAATTTGGTATATATTAAAATATACAAAAAATATTGTATGTTTATATGTATATCCCTAGATGCCTGTCTGCTAAACGTCAGTAGCAAACCCCTTCCTTCATATTGTGATAAACAAAAATTCCCCACAAATTTCCAAAGTGCTTCTAAAGAAGCAGGATACCGTCAAATGAAATTACCACTTACAGCTTTAAAAACTTACCTCAAAAACTACCTATTTAAAATTCTATTACAATTAAACTTTGGGACACCTATTTTTCTCATAGGAGTGAACAAAATAAGCAACATAAAGTTTAGGAAACACTAACATTTACCTCTCAGGTTAAAATTATTCATAAGATCTTGGTCAGTTAGCAATTCCGATAGGGAGAAAGACTTCCTTGGTTCCTCATATATTGTAGGTGCTCACTAAACTTGATTGAAATCTAAGGCAGATAAACGATTTTGGTTAAAAAATATTATTGTGATTATTGGTTATAGTATTTCCTAAAGCTGACTTTAGTAAAATGGAAAATAATTCACTCAAAAACTACAGATTGGGCTTCCCTGGTGGCGCAGTGGTTGGGAGTCCGCCTGCCGATGCAGGGGACATGGGTTCGTGCCCCGGTCTGGGAAGATCCCACATGCCGCGGAGCGGCTGGGCCCGTGAGCCATGGCCGCTGAGCCTGCGCGTCTGGAGCCTGTGCTCCGCAGCGGGAGAGGCCACAGCAGTGAGAGGCCTGCGTACTGAAAAAAAAAAAAAAAAAAAACTACAGATTTTCTTTAGTTCCTTTGGTTACTATGAGTTTTCTTATTGCTACTTTACATCAAAACCAGTAACCCCTGTAAACTCGATTCTTAAGGTAATAGGAGAAGGATAATCGTCAGGAGAGGCTAATGCCTTTAAAATAAACTAGCCCAAGGACAGATAGAGGGTGAATATCATGCCCCTGAAATCACGCAGTAAGTTCTGTGATTCAGCTTATGGGCAATAGATACGTTGTTGCTTTGTTTTTTTTATTTAAAAATTTTGTTTGTAAACTAAACGTCCATAATACATTGCCAAGACAGTATATGTGATCCATGTAAATGCTTTGGTAACTCATTTAAATGACAATTTACTACTTCAGTTATGCTTCTAATAACATCATTCATTTTGGATCATTCAGTTCATAAAGACAGTGAGGTCCTTGATTATAAGACACTGTCACTATTTCTGGAAAAAAATAAAATAAAGGAATGTGCTTCCCAATGATTGTTTATCACTTGATAATTACAGAGTCCTTGCAGCTATTCTGCATATTTCAAGAACTCCTATTTTTTTCTCAGGATCCAGCAGTTCTTTGTTTTAATTTATTTTCCTCTTAAATATCTCCTGCTATTTAAGCAATAATTCCTTCTAAATCAATTGTTAGCAGCAGTTAATGACCGGTTGGTTAATTAATAGCTCAAAGCAAAGCTGAGGGTGTTCCCTGTTCTAACAAACCACCAGACTCTAACTGGGGTATTATTGTTAACATACCCTGTAATCATTTGCTTCTCAAAGCCTCACTGCCACATATTATTTTATTTTAACTAAAAAGGATGAGTGGGAAATAGGTGACAGCATTATAAAATCAGTCATAATAATACACACATCTTTAAGTTATTTTCATGTCCAGATTGATCCTTATTTCCATAGGACGTGCCAGTAGGCAGGGGATAAAATATCAGGCTGAACTGTTTAGGAAGCTCATTTAACCACAGCGTTTTCCTCTCTTCAACCTCAGGGCTCCAAGCCTGGTGTAGCTGCAACAGCCTCATGGCATTCTGAATCTTTTCTGTTCCAAAACTGTACTCTTAAGCACTCTGACAGTAGAAGGAGAGAAACTGTGATGCACATTTTCCGCCTGATAAACATATGGTTTACTTACTGACACCAGATATGCCTTTTGTACAGCTAATAGAGAAGAAATGGGCTTAATAACTAGTGCAAGAAACGAAACATCAAGAGTCCTCAGCTCTATTCCTGACATCTTTTGCCTTATTCTGTGTGATCACAGGGAAGTGATTTAGCAAGTCTGTGCTTCTTGTGCTAATAATTCTGACAATCAACCTAAATTAAAAAGAAGACAAGTATTCATCAGAAAAGAGTCTAGAGGAGCTATAATGCCCTAGAGTTTTGCCTTGTCTAGAAATGTATTTATGAACATGGTGCATGAAAATGAACGTCAGGCAGATATTTTGCGATTCACTAAAGTAATGCTTTCATTTTTCTATGTCCCTTTTTACCATCAACTCCTTGACGGAGAGAGGTTTGGTGATATCACCCAATCCTCTCTGTGTATTTGTAAGACATTGAGATACCAAGGGTGAATAATACTGTGAAGGGTTAGGATATGAATATTAGCTAATATTTTTCCATCTAGATTTCAATGTAATAGACTATTGCTGGATAAAACAGGATATTACAATGGAATCATAAATCTCAAACCCCAACTTTAAGGATTTGCTGACATGATGACATGGTCTTCCATAGATGATAATGGTGGAGAAAGTTGATGAACTAAAAGCAGGAAGGAAAAGTATAGGCTATTCATGAATAGGGAAGACTCTGAAGGGAAAAGACATGGAAGATACATAAACACTGGAGGAAGAAAAAGATGAATGTGAAAGATATTATGAACTGCACTTCTAGTAAAGGTCATGTGGTGCACTTACATTTGTGAGAACCACAAATAATACTTCCAGCTGAGTCACAAAGGAAATAAGAGCCAGAGCCCACGTTCCCTGATTTCTGACAGGGTTTCAAGCTTGGTTTGCAGGCAGTTGCCTAGATTGTTATTAAAGGTTACCCACTGGAGCTCCGGTCTATATATATTTTATTATTTTCATGATTTCTACAATTTCACAGTTTACTGAAACTGACTCAGATTGCCAGAATAAGCAAAACATATCCATTAATATAATAAATTTTCAACATGCTCCAGGTCTACAGAGATGATTAACAACATAAAAGATTAAAATTGTCTACAGAAATGACTTTCTGACTGAACTAAACTTCCTGAATGGATTGCCTTCCTATTACCTGTAATGGTCTAAACTTTGAAATATGATGTTCCCATCAGAGATATAAAAGATATTCTTTGCTCTGTGTCAATTTAAACAGCCATCTTGGATTTAGGGAGAATAGATTTATTCAAATTTTGTCAGGGGTTTCTTTTCTTAACTTTATGTTAATATTAATGGGAAAAAAATACCTTCGGCTTGCTGAGTGTCTAGTCTATTCTAAGTACTGAACCTTATTTCATTTAATACTGACAATAAATCTGCCTGGTTAGTGTTATTCTATAGATTTTATTGTGCATACTGAAGACAGTACGGTATAGAGATGTTAAGTAACTGCCCAAGGTCAGCCAGCTAGCAGTGAGCAGAGCCAGGCTCCAAGCACAGGTCTGCCTGACTCTAACATGTAATACCATTATATCCAATACATAACACTGACCTTTGAATCTCACATCTATCTCTAAATCAGACAGAGTTGCTTCTGATGATCCACAATCATCCTTTTCATCTTTCAAGTTCCGTTCTTTTACCACATTCACTTAATGTTTTCTTAAGACTTATTTCCAACCATAGAATTATCTGGGGAAAAAAAAGAATGTGATGTCTTTCTTGCTGTCTGAAGTCTTTTGATTAAAATTAGATGGCTGACCCTGAAACAGAATCCCTCATCTCAAAGCTCATGGCTGAATGGAAATACAACCAATGGTGCACATGCTTAGGACATGGTCCCAAGTGCCATGAGAACTCTCAGGATTTTTTTTTTTTTTACATTCAACAGACTTTTTCAAGAATCGACCAGGGGTGAGTATGTCTTACAGTTGCCCTGCAGGAGTGCTCAGTCTAATAGTTCAACTGAAGGAAGACTAAACAGTTCATGAGTGAACACAGTGCAACAATGGGAGAGTCAACAGCAACCTTTGGGACTTTTAAATGATTTTTGCAGTAATTATAGCTGCGGATCTGGATCAACAACATTACTTCCACATTTGTCAAAGCAAGAGGAACAAAACCCCTATGCGTGTCCTACTCTTATCAAATGCAGAGTTTCTTTATTAAATTGGCTTTTGTTTCACATTTACCACCTAGACTTCTCTGCTTTAAAGCAGACTGCTGTGTAAGCTGTCACAGCTACTAATTAGTTATGGGTTGAACAGCTAAGCATAATCTATGACCCTATGAGTCTAGGACCACCTGTGGTAGATCACATAGCAATATTTTAGTTGGTTAGACTAGGTTTACTATACGTAAGAATATAAGAACAAAAAAGCCATGCACGATAAATTTATTTCTCACACATGACTGAATGAACATATTTGGCTATTAAACCACACTAATTATTCACACAGTTTGGCAAATATTCAAAATACTGCAGCAGCGCAAAATAATGCAGTAAAAATAATTTTCACACATTTTTGTTGGCTGTGAAAATTGTTCTTCCAATCCCCTTTCAAAGTATTTACAGTTCATTAGAAAATGTTTAATCTCCACCAAAGAGATACAAACTGTACTCAAAGCACTTTTCTATCCCTTCATATTACATCTTCGGCAAATAATAATCCGAGAAAGTGTTTTTAAAAAATAAAGGAATTAACTTGGGAAGAGCACTTGGTTTTGCAAGTTTCCAAACTGCAAAAGAGGCACCTCAGGTGATGACCCAGCTTCAGAAAAAAAACTGAGAAGTCAGGTCTCCTTCTTGGGAGGGGATTCTTCTTAGAATAGTAGATTGTGTGGCCTGAATTTGAGTCTTGAGGACAGTTTAAGAGCAGGTATCATTAAGCCAAGCCATCAAGAGGGAGAAATATGTTGCTTGGTGAAGTCTACATTTACATTCAACTACCACTGAGTGCTCCAGAGAGTGTGGGAAGAAAACAGAGGCAGTGAAGCTCAGGGTAAATCGTGTCGTAAACACCGCTATAGGCATTCAAGTTCCATCTACTTAATTATCTGAGATAATCAGAGCTATCTGATCTGTTCATTTTTATATGTAAAAGAGAAAGAAAATAGTCACTTTATCCTGTTTTTAAGTGAATAGCAAGCATTGATATCCCAGTTTATCCCCCCCCCAAAAAAAAACAAAAAAACTGGCAAATATTCTCAGGGAAATCTTCATGATTAACGATAATATGGATTTCACCCTGATAAATTGTTTTTTCCAAGGCTTGCCTTTCCTACTGTCTTTTGTCCAAAGGTTATGCAGTCATAGCCAACAGAACATACTCTACAGAATTAGAGACATGGTAGCATTCAAGAGTTCCATTTAAATTCAAATATGTCCATGGTAAAGACGGTTTGTACTGGATTAATCTCCAGGTTTTTTTCAGTCACTTTTGATTCATTAGAAAGTGTAGAGAGAAAGGAGCTTACTTATAATGACACGGATGGATACTCACACTCCTTTTTTCTCTATTAACTTGAGGATGGCTCACGTTGACAAACTTGGTACTGATCCAGTCTATCTTTTGCAGACCCGGGGATAAGAATATGAACAGAGTCCAAATAATTTAAAACATAAAAATCAAGTTTTAAAAAAATCATTAATTAAAAAAACATATTTTATCTTCCTACCTAAACTAATATCCTTTAAAACCACCTGGAACACCAGATTGGAATTTTGAATTCTCAAATGTCTCAGAGTTGCAAACTGGGAAGGCAACAAGCTCAGGATCTGTGTCCTGGCCTGTAAAGTTTGTGGAAAGTTATTTTCTAAATCTGCTCCAATTTTCCAACATTAGTCCAAAAATGTGCAGATCAAAACTGAACAGAATATGCTCTGCTTCAGAAAGAATGGCAATGTATACATATTTTGGAAAGATATCCACCCAAAATAGTTTTAGGGCTTAAGAGACTAAGTTTTATTTGTCTGAAAATGCACGTATAAGAATCAGCTCATGCCTGAAAGTAAGCAAATAAATGCAAATTAACTAGACTTAAACAAGGGTTGGGCTAATAGCAAATATAACAGAAAGACAATTTCATGCCTCCCACGTGTCACATCACTGACACAGCATGTATCGGTTACAATTTATGGCCTTGTCGCTGCTTGGTATGGCTGACTAAAAGGCTATTTTTTCTAAACAGCTTCCTGTATGGAAAATTCAGAACCCAGTTGTTTTGGCAGTTTGATTATTTAAATATGTTTTCATTGTTTTCACTCATTTATTCCTTAACTCGTTCCATCAGCACCTATTATTTACCAGTACTCTTTCTGGTACAAGATCTACAGAGATTTTTAAAAAATAAGCCTTTGCCAAGTCAAAGGACTTGGGCTATTAGCTGGCTTGCCTAGGGTTAAATATTTACCTTTGATAATACTATTCGAGTGCTTTGAAAAATGCCCCCAACATTTTCTCAAGAAAATCTAAAACAGTATTTTTACAGGGACTTGCTGAAAGTAAAGCACAACCGGAAGAATTCAGCTTTATACATGGGGAAAGCAACATTCTCCAGGCAGCCAGCAGCTTCACTTAGGTACCTAATGCTGTTATGAATGATTAAGCCTGCCTTCCCCCTCTGTATAACCAATTCTTCTTGAGTTCTCGCTGTAAACAATTGTCATTTTTTAGTTTATTATCTCATTTATTTCCCCTATAATAACTCCAAGATCTGCATAGGATCACAAGCCTCCAATCCTCCACACAGGAGAGTATCACCTAAGACTAGCAGCTTTAGAAGAATCTCACAGCTTTTTAAATATTACTGCCTGGCTAGGAAAGGGTCTAATTCTATGTTCTGTACAGTGCGTAACTCCATGTTGGTACCCAATAAATGTTAAATACCAATAATAACTATGGCGGTAATCAGAATTCCTTTTGATACAAACTAGTTTGTCTCAACCTTGATTTTACCCTGTGTCTCTTAGTAATTGTCTGGCATTTTCCCTGCTGTTCTTGTCTTTTTTTAATTACAACCTACTGATGTGACTCTTAAAGCATCTTAAAGTGAATGGAAGAAAGGCTTAATGCTTTCTACACAGAAGGAGCTGCAGGAAACAGGTGCCTAGCAGTCAGAATAATAAACTCCAAAGAAATGGGCTGGGTCTTGCTTTCATTCCTCATAAATACAAAAGGGTAGGTAGAGGGGAGAGAGAGGGCACAAGGAAGGAAGGAGAGAGTAATTAGTTTGCATAACTGTACCGATGAGGGCAAACACAACTTCTCTTTGTTTTCTTACATTGTAGTTGTACCGGGGAGAGTTGGTGCATTATAGCAATTCAGAGCCACAGCATACTGCATTTGCTTAGGACTGGAAAAGGAAGATGTGTGTATATGTGTCATTTATTAACAGAAATTGAACATCTCTTTCACATAACCCATACATTGGTGGCACAGTGGAGAAATACAAAGTTGACTTCATCTCTTTAGAGTTCATGTTGCTGATCTAAAAATCAGGTGTTTTCAGAGATCTAAGGCTGTGATTGTGGGGCTACCGCACCCGGGATTTCAAAGGTCAGGTTGACCTAAGATTATTGAGGTTATGCTAACTGTTAAAGGACCACTGAGACTGTCTTCATCTAATGGGTACTAGTAATAGCATTAGGATGGGGTAGTTTATCACATGGATTGCTTAGATTACAAAAGAGTTGCTATAATGTAGGGAGAAACATGAAAAGAAGGAACCAGTACGGATGGCCTGCCATGTGCATTTTTATTCATCCTGTTCCCCATGATCATGATGCCAACTCTGTAAGGAAATACTCCCATCTTCATTTTCCTGAAGAAATCATCTAAGAGAGGATAAGTAACATTCCTAAAGTCATAAGTAGCCAAGCCAGGGTTTCTACGTGGATCAGTCTGACTCTATATTCAGTGTTTCTCCCATGGACAAGTGCTAGTGATTGGTTTGAGAAGAAAAGGAGGCAGAATTAAAACTTGAGTCCATATTGTTCTGGCCTCGATGGGATGAGACTCACAACATGTGCCTCTGACAAGGCTGGAGGTGAGGGTGATCTTGGAAAGGAGGCAACTTGTGTTTAATGACCTCATATGGCATCTTCTCCTTGGCAACCATATTATGATTTCTGCTGTCTATCACAAAGGGGGTGGGGTCAGCAAGAATGGACAGAGAAGTACAAACCTAGCAACACTAATCAAAACTGACCTACAGCACAGGACCACTGTCAGTAGATGAAAAACAGTCTCTGTAGGACAGCAGTTTAATACGGAGTGGTCAAGCCATTCTCCCTCATCTAGCCTGAGGAATAACTGGTCTTTTTTTTTTTTTTTAACCCTCCCTCACTGACTAGGAGACAACAATCTTCACTCACTCAAGCACTGATATTTTTATTCTTATTATCTCTGTCTGAAATATCTTTCTTTAACATTCTTCCTGGTTTGTGATTATTCTTCAAGTTGAATCTTGCCTGGTCTTCATTCTGCCAGTAATATAAAACATTCTATTATCAAGACTTTTGTTTACTCTCCACTAGAGATAGATCATTTATTAGATAATCCTATAAAGAGGTTGTTAAAGCTTCTCCTCCCACTAGATTGTGAGCAATTTTGAGATGTCCGAGTCATCTTCACACCCCTAGCTTTGGACACAGTATCTACCTAGCACATAGTAAAGACTCAACATGTAAATGAAAAAAAGAATAAAATTCCCATCGTAGGTAACTCTGATTTAGGTAGTCATGGAGGCCCGTTCATGAGCAAAAGCCATGTGCTGGTCCATCTAGGATAAATAAGTTTTCTTCCTGGTTCCTCCCTTCAGGATAGATCTTTATATTAAAAATATTGTCATTTCCTCAAAAGATTAAGCATTGAGTAAAGATTCTTTAGGACCTTTAAAGCTGTGGAGAGAAGCCTCTGCAAAGTTTATGTAATCTTCCAAAGTTCGTATGTAATGTTAACCTCATTCCTACATTTTTTAAACCACACATATGTTATATATAAGGAACATATCAATGAATAATCACAGTCCCTGCTTTCCAGAAGCTCATAGTCCAGTGGGAAAGACAGATATTTTATAACTTGCAAAAATAATTATTAAATTATAAGTGTAGAAAAATATAATTGGAAAAGTTCTTTATGGAAAAATAAGGGTACCATGTGAACATATAGAAGGAACACACCTTCTTTGGTGAAGGAGTGATCTTAACAAATAACAAGTGGGAAAGAGAAGAGATAACTGAAGAAACTCCTGCATTAGTCTGTGCAAGAGATAATTATGACTGGGGCTAGTGTTGTGGCAGTTCAGACGGACAGAAGTGGATATATTTGATACATATTTCAAAATTTGAGTTGGTAAGATTTTGTGATTGGAGGGAAGAGTGATGAAGGAGAAAGAGAGCAAGGATGACCCCCAGTGAGTAACAAAGCCATTTACTGAACTAAAGAACAATGACGAGGGGCAGCGGACAGGTGGGGAGCAGGCAAGAAGGAGAAAGTCAACTTCGGACATGTTTACATGGAGACTATTTATATGAGTCCTAAAAATGGAAAGAAAACTATGTAAATAAGAATATTTTCGGCCTTCACATAAACTTCTATAACAATCTTCTCCACTGCTATTGAGAAGACCAAGCAGAGTGCAGTGGACTAATGCCATTCAGGGCTCTTCTAAAACTTTGAATATCTCTCCACACCTTGATAGGTTCCTGTATTTTGAATCCTACTCTCTTTGGTTAAAATTTTAAGAAAAAAAATATTTTCCAGGTTCCTTTCCAGTTAGGGTGCAGACATGTGCCTTAAGCTCCATCAATCAGAAGTACTTGCTGAGACTTTGATTTGAAAGTGAGCTACTAAAAGCAGGAAGCCAGGCATCAGTTCTGCTGGTGTGCTGGCGTTGTTTTGAATTTGGTGGTGGCAACAGCAATCACTATCAGGCCAATTAGAAGTGAGGTTCTATTGTTGTTTCTGAAAGCATAAAGCCTGTTTCTCCAGATCTCGCAATGATTCTCTAGTAACTCCCATTCTGTTCAAAGTAGCAAAAGTTATTGTCTTCAACTTAAACAACCTAGAGTCTAATTAATACATAGTGACAATATATTCTAGTAATATACTGATGGAACATTTCTACTTACATAAGTTTTTATACATAGAACAACATACCTACTTCAAAGTGTGAAAATGCCACACAGAGATGCTTTTAAGAAAATAATCTATTGATAATAATTTTAAACTTAATAATTAAGTTCATAGAATGTTAAAGAATGCCACAAAAAAGAAAATAAACTTCAAAAACTAGGAAATGAATACAGAAGCTAATCCTAATAAGTCTCTTTATAATCAGTGTCTAAGAGACAGAAATAAAAAATGGAAGGGAAATCTATGTATATAATTTTAAGTTAACAGATGGAAAATTGTTGTATAACAAAAGCACTCACACTAGGCTTTCAAATTTTCAATTTACATTGAATCCAGGAAATGGCCACAGTTGATATGCATAAATTAACACATTTTCAAATAGGTGTACTTATCTAAAAACAGGAAATCAGTCTTGCTCAAACTACAACTAAAAACAAAAACTTAAAAAAAGAAACCCATAAGATCTTTTTAAAATCTAGATGTTCTTTATCCCATCTAATTTCTCCCAGCTACCCTTAATATTCAGCTAGCCACCTAAAGTCCATTCAAACATTATATGTTGGTCTAGCAAAATCTGAGGAATTTTCATGAAAGGAGAAAGTTGGTTGGAAACAATATTTTACTGTCTTAAATCCGGATGCAGATTGTCCTAAGAAGAACTAACATTTATTTAATGCAATCTACATGCCATGCCCTGCATTACGTACTTTTCTCACAATATCTACAGATAAAAAGCATGAAGTTTATGGAAAATCGATATTACACAGTTAGCAAAGGGACAAATCTGAAATTCAAATTGCTTGGCTCCAGAGCTCTGCTCTGCCAGCTAAGGGTTTCTTACTAGGTCTTGCCCACCCATGGTTGTCCTCTTTCTTGGAAAATGTGATGTTCCAGAAAAGCCTAGTTCCATGATTTATTTTTTTCCAGCTGTTCCTTGTCCCCAGCCTTTATTCCTGCCAGAGTTGAGCCCTGTTTTTAATCTTTCTGATTGTTCTCAAAGTGATTCTCTGGAATCAATTCAAGTTCTCTACCCAACACTCCAATATGTCTTTTCTATATTTCTAGTGTTATGTTTCCCATTTAGTCCATCTGATCTAGACCCACTTAGGTATTGTCATAGTCTTTGGATTGAATTTTTCACTCTTTCTTGAACCTATTGAAATCTTGAAGGAGAGAGTTCTTGATTTGACCTTGATTTTTTTCATTTACCTCCAACAAGTTCCTGTTCCTTGGGCTCTGGACCAAGTGCTGCCAGAATGCCAGATCATTGAGGCTACCACTCTCCTTAACTCTATTCTAGAAGCAGTTATTTTGTAAAAATACACTGAAGGAAAAGATCCTGAAGGCAATGACAGCATCTTCAAAAACAAGTGAGATTTAATTATTTTACCTATTACAAAGTACTTTCACATTCATTGTCCATTTAAAGGCAGTGAATACATGTATTATCCTGTCATTACAAAAAAGTAAAATAGAGATCCTAAATATTAAATGATTTACCTGATGTCACAAAGCTAGTTGATGGAGCTGGGTCTCAAATCTAGGCTTTTTTATTCCAAACTCTATCTTTCTGGGAGGTAACAGCATTTGTGACAAATATAATAAACCATCCAGTAAAATTCATTAAAACACATTAGTGAAACAGATAATGTAACTTTAATGAGTTTTTAAAATCAGATACAAAAAGTTGAAAAAAATTTCACTGTAGGAAAAATGTTATTAATTCTTCTCTGAAATGCAAGTCAACAATATCAGTGTTTTTGAAAAACTCTTAATGTTTCTTGACAGCCTAGGGATTGGTTTGTCTAAATTGACAATTACATGTGATTGACGCTATATTATTGACAGACATAGGGGACTAGAAATATTTATTTGAAATGTGTTAGGTCTAATACATTCTATCTCACTGACATGCAATACTTTGTTCATTTGTTTCTTCAACAATAGGGTCCACACTATCAAATTTTTCCTGAAGAAGCTTATAGTAGAAGATATAACTAATAGTATAAGGCTATAAATAGAACTAAATGAGTGGTTATGAAAATAGCTTAGTAGAATTCAGAGAAAAGAAGAGTCGCTATGATTTGGAACAGCGGTCAGCAAACCATCACCCACGGGCCAAATGTGGCCGACAACCTGTTTTTGCAAATAAAATTTTATTGGAATATAGCCACATTCATCCATTTACATATTTTTAATGGATGCTTTTCTGTTAGATGGGCAGAGTTGAGTAGTTACAACAGAGACTTGCTTAGGTACACAAGGCCTAAAATGGTTACTCTTTGGTTTTTTTCCAGATTAAGTTTGCTGACTACTGATGTGTAGTCATTGCAGAAGGTTTAATTGGGGTAGAAGAAGAGCTGGGCCTAGGTTGTTGGGAAAAATTAGGGAAAGGGTTGAAAGGGGAGAATTCAGGCAGAGAATCTAGAAATAGCAGAGGCATATTCCTAAGATTTGCTTGGGGATGATCAAGGGACAGTAAAAAGTATGGCTTGGCTCAGAAAGAAGACTGATGCTGGGAACTGAAGGGGTACACATTTGAAAGGCTGCCACAGTTCAGGGACATCTGATGCCAGGCTAATGCATGTGAAGTTTTCTTGAAGAACTTCATTGGCAATCCACTGAAGGTATAAATCCCAGTGCTCTCATAGCCCAGCTCTGAATAGAGTCATATTCAAAGAGGAGAAGTGAAAGGAAGGAAAGAAGGAAGGAAGGAAGGAAGGAAGGAAGGAATCATATTTTTTGTACTTTTCTAAGAACATTAACGGGGATTCCATTTGCAATGAAACCAACACTTCCAAAAATCCTCTTTCCTTCCTGCTTCTATTTTCTTAACTTCCATAGTTTCTCCCTATCCTTAATGGTTCATCTTCTATTTCTTTTTTTTTTTTTTTTTTTTGCGGTACGCGGGCCTCTCACTGTTCTGGCCTCTCCCGTTGCGGAGCACAGACTCCGGACGCGCAGGCTCAGCAGCCGTGGCTCACGGGCCCAGCCGCTCCACGGCATGTGGGATCCTCCCGGAGCGGGGCACGAACCCGTGTCCCCTGCATCGGCAGGCGGACTCTCAACCACTGCACCACCAGGGAAGCCCCGATCTTCTATTTCTTCACCAACTCACACAACACTTGGTATTTTCTTCCCCCCACTTTCCTACTTTCTTTCTCCTTGTCCCCCCTTTCCATTTTCTTTGACCCCTCCTCGATCAATCCATCATTTCTGCTTTATGCAATCTTGAAGACCCTAGAAAAGATCGGACTCTTATAGCAGGGGCTTGTAACATGTTTTTGTGCCATCGACTGGTGGGCAGTCTGGTGAAGCCTGTGGACCCTCTCTCAGAACAATGTTTCTAAACGCCTAAGATAGAATACACTAGACTACAAAGGAAATCAAATATATTGAAATATGGTGAATAAAATATGACTTATTAAAAATTATGCCATAATAATATGTTCTTTTATCTATACATTAAATAACAAGGTCTGAGGATAGAATTAATAGCCGCTATAATTAAAAAATAGTGATGTGGGGCTTTCCTGGTGGCACAGTGGTTAAGAATCTGCCTGCCAATTCAGGGGACACGGGTTCGAGCCCTGGTCCGGGAAGATCCTACATGCTGCAGAGTAACTAAGACCATGCGCCACAACCACTGAGCCCACGAGCCACAAATACTGAAGCCCGCATGCCTAGAACCTGTGCTCCGCAACAAGAGAAGCCACCATGATGAGAAGCCCGCGCACCACAACGAAGAGTAGCCCCCGCTCGCCGCAACTAGAGAAAGCCCACGCACAGCAACGAAGACCCAACGCAGCCAAAAATAAATAAATAAATAAATAAATGTATATTAAAAAATAGTGATGAGTGTAAATGATATTTTGAGATATCTACAACTAAAATATGATATATAAATATATATGTGTGTATGTATATAAATATGTATTTATATAAATATTTACATATATAAATATATTTCTATTGCAGAAAAGCTTCAGGTATCACTAACATTACTTTTGTTTGTTGCCACTTACGTTCGTAATTGAAAATGTTTAATTTTAATAGTGAAAACAATGATGGAGGTTTTACCACCCTCATTAGATAATCTCCTGAAACCTGATTTGCAAACTCCTTCCTTAGAGGATGAAGGAGGAGGAACTAAACAAGCAAAGACAAAAATCTTTTTAGTAGTTAGGGGAAATGGAGGAAAGCTAGGAAGTCTCACATAGGAAGAATTTTTTTTTAACCACTAAACAATTTAGGCAAGAAGGAAAATTATAGCAACAGGGCTTTATAAAGATAAATTGACACCATTCAAAATTGGGAAAAGTTGATGTAAATAAACTAGTTGGAAAGTTTTGTAATAGTCAATGCGCGAGGTGAACAACATTGGTTACATTATATTTGGAAATAAAAGGAAAGTATTTCATTTATTTAGCTGCCACACTTCAATCAGGGGTAGGTGACAATTAAGCAAATGTTTCCAAAAATTGAGCATTTTGTTTCACAAAATAGTTTATTCTCCAAACTCTGCTACACTTACACACACACACACACACACATATCAGAAGCATATACAACTAGAGAAAGTAGCAAAGTTGTTGGAAATCCAGTGCATTGAAATTGTTCAACAGGAAATTGCTAAATTCTCCCAAAATACAGGCATTTTGAACAATGATTTATCTGTATGTCACAGAATAAACATTAGAGTCGGAGTTTTAATTCACACTCTGCCACTTGTTAAGTGTGTAATCCTTGGCAAATTGCTTTAAGCATCAGTGTTTTTCATCTTAAAAATTAGAACAATGCTAATGATATCTAGCCCAGAGGGCTATGGAGAGAATAATTACTCCAAATATGCAAAAGCACTAATCATGGTATTGGATATGTTGTAAGTGCTCAATATGTGTTGATTGTATTTCCAAGTAAGAGTATACGAGATCTACAAATTAAGATGCTATCGTTAAAAATCGTCTTCAAATGAAAGGTCTCCAATGTTCCCCCTTTCTTCTTGACTAAATCATGTGTTTGTTGTCCTAGAAAGAAAGCTATAATTTGGCTCTCCATAAAACCTCCTTGACCCTGAGGCAATACTGAGGCTATAACACTTAAGCATTCACAGTATTAGAGAGTTGAGTGTCTAAATAGGGTACTTTGAAAGAATTTTGATTACATTATATACTCCCATCATACTGCCTTGGTACAAAATAATTATACTCTTTTGAACACAAGGTTTTTGTGCACCAACCCAGATTTCTGAAGCTGTGCAGCCTCTGGGCAGAGGGAGCTTAATGTTATGAAATTCGGTTTTACCTTGTTCTCTTGATAACGAAAACAATAGTTAAAATAATGGGAATTAAAATCCCTGCACTAGCTGGTAATGTGGCACAGAGTGGAGACAGTGGGTTTACTTAAACTCTACAAATCGACTTAAAGATGTGCTAGGTTTTATCTGAAAAACAAACAAGCAAACAAATAGCAGCTTTTATACTTGCTTTCTTGGAAAGAAAATTAGGTGCTGTCCTACGGGCATGTAAAGACAGGATGCACATATTTGTATTCAAGACTCTTTCTAGTGAAGAAGTACTTTAACAAATTAATCCTTTTTGAAAATATCTGCATTTTGTCCTAAAAGTCTTAGCATTGCTCCGTTGATTGGCCCGAAACATCTTTTGAGTCAACCTCCTATTCATATTGGTCTCTCTGTACCTCAAGCTGGCTGTCTTTTTACCTTCTAGATTTTATACGCACGCCATCAGCAGTTTTCCTGTTCATCACTTCAACTGCATGAGACAGGACCATAAAATTGAAAAGTGAAGCCACGCTGAAAGAAAAATTGTGATTTGTCTTGGCCCTCTCCTGGACATTAGGTTTCTCCTCTGGCCTCTTACTAAGTTTGTCTGAGAGGCCTCCAAGCCATAGCTGGTCATTCATGTGACCCCTTTCTCACTAAAACCACATCAAATCTTGTTCCCTGATTTTACCTATTTTCCTGCCCCTCTGTTTACTGGAGTAGATTTTCTTTAAAGATTGCTCTTGACTAAGACCCCGTGACCAAAGATTTATTACTTTCTGCATCCTCCTTTCTGCTTGCATTTTAAGAGAATCCTCATATTCTGTCTGTAGCCCACACACTGATAGAGAAACAACTTTTTTTTTTCCTACTTCCAAAAGTTTGCATAATTTCAAGATCTACATATGGGAGCTGTGTAACCATGCTGCCACGAGATGAAAGACAAAGGCAATTTTTGCAATTCTGCTACCATTTAGAAGCACAGCTTTGTACAACTAGAGAAACAGGACCTCAAAGGATGTGTAAGACAGAGGTCACAAATTCAAATGCATTTGGAGTCCAGGTAGGTAAAATTATTATGTTTTGTGACTACACATAAGACAATAGAGTAGTGAATTGACTTCAGTCATTGAAAATCAACACTGTGCTACGCAAACAAAACCTTTAAATGAGCCAGATTCTACCTTTAGCCCAGACCAGTTTTATGATCCATAACTGGTCATATGGCCCTCGTTTTACTCATTAAACCCTCATTGAAGAATATATTCTCTCCATCACTTTTTAAATAACAAAGTACTGATATTACCTGATGGCAAAGAAAGCCCTTTCTGCTTTTCACACCAAATATCCAATCCAAGGAATATTTCTGCAGGTGTTTTTTGTTGTTGTTGTTGTTGTTTTCTAAAACACATCTCAGACATAATCATTTCACTTTTAAAGGTACAATTACTGTAAAGACTGTGATCACTTTGCATTTTGGTCTACCACAAAACCTCCTAACTGATATCTCTACCTTTATCAATCTATGGGGCACACAACAACAGAAACCACCTTCCTTAAATATATTGTGATAATATTGTTTCTCTGTCTAAAAACCTGCAGAAGACTTCAATCACTCTAAATTCTCGACCATGATAAGAAAGTTTCTTATTAGCACATCCATCCTTTCTTCAATTAAACTTCATCATCTCTTTTTTTTTTTTTTTTTTTTTTTTGCAGTACACGGGCCTCTCACTGTTGTGGCCTCTCCCGTTGCAGAGCACAGGCTCCAGACGCGCAGGCTCAGCGGCCATGGCTCACGGGCCCAGCCGCTCCGCGGCATGTGGGATCTTCCCGGACCGGGGCACAAACCCGCGTCCCTGCATCGGCAGGCGGACTCTCAACCACTGCGCCACCAGGGAAGCCCATACACTTCACCATCTCTTATTCCCATTTGAACTCATCTTTTGTGTCAAGCAAACGTGCTTATTACCAATTGTTACCATACCAACATTTAAGTGGTAATTTTTGGTATAGCTGCCAAAAATTTCAAGATCTATGTGTGGGAGCCGTGTAACCATGCTGCCCCAAGATGCAAGACTTGTTAGCTGGAAAATACAGTTGTCCTAAAGGAAAATGTAGTCGTCCTAAAGGAAAATGTAGTTGTCCTAAAGGAAAATGTTCAAAGCATTCCCATTCCTAGCATGGCATGGAAAGTTCAATAGGCCTAGTCACTAATTTTCTTGTTGCAAGTACCTTATGCTCCCTTAAAAAGAGAGACCTTGTACATCTTCAGAACTTCCAGGTCACTGGTCTCTCCATTGGAGCCATCCTTGTCGCTGCTCCGATCTTAAAGCCACCTTTTTAACCTTGATCCCACCCTGAGAAAATTGTAAATGTTTTCTTTAACATGCCAAGGATTATGTATATATGGCAAAATTAACCTTCCCTAAAGCAAATGTGGCAGAATCTCTGGAACAAAGTGCAGCAGGTACAGAAACACAAAAGGAGCCGGAGGGAGCACATTTGTTCCAGAGATTCCAGAAACACTATTTACTGGCAATTTTGTCTAAATCTGATTTGTTTGAATCTGAATCATAAGAGAGTCTTGCTAGCAAGTCATTACTTCCTTTGAGGTCAAGGTAACTAAGGGAAATAGCCTTGGCTTTGAACTATATAGCAGAATTAAAAGTGAACTTGTTTGACAGGTAAGTGGCCTAAAGGTAGAGGTAGGATAAGTGACTAATGGATTACTGATGGAAAAGGAAGGCTCACAACTGGCTCCCTTTAAGGTATTTTATGCCAAATACCCCTGGGTACCATTAGGCAGGAGAGGAACTCTATATTTTGGGAACTAAACTGCCTGATTATAATTTGCACAGAGATTAAACACTGTTAAAAAAAAAAATGCCCCTTCCAAACTCTTTTAAGAGGACCTTAGGGATCACCCAACTCATCCCCACCTGACTCAGTGTTCACTCACATCAACTAGAAAGAACCTAATATATCTTCATATTTACTTCCCACAAAAAGTCTCATTTTAGGGCTTCCCTGGGGGCGCAGTGGTTGAGAGTCCGCCTGCCGATGCAGGGGACATGGGTTCGTGCGCCGGTCCGAGAAGATCCCATATGCCGCGGAGCGGCTGGGCCCGTGAGCCATGGCCGCTGAGCCTGGGCGTCCGGAGCCTGTGCTCCGCAACGGGAGAGGCCACAACAGTGAGAGGCCTGCATACCGCAAAAAAAAAAAGTCTCATTTTATCAACCAAGAAAATTAAGTTCAGGGAAAAGATATTTTCAAGCTAGCACGTTGGTAAGGCCATAATGCAAATCCTGGTCTGTTGAGCGCCAGAGCCAAGGCTTTATTCTTTTTGCTCGTTATGAGCACATTAACTACTGCGGTTGGGGACTGGTTCACAAGTGTGAGTGTGGGGGGCTTTCCCATCAGCACCACCTCCCTGGGTTTCCAAGGCGCTGTGCACCTTTGCTTGAATTCAAGATTGTCATAGGAGGATGCCTTAATGATGCTCATGTGGGACAAGTCACATGTGGATGGAGCAAAGGCTCGGGATTCTAATGGCCTTGACCTCTGTTGGATGTCACTGTTTAAGATGTTGTTTATTGACAAAGGAAAGTGTGGACCAAAGGGGAGGCGATTTGAACTAGACTGTTGGATTTGCTGGATTTGCTCAAATGACATTTGACATCTGCCAAGGATGACACAGCTCCTAGGTGCTCATTTCTGCCCAGGTGGCCCCTTCAAGTCCAGCAATATTCTATGCCATTGTTATTCTAAGCATGCAGTTTTGGTATCGCCTGGGAACTTGGTGGAAATGCAGAATTTCTGGCTCCACCTCAGACCTACTGAATCAGAGTTTGCATTTTAACCAGATCCCCAGGGCACCTTTATGTTAGGGTTAGAAGTACTCCAGTATGTTATTTCTATACCAAGCTTAAGACAGAAGAAATCGTTGTGAGGCTGTCTGTGGTCTTATCTGCCTGAGCTTCCCCACTGTCTGTCATTCTAATTGCCTCCTGGAAACCTGCCTCGTAAACAGAAACCAGAGTTCCTCCCCTTGCGAACTATCAACTCCTCTACCCTCATCACCTGTCTGCCTGTCTCCTCTTCCCAGGCCCCGAGGACTTTTTTCCTAGCTTTGGTGGACCCTATCCTGCTCCCACTGTTTGTCCCAGTCATTTTATCTGTCCTCACTTAGGTCCATCAAGGGCTTAAGTGCTTTTGGAACAGAAGGGCCCGAGAGACTAGGAACCTATTTTTGATATCTACCCTGTCCTCATCCCTGAGCTGAGGCAAATAAATAGAACCAACTCTCTGCTGGAATTAGGTCAAAAGAAAGGAGTAAAAGGAGGTGAGGTGGGGGGGAGGGGACATTGATTAATTTATCAAAAAAGTAATCTACTCCACTTATATATGATGCATTTGCATGAAGTGTATTCTCAATAGTGTTTCTGTCCATGTCATTGGATTGTAGGTTCCTAGAAACGAAGGTCTGTTTCTGCTTTACTACCTTGAATTCGCATAGATGTTAGAAATACTTCCAGATAATTATGATTGATTTAAAGCATCTCTGGTTTGAGATTATACAGCTAGAAAATGAGCCCATGTCCTTACACTCTGAGCATTGAGGAGGTTGTCCAGCCTAGCAGTTAGCAATGTGGGTACTGACAGCCGACTCTACCACACACTAGCTGAGTGGTTCTGGATAAGTCTCTTAAAATCTCTGACCGTTTTCTTCTTGTGGATGAGCATAATAGCATTATACTGACTTCAGAGAGTTTTTATAAGATTAAATGACAAATTGCATGTAAATGTTAATACATTATCTGGCATATGGCATGCCTAATAAAATTGAGCTTCTCTTATTACTTCAGAATTACTATCCATGAAATGTTAATATTCACTCATGGCAACTGGAAAATTATGAAGGTTTGAATCTAGACTCCTAGTGTTGAAAATTGTTATATAAAAATTTTAGTTGGAATCAAAGGCGTCATAATACTAATAATATATTTATTGAGCATTAGCTATGTGACACCTTCTCATATAGGATCACATAGAATCCTCACAACTCTTTTGAGACAGTTCCTATTTTCATCTTTCTCTTTCATCTGACCACCAAACTTATTTCCTCTTTCCCTGGTACACAGCTGGAGACTGGGTGCACAGCCTAGGTGTGGCCATGTAACTGAGTGGAATGCAGTATGTGAGGCAAAGACTATGCTACATCCAAACTTGGTCCATTAGAACCCACCATGTGCCATCCCTTGTGCTCTTGCCTCCTTCATGGCAGCCTTGAAAACTGCACATTAAAGATGGAGGATCTATAAGAGGGAAGGATCCTGGCTTCCTCACTACCTCTTAGAGAAAAGCCACCAGCAGATCAAGAAGAATCATTTTGGATTTTATGTGAGAAATACATTTCCTTTATGTTTCATTTCTGGGATGTATTCGTTACAGCAGCTAATCTCACCTTAACTAATTCACTTAGTCTATCCAAGGTCACACAGCTTATAATTAGGGACTGGAATTCTAGGTCAGGTGAACCCCAAAGCCTGCACTCTCATTCATTACTCTATACTGGCATCAAGCTTCACTTGACAGCCAAAGAGTGGTTCCGTTTTAGCCACCTACCAAATTATGTCAAATAGTAAACACTTGAAAGAGATGAATCTGAAACCCAGAAACCCCTCAACTGAGTTGTTTTCAGAAGCCAGTGCATGAATCAGCTGATTCACGAGCCCTGGGAATTTCCTACAGCTGTCATCAGATGGGCTCAGACCATGCCAATTTATTAGGAAAACAATTTTGCCTCAAGAACCCATCACTGACTTTTTGAAATCTGTTGTCAGTTTTACTTCTCTCTCTATGGGGTACTGAACCAGTGACTTGTATGTTTGGAGCCTCTAATGAGGTTGGTAATGGTCTCATAAGCTCTCTGTGGAGCTCTCACACCTCTAATTGAGAATCAGACATGAGATTGGCCAGAGCCCAGGGAATATTCTCCAAGTGTGTGCTCAGTGGCGTTTGCTCAGAAGGCTCAAGGGAACTTCTCCCTACCAGAGCCCTAAAAAATGAGGGCAGGCATGGCTCCACTTGGTGGGACAGAAGCTCTATAGTGAAGCAGAAAAACAACACCTATAATAACAATAAACACTTGCAGGGCACATGCAGATAACAAGGTGCTTTCAAGTGTGGAGTGTCGGTATCAATAGGCATTGAGACATTTTCCATTTTATTGATGAGATTCCTGACAATCAATGAAACTAAGTGACTTGCCAAGAGCATAATAAAATAAGGTATAAACGTTGACCTTCTAATTCCAAATCCATCAAAAAACTCTTCTGGCTCTCTGTATCTAAATTCTCAAAGATCCTAGTAAGCTCACTGCAATAAAAATAAGCGTGGTTGGGGCTTCCCTGATGGCGCAGTGATTGAGAGTCCTCCTGCCGATTCAGGGGACACGGGTTCGTGCCCCAGTCCGGGAGGATCCCACGTGCCACAGAGCAGCTGGGCCCGTGAGCCATGGCCGCTGAGCCTGCGCGTCCGGAGCCTGTGCTCCGCAACGCGAGAGGCCACGACAGTGAGAGGCCCGTGTACTGCAAAAAAAAAAAAAACAAGAGGGCCTATGACAGGGGTCTGTTCAGGCATCATCCCTGCCCTCCTCCCTGTCCACACAGTCCCCTGCCTCTGCATGACTCAGGGCCCTTCAGATCTTCCAGGAGCTGCTGCTTTGTCTTAACAATTCTGTGGCTTATGAAGCAGACAATATGGCTTGTGTAATTAATTTTTCTAGCTCCGAAGTCAGGAACCAGAACTCTCCTAGGCAGGCGGAATCTGAGCTTCTCCCTTCTACTCAGGCCTCGGCCTGGCTAAAGCCAAGTGAAAGAACCCTAGCAGAAGGCAAAATGGTTTTCTCTGCTTAGCAACCCTCTCCCAAGGCAGAGCCCAAGAATATTTACATGTGCAAAGAGGAGCATCAGGTTTGTTGTGTTCAAAAGGCTCGTTGCCACCAGTTCCATCTCCTCCGTGTTGTGTTCCCACCTTACCACAGTACATGGTTAAAAAAAAAAAAAAAGAAATTAAGAAAAAGAAAACCTGAACATGGGCTAAAAATACCTGAGCCAAATTCAGTGCTTCTGTGAGAAGGCTGAGCACACCGGTGACATCCATGGTAAAGACAGCGCCAACATTATACACAACAAGTCACATCCTGATGAGTTAATTGCCCCCATTGAACATAAGTGCAGTGGAGGAAAAGGGTATGTTAATGCATGAGATTTTACTTTTTCACACAGGAAATAAAACCCCAAGTGGAGATTTAACATCTTATGAAAACTTGTGCAAAGATAACTTTTAAGGAGAAAAAGAGCTGCTCAGATTTGTAGATGAGGCGATCTCATGAATAAAATATCATCATACTTCATCAGTTTCCAAAGAAAAAAATAAAACTATTTAGCACAGTTCTGTGTCCTTGTCACTCAGCCTGGAGCAGTGGAAAGAGTAGGTGCCCTAAAACCGAAGGCCTGAATTTTAAGTCCCTCTATCCCCCTCTAACTGGTGGTTATGCGGTGATGACCGAGCTTATTAACTTCTCGGTCTTGGTTTCCGCGTACATATACAACATTGGGGATGATGCCTATTTATCGCAGGCTGTTTTGAAAATTAAACAAAGTGGCACAGACACCAAGGCACAGTGCTTGGAGTAGCACCTAGTATCGATACACCATTGATGTTCAGTAAGTATCAACTCCCCCTTCACTCTGCACTGCAAGGGGTAGAATGAAGAAACGGGTAGAAAAAAGAAACAGCAAATGGAGACACCAGAATGCAGGACAGGAGGGTATTGTGAAATCTGACCAAAGGTGGGTCAAAATTATTCATAATGGAATCCAAAATACTGATATGGAAAACAAGAGCAAACCAGAAAAAAGTTTCTGCTTATCAAATTTCTTGTAAAAAATGAAAACACTGGGGCTTCCCTGGTGGCGCAGTGGTTGAGAGTCCGCCTGCCAATGCAGGGCACACGGGTTCGTGCCCCAGTCCGGGAAGATCCCACATGCCGTGGAGCGGCTGGGCCCGTGAGCCATGGATGCTGAGCCTGCGCGTCCAGAGCCTGTGCTCCGCGACGGGAGAGGCCACAACAGTGAGAGGCCCGTGTAGCGCAAAAAAAAAAAAAAAAAAAAAAATGAAAACACTGTAGAATTCATTTAATTTTTTCATTGGTTGGATTCTGTAGTCCCCCTTTAAGTGACCTCAAGTTACGACTAAAGGCAGGAAAAACTAGATGACTGGGAGTTCCCTGATAGCTCAGTGGTTAAGAATCCACCTGCCAATGCAGGGGACACGGGTTCGAGCCCTGGTCCGGGAATATCCCACATGCCGCCACGCAACTAAGCCCGTGTGCCACAACTACTAAGCCTGCGCTCTAGAACCCGTGAGCCACAACTACTGAAGCCCATGTGCCACAACTACTGAAGCCTGTGCTCTGCAACAAGAGAAGCCACTGCACTGAGAAGCCCGTGAACCACAACGAAGAGTAGCCCCTGTTCACCGCAACTAGAGAAAGCCCGCGCACAGCAATGAAGACCCAACGCAGCCAAAACTAAATAAATAAACAAGTTTATAAAAAAAAAATTAGGTGACTATTAAACAGTCAGATATTAATTACCTTGACCAAATGGGTGTTTGTGTCACTGAAAAATTAGTAGATATATAATACTAATATTTAAATCATAAAAAAACTGATAATAGAAAGATTGAAAATCAGTGTAGTGGGAGAAACAAAACCCTTACTTCAACTGTCGTTGCTTGGGAAAACCCACCTCGGTTGGCTTTTTGGTTGTGCACCAGTGTGTGTCCCAGCGGAGTCTGCAGGGGCTAACACACAGAGGAAACTCAAGTGCTGGGCATACTTAATGAAGAGACTGGAGGTATTTGGAGCATTGCTGAAGGATAAGGAGGAATGGATGGAGAGACCACAAACAGGAGAAAGGGGGAAGATACAAAGTAATGTCTGTGAGGAACACAACTGTCAGGGAAAATTTTCTAGAGGTGATGTTGGCTGAGGGATTCTTAAGATGTACGATGTCTAATAGCACTTGTGAAGTTACACGCTGGGGTGTGTAGTAATCCTCCTTCACTGTCTCCAGCCTTTAGAGAAAGTCTGTTCCACCACTGTCTTCTGATAGTGGGTGCTATACAGAAGTAATTAGAGGAGCACAGAGCTCCATTTTACAACTAGGTTTCCTTTAGTGGGGGAGGTGGTAAAGGCAGTCCAAGCAGAAAGATGCAGAAATGCAGGAAGGAACAGCAACCTCTCTAGAGGAAACTGGAAACTGGAGCAAGCAGTGACTAGGAGCAAAAGGAGTCCACTGAGAATTGAATTCTTTCTAACTATGGGCTAGGAGCTTATGTTAACTTCATTTTTGCAACAATGATGAGGAGGAAGCATTATGGGCTCGTAGATGTGGAACCCCAGGCTCTCAGAGGTCTGGTAACTTGCTTACAGCCTCACATGTAGTATGTCAGGGAACTGTGCTTCAAACTCAGCTCTTTGGACTCTAAAGTCGGCACACTTTCACTAATTCACAACACTGACACCGTTTCTCAGCTTGTGACTAAAATTCCAGTCTTCACCTCTAATCCGCTCCTTCAGGAGCTTTCTATTTCCACACCTGCTTAAATCCAGTAACAAGACTGTGGCAGACTGTATTTCTCAAAAATGGTCACAACAATATTTCCATCCCCACTTGCCCTTTCAGACGCTTGCCACTCTCCCATTGAGATGTGAAGCCTATTTCCTCCCAATTCTGAACCTGGATCAGCTTTTATAACGTACCCAACAAGCAGCATGTGGCAGAAGTAATGCTGTCTGCTGGTGAGACTAGGTAATGAAGGGCTATGCAGTTTCCCCCTGAAATATGCTCTCTCTCTTTTTATTTCTCTCTCCTTCTCCCTCTTTCTGCAAACATGCACCTGGTAAGATATGCAGCTACTCTGAAGTAACCATGCTGGGAAAAGTGCATGAAAAGACCAGACATAGGTAGACAGATACCCCAGGAGCCCCACCTGTTCCAGCCTCCAGCTGTTTGAGGCTTCCCAACCCAGGCACCTGAAATGCAGGTAAATGAAACTTCAGATGATTCAAACCCCCAGCCTCCGAGACACCCAACTAATGCCCAGTGGGATGGAAACTAATAGTCCCCACCAAGCCCTGTCCAAATTGCAGATTCTTGAGCAAAGTAAATGTTGTTATTAAGTCACTTAAGTTGTTTCAGATTTAGTAAGGTTTGCTTTGCATCAACAAATAACTGAAACACTGACACTGATAGGGCAACAGACACATACATGTAAGAGAAATTAGGAAATTAGATATTTTTAAAAGAATAAATTCAAGCCAATCTACATAAGCACACACAGCTGTTGAGATATTTTATATTTACATTGTCACTAATCTTTTCAACCTAAACTATTCCTATCATAATAAATATTAATGCCAATTGGCAACACAATATTAAACCTGAATTTTTGAAAATATGTGTAAGTCTTGAACTTTCTTACATTTCTTAAGAAGAAATCATTGACTATTTTCAGACAATGAAATTATACTTAAATAGAGTCTTATTAGCCCAATAATGATGACCTTTCACCACAGATTTGGGCATATGACCTCATTTAATTAAGGAGCTTACAATATTCTTGGCAGAATTAGCCACTATGTCTTCATCTGTTATCATCCCTATCAAACTACCAATGGCATTTTTCACAGAACTAGAACAAAAAGTTGCACAATTTGTATGGAAACACAAAAGACTATGAATAGCCAAAGCAATCTTGAGAAAGAAAAATGGAGCTGGAGGAATCAGGCTCCCTGACTTCAGATTATACTACCAAGCTATCAAGCTACCAAGTAATCAAGAAAGTACGGTACTGGCACAAAAACAGAAATATAGATCAGTGGAACAGGATAGAAAACCCAGAGATAAACCCACAAACATATGTCACCTTATCTTTGATAAAGGAAGCAAGAATATACAATGGAGAAAAGACAGCCTCTTCAATAAGTGGTGCTGAGAAAACTGGACAGCTACACGTAAAAGAATGAAATTAGAACACTCTCTAACACCATACACAAAAATAAACTCAAAATGGATTAAAGACCTAAATGTAAGGCCAGACACTATCAAACTCTTAGAGGAAAACATAGGCAGAACACTCTATGACATAAATCACAGCAAGGTCCTTTTTGACCCACCTCCTAGAAAAATGGAAATAAAAACAAAAATAACAAATGGGACCTAATGAAACTTAAAAGCTTTTGCACAGCAAAGGAAACCATAAACAAGACAGAAAGACAACCCTCAGAATGGGAAAAAATATTTGCAAATGAAACAACTGACAAAGGATTAATCTCCAAAATATACAAGTAGCTCATGCAGCTCAATATCAAAAAAAAAAAAAACCAATGCAAAAACGGGCAGAAGACCTAAATAGACATTTCTCCAAAGAAGATATACAGATTGCCAACAAACACATGAAAGGATGCTCAACATCACTAATCATTAGAGAAATGCAAATCAAAACTACAATGAAGTATCACCTCACAGCGGTCAGAATGGCCGTCATCAAAAGGTCTACAAACAATAAATGCTGGAGAGGGTGTGGAGAAAAGGGAACCCTCTTGCACTGTTGATGGGAATGTAAATTGATACAGCCACTATGGAGAACAGTACGGAGGTTCCTTAAAAAACTAAAAATAGAACTATCATACAACCCAGCAATCCCACTACTGGGCATATACCCTGAGAAAACCATATTTCAAAAAGAGTCATGTACCACAATGTTCATTGCAGCTCTATTTACAATAGCCAGGACGTGGAAGCAACCTAAGTGTCCAATGACAGATGAATGGATAAAGAAGATGTGGCACATATATAAAATGGAATATTACTCAGCCATAAAAGGAAATGAAACTGAGTTATTTGTAGTGAGGTGGATGGACTTAGAGTGTGTCATACAGAGGGAAGTAAGTCAGAAAGAGAAAAACAAATACCGTGTGCTAACACATATATATGGAATCTAAAAAAAAAAAAAAAAGGTTCTGATGAACCTAGGGGCAGGACAGGGATAAAGACACAGACGTAAAGAATGGACTTGAGGACACGAGGAGGGGGAAAGGTAAGCTGGGACGAAGTGAGAGAGTGTCATTGACATATATACACTACCAAATGTAAAATAGATAGCTAGTGGGAATCAGCCGCGTAGCACAGGGAGATCAGCTCGGTGCTTTGTGACCACCTAGAGGGGTGGGAGAGGGAGGGTGGAAGGGAGACACAAGAGAGAGGGGATATCGGAATTATATGTATACGTATAGCTGATCACTTTGTTATAGAGCAGCAACTAACACAACAATGTAAAGCAATTATATTCCAATAAAGATGTTAAAAATAAATAAATAAAAAATAAATAAATAAAGAGGTGGGCTTCTTGGGAGGTGAAACATTTACACGTTTTGGAAAGTGGAGTCTGACCCCTGGAGGCTGAGAAGTGTTAGGAACACACCTTTCATTAGGCTGGAAACATGAAACTGACAGGCCATGAATACAGGGTTGGAGCCAGCACGTGAGGAAAGTAAACCACCCCCGACACCTAAGCTGACAGTATCTGCCAGGTTCGCTAACTTGAGGGAAAATGGAACAGAGGATGCTAATGAGGTGAGAGACTACAGAGGTTATGCACTTGTCATTAGAGGGGAGAGAAAATAAAACAGGAGCATCCCACACAGCTCAAGATGAGCATAGCTGCTTCAGCTATACCTCCCAAGGTAGATTGCAGAGATACCACACTGACAGACTTAGATGCGTTTTCCCACTACTCAACAGGGTGGTACTGAGGGTAGTTACACTAGGGGATAAATCTCCAGAAAACAGCCACGTACCTTGACAACTGGACACATACAACTATACCTACTCCTGGGAAACAGGGGGAGAATTTATCTTCTTTCATATTCATATGAGACTGACCTTGCTGTTTACTTGGACAGAAATAATACAATCTAGAGACAGCCCAAAAACATGTACCGGCAGAGATGGGGCAAAGGGTGCCCTGAAGACATGGCTCTGTGGCCACATCTGTAGAGGAGGAGTCTTCAGGAGGTACCTTACATCATGCCTTGCTCCACATTTCAGCCAAGTTCTTTTAATCAAAAGTAAACTTTTAGAGAAATTTCATTACCAGCAAAATTCAGGGTCAGACCTTGAATGGGGGATGCAGAGGAGGATGTAGGTTAGAACAGAAAAGGGAATTTTAATTATGACAATTACAACTGCTCTTCATTTTCCCTCTGCCAGCAGCAAGTCTCAACCCTCACTTCTCACAATAACTTATATCCTCAGAATTTGTAGTGTTTATACACAAAGAAATATTTTTGGTTTTTAGGGAGTTTTGAAAAAATATTTCATGCTGTTTTATTAATCTGACCTTTTAATGACATTTTAATACTTTTCATAGGCTCTTTTGATATACAGAATTTTATGATGGCCTCCAATATTCCCACTACCTAGTATATGTGCCCTGTATAATAATCCCCTCCCCTGGAGTCTGAGCAGAACCTATGAACATGATGGCTAGTCACTCCCATGATTATGTTACATTATACCAAGACTCAGTGATAGAAGGCTAGAGAGATTCTTCTACTGACTCTGAAGATGTAAGCTGCCATGCTTTGAGAAAGTCACATGACTAGGACCTAAGGGCGACTCTTAGAAACGGAGCAACCTCTGGCCAAAAACCAGCAAGAAAACAGGAACCTCAGTCCTACATCCACAAGGAACTGAATTCAGCCAACAACCTGAATGACCTTGGAATGGACCCTGAGCTCCAGATGAGAACACAGCCCTGCAGACATTTTGATTTCATTGCGGTGAGATCCTGGCCAGAGGACCCCCATCTATAAAGTGACAAAATTTCTGACCTACCAAAAATGTGAGATAACAAATGGGTATGATTTTGAGCCACTAAATTTGCGGTTATATGTTATACAGCAATTAAAAAAACAAAACAAACAAAAAAACTCATACACCTCTCCCTCTGCTGGCTACACCAAGCCTTGTTTTCAAAGTAGTATCACATAACACTTACCATAGTGTGCATATACTTTATTATTACTATTTTTAAAACTACAGAATTTCTAGAGGTTTGGCACAGCCTCTGAATATTTCATCCTGTGCTGTTTTTTAACCACTCTGCACTAGATGCCTATAACCTGATTCAGTATGTTTTCAGCTTCTCCCTGTTTCTACTTTGTGTGCCCATGGAAAGAAAATCAAGAACAAGGATGATATTTATGTTCCTCAGAGCAGTGAAAAGTGTTGTTCATGCTGACAAAGGGTGGACACGCTTCCTGACCCCATTTCCTGTGTGCTGTGATCCTCCATTACACAAACTCACAGCCCTTTCTTACTTCATAGCTGTTTGTGGCTACAAGAATGGCCCCAAATTCTACTCATCCTGGCCCTGGAAGTATTGCTAGGAGGAGCCCCTCCATCTCCACCTTCATGTCTTCTCTTCAGGGATTGTGCTACTTCAACTACTAGCAAAAAAAACAAAGTGATGATAAAGTCAGCTCTGGGTTAAATTTCCAGGAGCAGGAAAATCTAAGATTACTGCCACTTGCAACAACGGTTGATGTAATAAATTAACACAGAGGACAAGAAGTTAAAATGACCACACAAAAAAAGTATTTAGGGTAAGCAATGCAACCCTTTATCTATCCATCTGTCTATCTATTTTAATGTATGACACATTTCCCCAGAATACCACAGAATGTGACCTAACTTGGAGATTGGATCACAGAGGCGATCAAGTTAAAATGAGATCATTAGGGTGGACTCCAGTCCAAAATGACTGGTAACCTTAAAAAATAAAAATTTAGTCAGAGAGACAGACATGCGTAGAGAAAAGACAATGTGAAGAGACGTAGAGAGAAGACAGCCATTTACAAGCCAATTAGAGGCCTGGAACAGATCCTTCCCTCATAGCTTTCAGGAGGAATCAACCCTGCCGACACCTTGATATTGGACTTCTAGCTTACAGAACTATGAGACAATAAATTTCTGTGGTTTAAGCAACTCAGTTTGTGACACTTTGTTAAGGCAGCCCTGGTGAACTCATTCAGCCCCCAAGCTTTGCTCTGCATTTTTTTTGTCCGATAAGTCATTGTATTCATTCTGCAGATTAACACAGTCTCCATCTCCATTTCTTCCCCAAGTAGATCACAACTTTAGCCTTCTCAGTACATTTTATTTCTTCTCCCTTTATGCTTTTTTAAAGTTCATTTACTATCTATGCTATCAGTAATGGTTCTATGGCCCTATCACTGGACCTGCTCTAGAAACAAGCTCTGAAACCCTCCTACACTGTTGGTGGGAATGTAAATTGGTGCAGCCACTATGGAAAACAATATGGAGCTTCCTCAAAAAACTAAAAATAGAATTGCCATATGATCCAGCAATCCCACTCCTGGGCATATATCTGGACAAAACTATAACTCTAAAAGATACATGCACCCCTATGTTCATAGCAGCACTATTTACAATAGCCGAGACATGGAAGCAACCTAAGTATCCATCAACAGATGAATGGATAAAGATGTGTTACATATATACAATGGAATATTACTCAGGCATAGAAAAGAATGAAATAATGCCATTTGCAACAACATGAGTGGACCTAGAGATTATCATACTAAGTGAAGTAAGCCAGCAGAGAAAGACAAATATCATTTGATATCACTTATATGTAGAATCTAAAAAATTGATACAAATGAACTTATTTACAAAACAGAAATAGATTCACATTCATAGAAAACAAGCTTAATGGTTACCATAGGGGAAAGTGGCAGGGGGTGGGGAATAAATGAGGAGTTTGGGATTAACAGATACACACTACTATATATAAAATAGTTAACCAACAAGGACCTACTGTATAGCACAGGGAACTATACTCAATATCTTGTAATAAACCATAGTGGAAAAGAATATGAAAAAAATATATATATATATGTGCATAACTGAATCACTTTGTTGTACACCAGAAACTAACATAACATTGTAAATCAACTATATTTCAATTAAAAAATATTTTTAATGAACAAACCCTGAGAACATCCTGATAACCATTTGATGAAACTAGAGGAAGAGCAACAGGTAAAGATGTAAAAATCTTGATGTGCTAGACAAATTGGGGAATCAGTGAGCAAACCTGTCTGGATTGATTAGAGAGTTCATGCCCCAAAGAAAAGTCTGAACTTTATCCTCCAGGCATGAAAAGTTATTAAAAGATTTAGTGGCTGTTTTCTTTTGTTTGCCACGAGTGTTATAAGTCTTTCAGGAAGATGCATTTGGCCACAATTTCAAAAGATAGATTAGGAAAAGTATCAGAGTCATGGAGATCAGATGGGAGGTTATTAAAAGTTCATGGGTGGAAGTATCAAAAACCTAGATAATAGTAATACAGTAGAACTGGGAAGAATACATGTGAAAAATCTTATGAAGAATCAACAGGTCTTAGTAGAATGTAAGACGACCTTGAGATCTCCAGCTGGGAAAAGCAAAACTGACAAGGCTAAGAAAAACCAAAAGATAGTAAGTAGCTTAATCTGCATAAAATATGCTATTTCAGCAGATCTTAATAGTGACTAACAAAATATTAATAGTTACTAATAACACATTTTTGTTTTCTAGGTATATTTTAAAAACCTTTTCTCCAATACAACATTTAATGAGTCCAATAGAATTTGGAATGTTTAAATGTTGGGTTGTTGTCGTTGGTTTGTTAAAATCCTATGCAAAGAATTTAACCTCTCTTTTTGGGGAGGTTGGAGAGATGTTCACTGTTTCCTTCAGAAAGTGAAGGAGAAAAAAAAGAAAGAAAGAAAATGAAGGAGAGCATCATCAGAAAATCTACAAACAACAAATGTTGGAGAGGGTGTGGAGAAAAGGGAACGCTCTCGCACTGTTGGTGGGAATGTAAATTGATACAGCCACTATGGAGAACAGTATGGAGGTTCCTTAAAAAACTAAAAATAGAACTATCATATGACACAGCAATCCCACTACTGGGCATATACCCAGAGAAACCATAATTCAAAAAGACACATGCACCCCAATGTTCATTGCAGCACTATTTACAATAGCCAGGTCATGGAAGCAACCTAAATGCCCCTCAACAGACGAATGGATAAAGAAGATGTGGTACATATATACAGTGGAATATTACTCAGCCATAAAAAGGAACGAAATTGGGTCATTTGTTGAGACGTGGATGCATCTACAGACTGTCATACAGAGTGAAGTAAGTCAGAAAGAGAGAAACAAATATCGTATATTAACGCATACATGTGGAACCTAGAAAGTGGTACAGATGAACCGGTTTGCAGGGCAGAAATTGAGACACAGATGTAGAGGACAAATGTATGGACACCAAGGGGGGAAAGCGGCAGGGGGTGGGGTGGTGGTGGGATGAATTGGGCGATTGGGATTGACATGTATACACTGATGTGTATAAAATGGGTGACTAATAATAAATAAATAAACATTAAAAATGTTTTTAAAAGAAAGTGAAGGAGAATGCCATTTTTCTTTGTATCAAGAGAAGAACTTGATTATGTTTACTTGGTGTTGAGTGAACAAGCACTCTTCTAGACAGTTCTGCCATGTGAGTGTGCATCCCTGTATGAACACAGTCACACTCACATCCAGATATACAGTTCCCTAGAACTGCACTACAAATGACTCCCTTCTTCAGTATGCTTCAGGAGGCTTAGTATATGTTCATTCATAACCTAAATCATAGCCATGAATCCATTCACCTCCATTATTTCTAAACAACCAAGTTTAGTGTATTAGCTAGACTGCCTTAATATAGAATCACATGAGCAACAGGGTCAGTTTTTCAAGAAAACAGCTTTTACTGACCCTCATATATTTAAATCAATAACCTTAATATCATTAGGACTCTGTAAGTCGTTATTCCTTTTCTCTCTATCACTCTCTACCTTTGGACTCATGAAGTGCAAATAAAACACAGAAGATGACAACTAAAGAAAGCAAGAAAATGCTACACAAATGTTGGGGCAATTGTGGAAATGGAAAAAAAAGAAGAGAGTTATAGTTGGAAAACATTTACTCAAGGAAATGTAAACATCAAGATTCTGGACATATTTTGAAAGGTGTCACTACTTGAAGTATGACAAAGCAATGGAGACACCGAAAGCCATAAAATCATAATTTGTTATTATATGACAGTCCTAAAGCTCAGATCATTAGGATATTATTTCCCCAGGTACAAAGTTCCAAGCTCTTTGCAAATTTTTTGGCTCAACTCCAGGTTTCAACCTAGGCCAGGCCAGTAGAGAACTTACCACAGTCTAGAAATGAAACCCTTTTCTCTTTAGGGGAAAAATATGAAAAGAAACAACCTTTGAAAAATGCTGATGAAATATAACTTTTCCCCACAATAATTTTCTGGCACTTATGACAAAGATCCTCTGTTACTTACAACTTCCAGTGAATTTCATTTTTGGCTTAGCTGCAACCCAAAGGACTGACACGGGAGGGATATTAATATATCTCTAAGTGGTAAGGGAGCTGTTTTTCAAGTAGATCGAAGCAATGAGTGTTTGGAACACCTCATACTTCAGGGAAATCGAGTTTTCTCTTACAGGCTTCACTCAGTAGCAAGAAGGCACTCTTATTGAAATGCTTTAAATTCCAACAGCAGCTATGAAAGAGAAAAGACATTCTGCAGTGATGTTTAGCAGTTTTTCATTATTTGCAAATGTACTTCCATCTTGTCCAGGTCCAGTGAATTCTCACCACTGAGGCAAGACCTCAGACTTCTAATGATTTGTAGGGAATTATGTTACCAGTAGTTTTACATATTCCTCATGTCTGAACCCTCTGGGTTTTGTGGAAGCACACTGCCAGCCAGGGTTTTGTGTGGGCAGACTGGAATAATATTCTATAGCAAATGATTAGATGGTAGAGAAGGGGAATTTCAATGGGGGTGATATGGTATGTAAGGTTGGAAATATGGACCCTTTCTGATAGGGAGACATTAAAAGATTCAAGAAGATTCATGGATTCAACAATCCATGTTGTCAGGCCTTCAAAGAGCTCCTTTCTTATCATGAAGTCACCCCAGGCTATCTGCAAGAATGGGAGCTGGAAAACCTCTAAAAGATTTAACCTTTCTGTTCAATCTTTTAGGTACTGGGAAGAAAATCAAACATGAAGAAGGTCGTTTATAGTCATTGAGGTATCTCAGGGGTCCCTTCTGAAAACTGCTACCATCAGCTAGAACCATTGTCAGGGGTTTTCAAACCCAGAGACAGCTCACAAAGGCTTCTTCAATTCTTTTGTCAGATGTGAGCATTGTTATTGTTATTGTTTTAGTAATTGACAGAGAGTCAAACACATTTTCAATATGAGAAGACCTTGGGAGAAGGTGGATATCCTTAATAAAGCAAGATCCTGTTTGGAAAGAACAACTTTGGTTGTTAGGATGGAGGTTAGGTCTCCCTGTTTTCAACCCCCAGTTTAAGAAAGATGTGAAAGCAGGTCTTAGAAGCAAACAATCCACTTTCCAGAAACTTTACTGTTAATTATCCACATTCATTAAGGTTCTACTGCAGATTTTAACATAGCTAAGAGTTAATAAAATCTGAATTAAGCCCAAAGTAGGGTCTCAACTATTCTCTGTATTGTATCTAAATCTCACTTACCCTGATTAAGGTGTAAACTTCACATCATTTATTTGCCACTTAATCTATGTAAGACAGAGTTTGATCACTTTATATAACCTCAGTAAATTTTCACAATTACCCAGTGAGGTACATATTATTAATATCGCTATCTTGAATATATGAAAAGTAAGGTCATGGTCAGATAGCTATTTCATGGTAAAGCTTGGATTTAGACTTATCAATGATCTGTTAACTCCTGATTTTCCTGTACCTGACATTGAACACCTTGCTACTCTACCAGTGGTAGAGTTTGTTGAACATATCATCTACAGTAAAAAGGGAAATTATATAAAGACAGTGAAGGTAAGATTACCAGTGGCATCTTATCCTGGAAAACAAAGACCACTGAGTCAAAATGAGTCTCAACAATCTTTTCCAGGAATTTGTGACTAACTACATACCAATAGTTCAAGCAAAAATTAACCAAAATGGGACTTCCCTGGTGGTCCACTGGTAAAGAATCTGGCTTCCAATGCAAGGGATGTGGGTTCGATCCCTGGTCGGGGAACTAAGATCCCACATGCGCAGGGCAACTAAGCCCATGTGCCACAACTAGAGAGCCTGCCTACCGCGATGAAGGCCCCACACAGCCAAAATAAGTAAATAAAAACAAAAATTAACCAAAATGCACCATCTTTCGCTGGCAGTAATCTTGATACACAGAACATGATGAAGTAGCTGTCTCTTCACCCTGACTACTGGGCATCAACAAGAGAAATGAATGTCAGGAGGGATAGTTTAGCCTGTATAACTCTATTCAGAGCAATAAAAATTACTATTTAATTTTGCAAAAAGATTTAAGTATTCTTTGAGAGAATGGAGCATTTGACATTCTGTCTGGATTTTTTTTTGGGGGGGGGTCTTTTTTGTTTTGATTTTGGTCGAGAGAAGTCATGTTGATAACAGCAGATAAACTTAGTAGAAGTCTGAAGTTTAATCAATAGTAGGACATGCAGCTCTGCGTGTGATGTGGATTTTCCTTTTTGGTATATCAGCATTTTTGTCAGCAGAAACTAAACAGAACTTTTCTCCTCCTACAAGCCACTCCAATTCCTTTCCTTAACTTCTCTCTCTTCCCAGCGCCACCAAATTGCTGGAGGAGGTGACTAGGCCACTTGATCTAAGTATGCTCAGCTCTAATCACATTGAATCAGAAAATGTTAGTAAAACTGAGCCTAACACAATAAAAACATCCAGAGATTTGGTTCTCAAGGAAACCATGTTTTCTCTCTTCTGAATCTCAAGATGCCTGCAGAAGAGCAAAAGAAAACCTACAAGAGCAGAGACCTGAGGAACTCAGTAGAAATGATAATGATGATGCTTTTTTAATTCCTGGGGGAAGAAAAATCCTTGAGTTTTCCACCTACAGAACAGAAGAGTGTGGGATTCAGGCTGTTCACTTCCTCATTTTCCTTGACTTCTTCGGGAAATTTGTATTCCTACTAAAGTGTGTGTTACATAAGAAGGAGTCAGTTGACCTGCCTGTAAAGGTTGCAGGAGTTTGGAACTTTGTTTAACTAATTAGTGTGTGCACTCAGTTGAGGCTTGGCAGAAGCTGCTACCTTTATTAGCATTGAAGCTGAACTTCCACCATCACTAGGGAACATAGCAAACCGATGTTCACAAACATACCGCCATCCTCACCTCCACCTCTACCTCCACTGGCTCACAACACCCTCTATAGTTACCACCCTACTATGAGATGGGAACAGGTGTCTGGAAACCTCTCTTTCTAGACACACACACACAATTTCCTACAACAGTGATCCCATTCTGGAGACCAACAAGAGCTATCATTCCATTTTTTAAAAGCCCCTTAGAGATGGAAGGGAATGGGAGGTTATAATTGCTCTACAGTTTCTAGAGGAATCACTCTGTAAGAGATGCTATGCTCTAAGCAAACGAGTAGGCCCAGGTTCTTTGTGTCATGACTCATATTTCAAACTCTACATCCTTTCTGCTTGGCCATGGTAAAGCCACGTATAGCACTGCTTACCTCAGCAGGAAAGTCATTACATGTTTTAACGCTAGGTGCAATGGGAGCCTTCTTGCTAAAAATTGCAGCAACATGGTGTCACCAAAACTGTCTCTGGTCACTTGCTCTTCCTTTTGACGAATGCATAGAAAACTAGAGGCCACACAGGAAACTTGGAATGAGGAAAGAGATACACTAAGGTTGCTATGACTTTGATGAGAGTTGTTGAGTCGTCTTTCAGCCTTTGCATGGTGTGACTGCTGGCTTGGAAACCCTGATGAGAGTTTCAGATGCAGAGATTTCATCATCAAAGATACAGTCTAGTAGCCATTTTCCTACCCAACCCTCCCTTACATGGACCTCTTGTATTTTCATTGTAAACTATCAATTTTGATTTTTTTGGATCAGTTTGCATTCTCATTTGTTATAACCAAATATTTGCATTTCAAATGCCATTAAATAAATAAATAAATAAATAGCATTCTTAGCTCATTCTACATGAAATTTCTAGGTTTTAATAATGCAAATTTCTCTTGTGGTCCAGCATGCTAGTCAGGGATGCCAATGTTTCAAAAGGATTCCAACGTTTTGTGTGTGTATGGAGAGAAGTTCATCATATTTTATTCTCTTTGCTGCTTTCTTTTCCCCAAGGTTGAATTATATTCAGCTAAAGATGAGGAAATTTTAAAACCAAGCCCATTTGTAAATTGGGAATTGCTTGCCAACGAAAGCCATATGTAATCTCAAATCCTGATTTTAATCAGTAGTTTCAACTCTTTCACTAAGTAAACCTTTATGCCAGAATGCTCATGAGACAATCCTCAAGTATCATTAGCATAATTGTGCAGCCTTAGGGATTAAGAGTAGGACAGATTTGGGCTGAAGTCCAGCTCTGCCACTAACCAGCCTTGTGACCTTGAGCCAGTTACTTCATTTATAGTAAACTCGGGTAGCAGCTCTCTCATTTGGCTTTTGTGAAGATTAAATAAACTAAGCCATGAAGAATGCATTGTTTAATGCCTGAAACATGATGAGTACTCAATACACATTACCTAATGTTATTCTTTCCCCTAAAGCTTTCAGAGAACCTGAATACACATCATTTACAAAGAAACAAAAACTAGACTGGCACCAGAATTCTCATCAGAAAGACTGAGGCTAGCAGACTGTAAGCAGTACTTCCAAAGTTCTGTGACAATGAATGAGATTTTTAACGGAAAATTCTATATCCAGCCAAATTATAAATAAGGTATGTCAATATCCAACAGCCAAAACCCACCAGGAACACACCTATAGTGTTGAACAAGATTGAGTTTATTGATTGTGGCTCAGGAAGGAAGTCTTCACCCCATGGAGAGGTATGGGCATCTCTGTAAGCAGGTGTTAGGACAGTTCTTATTACAAGATTTAGGCCTGTGTTGAGTGATTCTGCAAAGAGTGCTAGGAAGTAGGGTTTGCCTTGATTTGGGTGCTGTCAGGTGGTGAGAATGATCTCATGATTGGGTACCTTAATAACTTTTATCTAGGAATCAAGAGAAATGGAACAGGTAGGTCTAAAGCTTAAGAGGTACGGAAACAACAATCACTCATGTTAGCTAGGAGAGAGGATGGTGGAAGTTTTTATGGTTTGCTCTGTGTTCTTACTATTGTCTGTGCGCAAACACAATTCCAGAGTGATCCTGTTTTTTATTTGCCCCATTATGGTCACAGAGTCACTTTCTCTGATGGTGGTGTTCTGCAAAATTGTCCATTTTAATAAGGGGTATAGTATCACTTAGCAGCAGGCCTGCCACCAGCTGACAGTACTTATTTCTCCTCAGTGGAAGGGAAGCATAAGGACATTTTCAGACACACAAGGACTCAGATATTTCACCTTACATACTCTCTTTCCTAAGAAGTTACTTGAGGATGTGCTAGAACAAAAACAATGGAATGAACCAAAATAAGATTTTTTTTTTTTTTTTTTTTTTTTTTGCAGTACACAGGCCTCTCACTGTTGTGGCCTCTTCCATTGCGGAGCACAGGCTCCGGACGCGCAGGCTCAGCGGCCATGGCTCACGGGCCCAGCCGCTCCGCGGCACGTGGGATCTTCCCGGACCGGGGCACAAGCCCGTGTCCCCTGCATCGGCAGGTGGACTCTCAACCACTGCACCACCAGGGAAGCCCCAAAATAAGATTTTGAATCCAAGAAACATTGGCACCAACCCAGATCTTTCAAGAACTAGCTGCTCCTGCAAAATAACAGAGTTATGGCTCCTGGCACCCAGCTTTCAGGGGTGCTGGAGATCTTCCTATTTCTAAAATTGGGTCTCCACCCTTCAATCCTGTGAGAGCAGACAGTCTTGAATGAGTTTGGTTTTGTTACAGTAAACTAAAAAATCCTAACTAGGTCCACAGTGTAAACTGATCCTTACATCCTTACTGGTAGAGACGTTAAGCAAATGGAGGATAATGACATCAATAAAGTGAAGATGATACGTAATATATGAAAGTAAAATGGAGGGAAACGGCTGTTTCTTTTCTTTCCCAGTATATGATGGAACAGATGACCACCACATGTGTTTTTACAAGGGACAAAGGCAGAAAGGAACAGAGAAGGGGCTGCTTCTCGAGTGCACCGAGGATTTTGTGCAATTCTTCATGTCCTAACCAGAATTCCAAAGTGAAATTAAAATGCACTGTATAGCAATGATATTACTGTAGACAGTCACTTAGATCCATTTTGCTTTAAGAAAAAAGAAGTCAATCATTCACAACTTACAGCAAATTAATCACCTCAAACAATAATTCACTTATACAACTCACAACTTGTCACATCACACCACTGGGTTTTAACACTCGAGTTTGAGAATTGTGTTTTTGCAGTAGGTAAATATTTAAAAACCATCACTTAACGCTAATCCTATCATAGGAACAAAAAACGAGAGAGAGAAATTAAGCTTTCCAGAGTGTCATCCGATCTACAACTGCTTTCCAGTTGGGAGGTAAGACTGTGGTGACGAAATGAACAAGTAAAATATGCAAACTGGTGGTCAGGGGCAGTATATGGGGGAGGAGGTGAAGAACTGAATGAGAAAGGGGTGCATAAAGAGAAAGGAAACTTTAAACATACAACACAAGGGGAGAGAGTTGAGGATCGCAATTATAAGTGAAGAAAAAATGAAGAGTGACTAAAACCTCTAGTAAGGAAATATAAAGCAAATAGGGAAGAATGGAAGCGATAACAGCTTGGTTGGGGTATTTGAAAATGAGGGAGACAGATAACACTTTCTAAACTTGATATTTGAAAATTATATTTCTATGATTTTATATAATAAAAGGAACAGAAAAAAAGTGAACCTGAAAATTAGATGTTATAAAATTTGAGAGGAAACGTCATAAAATTAGAAGAATTATAATTTATTTTTTAAATGTAAGAAATAATGTTTTCTGAGTAATGTAACTGACCAAAATAAATTCCCATCTCGAATAAAACACAGACTTAACATAGAAATAAAACACCGTCACTTTTACCATAGTGTGAGTTTGAGAAACACTTTCAGGGACTCATAAAAAAAGGTTTGTGATCAACTCACTAAATTGTTTTTTTTAACTACAAGATGAATTCTTAGTTTGGTGAGCAGATGACAGACTCATAAAATAACATTTTAAGATTTCATTCGGTTTATCTAAATTGGCTTGAAAACTGGCTGGCAGGCTATCAGATGAATGGCAACAAAGTGACATTCTGGAGCTTCCCTGGTGGCGCAGTGGTTGAGAGTCCACCTGCCGATGCAGGGGACACGGGTTTGTGTCCCGGTCCGGGAAGATCCCACATGCCGCGGAGCGGCTAGGCCCATGAGCCATGGCCGCTAAGCCTGTGTGTCCAGAGACTGTGCTCCACAGCGGGAGAGGCCACAACAGTGAGAAGCCTGCGTACCACAAAAAAAAAAAAAAAAAAAAAGTGACATTCTGGGTGCCTGATGAGGTTCCCCAGGAACCAACATGAATTCAGTCTCACTGAATGTACAAACAGAACAGAGCCCACTTCAAGGCAATAACCAAGCATAAATTACATTTTCAAAGTACCTAGTAATCTAAGGCATCAACCTTATTATGTTAAAATTGAATGGTTTTTTCATTTTAGTAACAACTTACCATCGATTAGGAAGGAATAAAAAAACAAACTTCCATAGGTAACCCTCCAGCAAAGGAGTAGTTAAATTTAACAAATGAAATTTCCTCTGCTTGCCTTATTTTTTTCTGTTTACAGATGGAAAGGAGATAGGAGAGAGAGAAGGCCAAGAAACCCTTCCCTCCAGCTTCCAGCTTTGAAAGAAGTCCCACGGGGACAAAGGAATCCCAGGTGGAGGGAGAGGAGTAAGGGACGGATGTTCAAAATACAAGTGCGTACCAGCCTCCCAGTCTCTGCTGCACGTTGTTGGGAATTGAAAATTCACTTCCTCTGGCAAATGATGTAGCCGATTAAATGTGAACATCCTTCACACCTGTTGCTGTTTCTAAGGCAATGGGACTTGATAAAAGTGAGCAAGATGACAATATAAATCCCAAGTTGCATTGAGAA
Source organism: Hyperoodon ampullatus (assembly GCF_949752795.1). Classification (NCBI taxonomy): domain Eukaryota; kingdom Metazoa; phylum Chordata; class Mammalia; order Artiodactyla; family Ziphiidae; genus Hyperoodon; species Hyperoodon ampullatus. The sequence continues at coordinate 15,912,431 of NC_136914.1, read as the reverse complement.
ATATATTATGTTTTCAGTAAAACCACGCCCTTAATCGCTCAGTGCTTCGACTGCCCCATTTGCAAACACAGAAACCTTTGCTTACATGATCCTCACAGAGATGGCAAAGATTCATAAAGTGTAGAAAATATACCTTTCCTGAGAGAAAAGGAATTGCACAAACCCAGGATTTTTCCTAACATATTAATAAAATCTTGACTTCCCCATTAAACTGTATGGGAATATTATGATCATCCAGTGTACCACCTGCATTCTAAATGAAAGTATGATCATCTTATCAATGCTGAAATTGCTTGTCTGAAGGAGATCTGGCAATTTCCCTCAATAACTCAGTCTAATATAATTACATGCCTGACATAATGTTCATTATGACAACAAAATGAAAAACAGAGAGATAAAAAATAATCAATAGGAGATGGAAATGTAATATATGCCTGGCTAATTGTGAAGAGATAATTAACTGGTTCAATTGTCAATATTTAGTTAATACTCAGATGAGAAGGTTAAATATTAAAAAAATGAATCAAAGAAATTTTACTCCCAAATGAGTAATGGTACCATAAAGGCCACATTTGTTTAATTCTATTATTGACACATATTCTGTTGTTTGGATTCGAACATAATGGGCTTTTTGCTGTGTTGACCTTCCCACATGAGACGGAATTCTTCCGACATCGGCTGGCCTCTCTGATCCTGGCTTATCTCCAACAGCTTTGCTTCCCCTGATCCCGAGCACTGCAGGGAATAAAGATGAAGATAAGCAGGGCTAAAAGACTACTTTCCTTTTTTTCCCCTTATTTGTTAATTTAGTCTGTATTTCTATAACATGCTGCCTTGTAGGAAGAAGAAAGTAAGCTTGAGGTGGCACAGCTTGAAGAGAAAATTGAGGAATAAGTATGTAAACTTGCAAGAAAAGGGAAAACCACCATTTAAAATTTTGTTCTTATTCCATAATTCATTTTATTCTCCATTATGGGCAAGAAGCAGTAGAACAAGGCAAAACTATTCATATTTTAAAAGGTAGATTGAATTCTGTTCTCTATTCCCAAGATGAAACTAGTAGACAAGGAAGAAGATTCCCCCTCCAACCTCCTATCATATATCTCTTTCCCTGAAGTTACTCCTGGTTAAATGGGACAATAGCCCTTCTGAAATCTATCAACACATGCACACACACCTTGCCATGTGTATGTGTTAGTACTGTGTAACAGGAAGGTCAGTCAATCATAGATATTCATCCACTGTTCATGATGCTTCAGGAAGACTGCAAGTCCCTGAGGCTTCAGAAGAGACTCAGACAAAGGGCCCCTACCCTCATGGAACTTTCACTCTCAACATGGTAGACTTCAACCAAATAATTAAATAATGGAAATGTGTGAAGCGTTATTTAAGAAAAGCCCCACACATGGGGGTTGCAGTCCATCTCATCCACTTATGTGTGAGTGACCAGGGGCAAAGACAGCAGCATTGAACACACACGTACTAAGCACATGTTACAGATACTCCATTAAAGGCCCTTAGCGCAAGGCTTGGCACATGCCAAGTGTTCAGTAAGTGACAAAGAACACGTAAACAGCCCCCTACTAAGGAATTATGTGTTTCTACTTCTAAATTTTATTTCTCATGTCGCTCAAAGTAGACTAGGAATATCATAAAATGCACTCCACCCTTACAGTGTTGGTGTACCATCCCCAAAAGTTGGTGTGCAAAGTGTCGAGGGTCTTAACTAGCGGCTGAGATTTCTTCTCTTTTTTTCCTTACTACCTACCCTATCCAAGGTCTCTATAGGCTCAATCCCTAGCTGATGACAGATGATATAGTAACAAGATCATGGAATTTAGAGTTAACTAGATTTGTGGGTAAGTTATTCTCTACCCGTGATTCGACATGTAAACTTAAATGATCTGTGAATGGAAATAGTAATATTTGCTGCATACAACTTCTAAGAGCCTGAAATATGGGTACATAGAGAATGAGCTATGATGACCACCGGCAGAGAGGACTGGGGTACTTGAGCTGTTCTTTGAGGATAAATGAGATTCGATTCTATATGTAGAGGCCAAATGCCAAACCAGCCATGCTCTGATACCTTCCAAGGATAATGACCAGGGCTTCTTCCTATTTGTCCTAAGCACACGCTAAACACAGATGCAAAGCAGTGATTAACTTTCTCTTGGCTCGAGGAGGAAGACTGGGACTGCCTGCAATGGCGCCTGTTAAAATACCCAAATATTTTAAATTATTTGGGTATTTAAATATTTTAAATACCCAAATATTTTAAGTTAAAATACTGGCTGACTTTCCCAGTTGGAGTTCAAGTCAAACACAAAGGTACCTCAAGGTCGACCTACTGTCCCTGTTTCATCAACAGCTAAATGGCAGATCCCATTGCTGCCTTACTTAAGAGTCTCAGTCCATACCCTCAACTTGGCCTTCCTTTATCACACCCTGCAGTCTCTAAATTGCTGTGCACGATTTTCTGAGGACCCATCTGTGAGAACATCGTGGGCTGTTGGATGTATGCATGCACTTGCACAAATAAGTAACGGAGAGCTGGTTTAGGCAGGAGGACTTACATATTTTTTCCTCAGATGACATATTTGAGCATTAAAAACAACGTATTCTGTTCTCCTGCTAGCAAGGCATAATGAAACCAGAGTGTTGCCTTCCCAGCAGCTCTTGCCTTTGAATCGTGCAAAGCAGAAATGATCCTCCGTTTGCAGGCAGCAACAGCCTCCAGAAGCTACAGGAACCTTGCCAAGATCCCTGAAAAACCTCCACAGCTAACTGGGAACCGGCTTATTAGTGACACTGTTGAGAGTCAGGCTGTCATTGAAGAGAAATGAAGGAGAACGCGGTGGGCGCCGTAGCCTGGAATTAGACCACGGGAGGGAGGAAGGCTCCTCGCAGGAACATTGCTCTGTAATTTTCTCAAATGCTCTCTGCTCAGCTGGCTTGCAAAAGCCCTGGATCTTGGGAGGCTGCAGGCACACCTTACCCTCCAGCCCTCCTTGAAACTGCCCCCGGCCATCCACCTTGGGAGAGCTCTGTGGCCTTTCAAAGGTACCCTGAATTAGTTAAGACAAGAGAAAAATATATATTTCCGCTTAGTAGCCTTTTGAACGTGTCTACATAATTTATATAGCTAACTGAGTTTTTTTTCACAATTACTAGATAATTCCAGTAGAAAATAACTCGGAAGTTTTTGTGTAAATAAAAATGAGTTGAAGAATTTAAAAATTTTTCAAATTAATTTGTCAAAATATCAGTCCGGTCATATTTAGGAAGCATCACAAGAAATGAATATAATTAGTGACTGGGATTAAGATCTCTGATTTTTTTTTTTTCGGGAAGGTGATTGCCAGCAGGCCAGCCCCAGTCCAGCAGGATGTTATGTCCCGAGCGCTACCTTTGAGTTTCTAGGTAAATGTTGTTCTGATAACAAACTGGGTTTCTCAGCTCCCTCCCCACTGGGAGGATGGTGTGTGATCTGGATAACGTTCTTGACTTTTCTGCTAAGATTCTAGCTCTCAGCCAAGAGAAAAAAAAATGGAGAAGAAGCATTTGTGTCGCTGTGCATTAGCAAAGGGAGCCGTGTGAGCTAGGTGAGCCCACGTCACTGCCATTTGATATGCTCCCTGCTGGGTGAATTGAGGGAATCTTGATGCTACCCTGATCAAAAGAAGCCTAGACCCTGGAATCAACGCCTGGAGTCCTACATTGGGGTGGGAACTTTCCTGAACGTACCAGAAGTCCATCCAAGCACAGGGACTGGAACGTAGGAAAAAGAGCACACAGGCACCTGCTTGCTGCCTTGCCCCATTATTGGCCTCTCATCTGTTTCAGCAAATTCATTTTTCTCTCATAATAATGATTAGCCTTTGCACGTTCCATAATTCAACACAACCTGTGACATATGTTTCCTGAATCTCAAGATAACTCATTCTCTCCCTACCTCTTGCTTTTAACATCACACACACACACACACACAGGCACACACGCACCCAATGTAGTGGTACCCAAAATTGGGGTGGTTGCCTACCCAGTAGGTGCCCATTTTCTCCTCTGTTCTCCTTTGCTGGGGTAGTTTGCCTCCTACAAGAACCTAAAATGTCAGTCACCAGCCTTTCCAGCTTCCTTGCTGCTAGATATAGTGACGTGACATAGATTTAGGGTGGCAATGTGACACAGTCCTGGGGTGCCATGTGACAGAGTCCTGCAGTGCCAATGTGATGATGTGACACATCTGGAGCGACCAAGTGACAAAGTTCTTGGGTCGTAAAGTGACACAGTTCTGGGAGAGCCATGAGATATAGTGCTTGGGTAGTGATGTGACACAGGTCTCTGGGGACCATGGGATACAGTCCTGGGTGGCAACGTGACACAGTTCTGAAATGGCCATAGAAACATTCCTGGGATGGTCATGGGACACAGTTCTGGGGTGGCAACGTGACATAGTGGTGGAGTGGTGATATGACACACGTGATAACCGTGTAACACATTTCTGCTCAATGCATCCTAAAGTATGCATGCTCTCCAGCAGGAAAGCATTCCTAGGAACTTCTACGAAAGATCCCCCCTCTTTATACAGAGGGGGAATCTTTCTCACCATTGGGACTTACCCTTTGTCTTCTCACCATGGAACAGCTTTACAGGAGCATATGTTGCAATGATGACAGACATTTCATCTGCTAAGGATGGCAGACAAATGAAAAGTGCCTGGAACCTTGACTGCATTTTTGAGCAAGTGCAACAACCCTTGGCTTGCCTACCCCTAGATTTCTTCTTAAGTGAGATAATGACTAAACTCCTGATATTTATGTCACACACACATGAGCACACATATGCACTATTTATTTTTATTGCATGTACATATTTTATTGCATATACACAATTCTACTAACATAGGAAGCTATAAGCATTTCCCTGTAGACATTAAAATTATTTTTGCAAGCAAAGATATGAGTTGCTTTTTGATAAGAGTTTAGAACAAAAAAATCCATTTGAAACTTTGTGAAGAATAACATGAGGAGTCTACTTTAGTTACATAAATATGAGGCAAGCAGGCTCTGTGACCTGGAGTAAAGACACATAAGACTTTTTGATTGACCAAGTTAGGTGTTAAACACTCTATGGTAAACAAGTCTATGGAGTGAGTGGCCAATTTGTCTAAGAAACTCATGGCCTTCTGGGAGATTAAAAGTCCCCCAATTCCTGCTACCTAAAGTTTAAAATAAGAGAAACCAATCAACTTGCACTCAGGTGGCCAGAGCGACCTGCAGTAAAATTACCTTGACCAGAGTGAGACTAAGCTCATGGTCTAGGGTTCAGTGTACTTCAAGCTGAAAGCTCTACAGCTTCCATACCACTGATTTCTATTTAGGAAACAATAGCAGAGTGTCAAATCTAGAAACCTCACTGACTCTGTGAAGGGATGTGAACAAGCAAGGACACACCAGAGCCAGTAGACAACTATCATCTGTCAAACATCGTCTGTACAGGACGTGGAAGTCATGGCAGCAGTGGGATTTCTAGATGATAACTCTCCGTTTGTGTTTTGTGTATAGAAGTAAGCCGAATCTCCTACTCCAACTCACTTTAATAGCATGAGCAAATGACACGTTCTTGGACAAACTGGGACTGGGGAGACCTGAAGGAAGAATTAATGAAATTCCCACTAATAGGACTTGTGGAAGTCAGAACATTAAATAAAAATGAATGAATGGGGCTTCCCTGGTGGCACAGTGGTTAAGAATCCTCCTGCCAATTCAGGGGACCCGGGTTCGAGCTCTGGTTCGAGAAGATCTCACATGCCACAGAGCAAATAAGCCCGTGCACCACAACTACTGAGCCTGCGCTCTAGAGCCCACGAGCCACAACTACTGAGCCTGTGCGCCTAGAGTCTGTGCTCCACAACAAGAGAAGCCACCGCAATCAGAAGCCCACGCGCCGCAACAAAGAATAGCCCCTGCTAACCACAAGTAGAGAAAGCTTGCACACAGCAACGAAGACCCAACGCAGCCGAAAATAAATTTAAAAAATGAAAAAAAATTTATTTTAAATGAATGAATGAATGAATGAAAGCATCATTCCCCCCAGATTATTGATTGGTGCATATAAATATTTGCCTATTTCACACATATACCTACTTAATATCGAAGTTGAGAACTAAATGACAACTTTTGATTGTCCCAAAATAAAATGAGTAATTAAGCACAGTTATTCTTCCCTAATGTAATCTTTCTGTTCTTTGACAAAACGTTTTATTTCGGACAGGATTTCCTAACATGTTAAGTGTTTTTCGAGAAAGTTTTCTAAGGTCAAATAAATGTGAGAAGCACTCTTTACACAAATTTGAACCTATTGCTTTGAGGCAAGCTTTCTGAAGCCTTTAATATACAGTATGAATATCCAAGACGGGCTAGAGAGATATCTCCTCTAAAAATTATGTAACCACTGAAGCCTTCTTCATGAAACATCTCATGAGACTAGTTTCTTGCAGAACATAATTTGAGAAACACTGATATAGGGTTTAAAATCCAACCCACAGATAATAAACGTTTAAGTTTTTACATGTATTTTGTTTAAATTTATTATAATTATTTAGAATTTAACCCTGTATTCGACTGCATTTTCACTCATCAGCTGTCTCTTTATGACTTCATCACTCTGGAGCTTTTAATATTAATGTATGGTTCGGTCTGTTAGAGCAGTTTTTTAAATACCTTTTCAAGCATGGTTCATGAATAATACATTTTATTATCTCCCTTCCAAATATGTGAAGATATGTTTTCTGTATCCTCATTGTGTGACATTCACCTTGTCTATGTACAAAATTATTGGGTCCTGAAATCATGCCCTCAAAATGGGAGGCAAAATTTGTTATGTGTTATTGCATACAAGTTAGGAGCAAGCCGGAATTTGTTATTTCGTACATAACTTTGTTTGGGGATGAGGGAAAGGGGAGAAGCATGAAGTTAATCCTGGATACTCATCTGTATCCAGGCCTGTTCATTTTGATTCATATTATTTAACTATTTGAAAGGATGTGTACATTATCCAAAATAATTTTGAATGAAATTTGCAAAACACTTTAAATCTGTATGACTAGTTTACTATGGAGTCTCAAATTGTTGGGGCATAAATATGAAAAGCATTCTTTTGATCTAATGATTGGTACCTTCCATGTTCAAAGGTACCTCATTTCCTACTGGGTGCCCAGCTTCCTAACTGGCATCTTAGTTTGAGTCAAAATCTCATTTATTCTAGAAAGTTTCACGTTAGTTATTAAAAGACAAACACATTCTTTTTAACTCGTAATCTATTAAATTCAAAGTTTACTTCTATTCCTTAGAAGTTCACCCTATCTCCTTCCCTCAGGATAGACTTGTGGTTCGAGGGTTTGAAGTGGAGAGGTTTGGAGTGAAGCAGAACTATTAGAAAACCATGTTCACTGTAAATCTTTAATATAATAAAGCAGTTTTAAAAAACAGGGGGAAGACAGATCTTTCAGTTGCTAACACTTGATGGTAACTCATTTTCCTGTGTTCTTCCTAAACTTGTTCATATGACACACACATACACACACTCAATTGTGTTATTTGCAAAGAACACTGGGGAAAATGGGAGGAAGCGTGGGGTTTCTATATGACTTGGAGAAAAACTTTTATTATGAAAAACGAAATACAAAGTATTGTTATTATATTAAAGATCAAATCTGCTTAACCCTTCCAATAAAATTTTATTAGTCCTTTTGGACAGTCACTTGATCTTATTTCCAAGAAGAAAATCTTCTTTTAATAGGGTTTATTTTACAGCTTTATCAAGGTACAATGGACATAAAATAAACCACATGTATGCAAAGCATACAATTTGATAAGTTGTTTCTACTATATAAGTTTCAGGTGTTCAGCATTATGATTCCACATCTGTATAAATACAAAGGAATAACCATCACATGTCTCCTTACCATCAATCACCACATAGTTGACCCTCTTCATCCATTTCACCTGCACTCAACATCCTTCCCCTCTGGTAACCACTAATCTAAGTTCTGTATGTATGAGTTAGTTTTATTTTATTTTGTTTGTTCATTTGTTTTGCTTTTGTAGATTCCACATATGAGTGAAATCATATAGTATTTGCCTTTCTCTATTTGAGGTCCATCCATGTCGGAAATAGCAAGATTTCTTCCTTTTTTATGGCTGAATAATATTTCCTTCTGTTATGATGGGACCATGGTTGCAGCTGCAGCATGCTAGTGGGCGGGGCTTGCCCTCAGACAAGCTTCCATGTCTGCCCTCCATTGCTGCCACATTGGTGTGTGAGGCTCAGCCAGAGTGCAGGGGTGGGCAAGGCTCTCAGCAGGGTGTATCACTTGCATTAACAGGTTAGAGGGAGAATTTCAAAATGTGCCTGTCAGCAACTACATTAGCAAGTAGCCTGAGATTGCAAAAATGGCTCCTGCCAGTGTCTCAGTCCCTGGGGAACATTCTAACTGGGTTTTGCCTCTCTAGCAGATGCTTCAAAATTAATAAGTGGGTCCACTTCACCTGTGGTCCAAGAGCTTTTCAATCTGGTGTTTTTGCACTGGTTTGGGGGTCCAGTGAGTTTGACCACGGGCCCTTTAAGAGAGGGTTTTCCATTCCCTGCAGTTATAGTTTTCCTGGACATATTTCCCATTGGTTTTCAAAGCCAGGTGTTCTGGGGGCTCATCTCTCCTGTGCAGGATCTAGGGGTTGGGGTGCCTGATGTAGAGCTTGAACCCCTTGCTCCTCAGGGAAACGATTCGTACCTCTGTGATCCTTCCCGATGTGGACTGCCACAGCTAGGGTGTGTTATTTTTCTTTGGCAAGACTGTCTCTCTGCCTCTCCTAGGTGTCTCAGTGCTGTCCTTTTAACCTTTGTTGTGGAAGCTCTGCTCATCCAGTTTTCAGGTCTCTTTTCTGAGGGAATTATTCCACATATAGTTGTAGATTTCTTGTGTCAGTGGGAGGACTGATTTCAGGATCTTCCTGAGCCATCATCTTGTAAACCTCCGACAATTTGGTAAGTTTTGACAAGTGTATAGTAAACATGGCCAAAGCAACATAGTAAACATGGCCATTCTGCAAAGGTTTCCTAGAGCACTCCTATAATCCTTTCTTCCCATTCTTTCTCCTGCCTTTGTCAGACAACCACCAATCTATCAGTGGTTTCTATTACTTTATATTTGCTTGAACTTTCTGAAATTTTATATAAATGGAATCATATAGTGTATACTCTCTTTTATCCAGAGTCTTTCACTCAGCCTAATTATTTTAGATTCATCCATGTTGTTGTATGTATCAATATTTGATTTCTTTTTATTGCTGAGTAGTATTCCATTATATGAGTATATCACAATTGGTTTAGGCATTAACTTGTTGATGGTCACTTGGGTTGTTTCTATTGTACTGTTTGGTTATTATAAACCCAACTGCTATAGACATTCATATACATGTCTTGTTGTATACATATGCTTTCATTTCTCGAGTACATACCTATGATTAGAATGGCTGGATCACATGAGAAGGGTATGCTTACATCTTTACAAAACTGCCAAATTCTTCTGAAGTCATTTTTCCATTTTATTTTACAACAAGCAATGTTTGTAAGTTCCCATTGCTTCACACCCTCACAAAGCTTAGTGTGGTCATCTTTTCATTTTTATCCATTTTAATGGGCACATAGTGATAGCTATTTCACTGTATTTTTTAATTTGCATTCCCTAATGCATAATGAGGAGGAGGAACTTTTTATGTACTTATTTGATATCTGTATATCCTCTGTGGTGAAGTGTGGGTTCAAATCTTTTGCCCATTTTATTGAGTTTTTTAAAACTTATTATTCACTTGTAAAAGTTTTTAATATTAAAGATGCAAATCCTTCATCAGATACATATTTTATAAATATTTTCTCTCAATCTGTCTCCCTTTTCTTTTCCTTTAGAGTGTCTTTTGAAGGGTAAAGTTTCTTAATTTTGATGAAGTTCAATTTGTTAATTCTTACTTTTTATACTTCTTGCTTTGTTTGTTGTACTTAAGAAATCTTTGCCAAACCAAAGGTCATGAACATTTTCTCCTAATAGTTTTATAGTTTTAGCTCTTACACTAAAGTCTATGATCCATTTCAAATTATCACATGAGGAAAAGAACAAGCTTAATTTTTCCAAATGACTATCCAATTGTTAAAACACCACTTATAGAAAAGATTATCTTTTCTCTTCCTAGAAGTTTGGTAAAAATCAATTAATGGTATATGTGTGGATCTATTTCTGGAATCTAGTTTATTCCATTGGTCTATTTTACCCTCTCTTTATGCTAATATTTTACTATCTTGATTATTGTAGCTTTATGATAAGTCTTGAAATTGTGTACTATAAGAATTCCAATTTTTTTCTTCTTTGTTAAAGTTGTTTTAGCTATTCTAAATCCTTTATGTTCTCATATAAATATTAGAATCAGCTTGTTACAAATCAAAAGCCTGCTGGGATTTTCATTAGTAATACATTGAATCTATACATAAAATGGGGAAAATTATCCTAACAATATTGAGTGTTCTGATCCATCAGTAGATATATCTTTCCAGTTATCTAGGTTTTTAAATTTCTCTCTGAAGTGTTTTGTAGTTAAAATGTAGATATATATCTTTTGTCAAATTGTCAATCCTACCTTAACCTAACACTCTCCTTCTAGAATCTAATTCTTTCTTGTAACTATCTTTGGAATTAGATAACAATTGGTGTCATATTCTGTTCAGATTAACCCTCTGCAATGTCACCAATTTTGTGTCCCAGGAGGATGAATTTGCAGCTATGCTTTAAATATTTCATCTGGTTACATAAAACATAACCCATTGGGTTTAAAGGTAAACTGTCATCTCAAGCTATTACCATGAACTGTCTATATCTTATTTTCAGGAGACTATCAGGGGAAAACATTATGCACAAAAATGATTTAAACAACATTTGCTTCAGTCACTATTATAATCCTCTCAGAGACAACTGAAAGCATAATATTTTTGTCATGTGAGAATACAATTTTCTGTTCTAAATGGGTTAAGTTCATGTGGTGGCAGAACACATAGGAAAACCACAATGGGAAAATATGAATAGGAGAGGGTTTAACTTTAGCCATACAGCCTTATTTCACAAAAATAATAAATCAGTCACACAAACTTTTCTGAAAAGTTGTGATTAAGTCAACCAAGTGTGATTCTTAGAGTCAGTTTCCTGGGCTGCCAGACTTTAAAACCAGAAAACAAGTAATAAAATGGCAATAAGTGCATACCTCTCAATAATGACATTAAATGTCAATGGACTGAATGTTTCAATCAAAAGACATAGGGTGGCTGATTGGGTAATAAAAAACAAGACCCATCTATATGCTGCTTACAAGAGACTTCAGAGCTCTAACAGAAGACAAAGAATGGTATTATATAATGATAAAGTGATCAATACCAGAAGAGGATGTAACACTCAATATATATGCTCCTTATAAGCCCATAAATATATAAAGCAAATATTAACAGACATAAAGGGAGAAATTGACAATAATAAAATAATAGTAGGGAACTTTAACACCCCACTTACGTCAATGGACAGATCATCCAAACAGAAAATTAATAGGAAACAGTAGTCTTAAGTGACACATTAGATCAGTTGAGCTTAATATCTAAAGGACATTCCAATCAAAAACAGCTGAAAACACATAATTATCAAGTGTACATGGAACATTTTCTAGGATAGATCACTTGCTAGGCCACAAAACGTCTCAACAAATTTAAGAGGAGAGAAATTATATCAAGCATTTTTTCTGATCACAACAGTATGAAACTAGAAATCAATTACAGGAAGAAAAATGGGAAAAACAAATATGTGGAGACTAAAAAACATGGAGGGAGATGCAAGAGGGAGGAGATATGGGGATATATGTATATGTATAGCTGATTCACTTTGTTATAAAGCAGAAATTAACACACCATTGTAAAGCAATTATATTCCAATAAAGATGTTTAAAAAAAAACAAAACAAAAACCAATGGGCCAATGAAGAAATCAAAGAAGAAATCAAAAAATACTTTGAGACAAATGAAAATAAAAACACAGCTTTCCAAAATCTACTGGATGCAGCAAAAGTAGTCCTAAGAGGGAAGTTTATAGCTATGCAGACCTAGCTCAAGAAATAAGAAAAGTTTCAAATAAACAACCTAACCTATCATCTAAAGGCATTAGAAAATGAAAAACAATGAGATATCACCTCACACCTCTCATAATGGTTATCATCAAAAAGACAACAATAACAAATGTTGGTGAGGATGTGAGTAAAAGGGAATGCTAGTACACTGTTGGCGGGAATGTAAATTGGTAGAACCACTATGGAAAACAGTATGGAGGTTCTTCAAAAAACTAAAAATAGAACTACCTATGATCCAGTAATTCCACTCCTGGGTATATATCCAAAGAAAGTGAAAACACTAATTTGAAAAGATACATGCACTTCAATGTTCATAGTAGCATTATTTACAATAGTGAAGATATGGAAGCAAACTAAATGTCCATCAACAGATGAATGGATAAAGAAGATGTGGTATATATGTATATATACCATGGACTGTTACTCAGCCATAAAAAAGAATGAAATTCTGCCATTTGCAACAACATGCATAGATCTAGAGGGTATTATGCTTGGTGAAAGGAGCCAGACAGAGAAAGACTAATACAGTATGTTATCACTTGTATGTTGACTCTAAAAAATAAAACAAATGAATAGAACAAAAGAGAAACAGACTCACGTATATAGAGAACAAACTAGTGGTTACCAGTGAGGAGAGGGAAGGTGACAGGGGCAAGATAAGGACAGGGGTTTAAGAGGCACAAACTACAATGTATAAAATAAATAAACTACAAGGATATATTGTACAGCACACGGAATATACCCAGTATTTTATAAAAACTTGAAATGGAGTATAATCTATAAAAATTTTAAATCACTATATTGTACACCTGAAACTAATAAAATATTGTAAATCAATTATACTTCAATAAAAATAATAATAAATAAATAGAGATAATGAGCATAGGCAACTTCTTTTAGGAGATTTGTTCTAACAGCAAACAGAAAAAAATGGCTTTAAATGTGGACTGCTAGGGAAAGAAAAGGAAAAGCTCAAAGTCTTTAACTTGTTGGACTAAGTGTGTGTTAACATCATTAACCAAGACTAAAAATAGATATGGAATCATGACTTTGAAGATGTGGAAGAGATAGATGATGGGTTTACTTACCTAATCCAGGCAAGCCAGAATCAGGGACCATGGAATCTCTGAACAGGGCTAATATCTCAAGGGCTAAGACAGGTGTATGGTAGACTGGGGCTTTCCCAGAGCAGCCAGTGGGGTCCAGGGATTTGAGAACTGGGAAAAGTAGTATTGCTTTCTTGAGCCGAGCACATTTAGGGGGAAAAAAAGAGAGTTCCCACGGGCTCAACACAAAAGAGAAAAATAAAGCAAACTGCATTCAGAAACAAGGTAAGAAGCTCAAGTTGATATGGAAGGCAAAGCTGTGATTATTGCTTACAGAGTGATCCCCAGGAATGCCAGAGGTTGGACCATGAGATGGATGGAATACTGTTAAAAGCGGAGACTTGGGAAAATACAACCATTTCATGGTACACAAATAAACTATTATTATCTTCACTTCCTATCAGCTTTTCATTCTTCTGCTCTTATTAATTTTGATCTGTTGAAAGTCTAACTTCAACAGCCCTTGTTTTTTTTCCATCAGTCCAGTGAACCCCAACTCTTTCTTGGAGGCAGAAATGAGATTGGGGCCAGGAATAGGAGCAGAGTGCAGACAATTTGAGATCAAGAGACACAGCTCGAGTTGGGGCTACCTCTCACCTATCTTGTTTGAGACTCTCAAGGAATTTAGAATCTGCACAGATCTATGGGTATATGATGAGTTCACTGGATACAATGAGTTTGAAAACCTGGCCAAATAGAGATGTAGGTTTAAAACGCAAGAGATGTCGGGCTTCCCTGGTGGCGCAGTGGTTGAGAATCTGCTTGCTAATGCAGGGGACATGGGTTCGAGCCCTGGTCTGGGAAGATCCCACATGCCACGGAGCAACTAGGCCCCTGAGCCACAACTACTGAGCCTGTGCATCTGGAGCCTGTGCTCCATAACAAGAGAGGCCACGATAGTGAGAGGCCCGCGCACCGCGATGAAGAGTGGCCCCCGCTTGCCACAACTAGAGATAGCCCTCGCACAGAAACGAAGACCCAACACAGCAAAAATAAATAAGTAAAATTAATAAAACTCAAGAGGTGTGTTCAACAGAAGTAAAAAGTACTAATACCTGAATATTTCCTATTTTGCCCCTCTGGCTTCCCTTCTTTAGCACTTGAACAGTCCTCCTTTAAGTACAGGATCTTGGTAATGAGTGAAGCCCTGAAAAGGCAACATAAAGCAAGAAATGAAGTTAATCTACATCATAATGAGCTTGGAGATGAAGACAGAAAAATCAGGTGAGCTGAATGCTGAGGCAAGTTTCTGAGGGTTTGGAATCAAGAGTGGAAGATGGAGTGTTTCAGGGGGCAACTGCTATCTACTGTAGGAGTCCTACAGATGCAAAAATACAGGTGACATTTTCATCTGTGTTGTGCATAAAGATTGCTCTCAGTTTATGCATTTAATTGAGAGACTATTTAAGGAATTGAATGATTTTAATTATCTTTGAGCTAACTGAGTAATTTTTTAATTGCAACACCTTTGCTAAACAGATCTATATAGAGTCTTTATTTTAATGAATATATATTAAATGTTTGCATGTGAATACAGTGGATTGTTTGTATGACCACCTTATGCTAGGTGTTACTCATGTGATTTTGATGTTCAGTTTGTTTTCATGTTGCTACCAAAGAGTACTGCTTTAATTGTGGGCTACTAAGAGGAGGACCTAAAAAAAAACAGAACTGGACATAATACATAATGTTCGATTTGTGCCAGGTGAAGAATAAATGCAATTATAATTCCCTAAACAAATAGAAATTTTGAGGTGATTTGAAAAGAGAAAACTGGATGAGAAAATGAGTTAGTATACCTCCCAGAGTAGAGTAACATCCAATTTTAAGGACTCGTGTCTTAGCGTCTTCACCACATTATCTTTCAAGCAGAGATATAGCAGTGTCATCAAATCAATATAATCTACGACATTAAATTAATGCCGCTAATTTTAAAAATATTATTTTAAAAGTTTGTTTATAAGTTTAACTTGTGTGCTGTTTTTAATATATCAGTTCACATCTGAGTATGTTTAAGAAACATTTTCACTAAAATAATATACTTTAATGTGGAACCAAAGAATTTCGCCTCTACAAATGGTTCACTTTTACCAAATTTGAAAAACGCTTGGAGCACAACTAGCCTTATGCAAGCCTTGATGAAAAAGTGCTCTGAGACAGGCACAGGCCTCAGGGGGCAGCTGGCAAGAAGTAGAACAGATGCCAGGGCAGTTCTAGAGTGAAATAGGCTGTTAAGAAACTTTCTATGAAATCTATGTTTCTCTTACCTAGCTTTTTTAAATTTCAGATAATAATATCTCAGAGGTACTTCAATAATACCCATTTATGTTTATGACATCTTTTACCATATTACACATTTACTTAACTGTTCCAAATTATAATTTTGAGTTTTCTGAGTGAGTACTGCATTAACCAAATGTAAGAAGTATCTTGGTATTCCTGACAACCATAATTCAAAATAATGTAGTCATATTCTAAACAAAGTCCTGAAAAGTGACATAATAAAGGTATAATAATATTCTTATAGCAACTGGACCATTTCAGCTTAAACACACATGGATCCATAATCTTAAATCACACTTAAGCAACAAGGACTCTATTGATAAGTGATCAATCTTTATTCAGTCATTTCTATTCATTCTTGAATACTGCTTGCTTCCCTTTAACTCTTAATTAATCTGTCACTTATCAATGTAAATTTTTGAGTAATTACAGCATTTAAATCTTTAGTATGGATGAAATTGCAATAGAATTTTGCCCCTTCTCATCATGACATGTCTTATAACTATACTTCCTCCAGCTCAAACTGAGCTCCAGCCAAATTGAAACTCTTCCATGTTTTGAACAACATATAATCTCTCTAATCTAAAAAAAATGTCTCTCAAATGTTCACACTATTGAGTTCATCCAATCCAGTAGCTTTTCCCCAAGACTTAGAAATGGTTCCAGAGGCAGCAAATAAAAATACAAGATACCCAGTTTAATTTGAATTGCAGGTAAACACTTAGATGTTTTTTTACTCTAAGTATAGCCCCGTTATTGCATATGACATACTTATACTAAAAAATTATTTGTTTACCTAAAATTCAAATTTTACTGGTTATCTATATTTTATCTGGCAACGCTGTGGCTAGGACTCTCAATTCTACAGCTTCTAATTTTTATAAAGTATACCTTCTCCCCCTGGCATGGCAGAAAAGAGGAAGTAGAGTCAGCTGTACAGAAAAGTAAGACAATGGTCTTAGGCCTGGCCTAGCAGTCTTTGGTGTGACATCAAGCACTTTCTCTCAGCTGATATCCTGAGCCTCTTTTCCACATTAATTCCACAGCCTACACTTCCATGTTGCTCAGTATTACTTTTTAGATTCCCAGTCTTCTAACCCACTCCGGCTCTGATGGATGAGATCTGAATTATATCTGATGTTCCTTCTGCGATGAGCACGGGGGAAGAGGCACCCATCTGAAACTTGTGTTCCTGGGGCCAGGATTAGATATAGTAATGAGTGGGGCTGGTCAGTATGGTACAGTGGGTAGCCAAAGTGCAAGTCCTGTGTGAGACTGGGCCTGGCAAGTATGCATATGAAGCATCAAGTTCAAGAGAGAAGGGAGAAAATAAGAATGGGGGAAAACCGTGAAACAATAGGCAACATAATCTACAAGATGATGCAGCAGGGGAGAAGAGTTTCTATGGAATATTTATAATAAAACTCATTCTCAAGGAGAAAATTGTTAAGAGGGCCAAGCTTATCTGGACAATTCACTTTCCAGCTTTGGCCTCCTGAGTTCCTTCCATGAGCATTGATATGATTGGCCGGTGGAAAACAGTCCTCTTTTCCTTCCTGGCTGCTTGAAGATGAACTGCCATCATGAACAACACGGTAACTGTCTGGACCAGGAAGTTCATGACCAACCGAATACTTCAGCGGAAACAAATGATCATCCATGTCCTTCATCCTGGGAAGGCAACAGGACCTAAGACAGAAATTCGGGAAAAACTAGCCAAAATGTACCAGACCACACCAGATGTCATCTTTGTGTTTGGATTCAGAACCCATTT
Organism: Hyperoodon ampullatus; assembly: GCF_949752795.1. Classification (NCBI taxonomy): domain Eukaryota; kingdom Metazoa; phylum Chordata; class Mammalia; order Artiodactyla; family Ziphiidae; genus Hyperoodon; species Hyperoodon ampullatus. The sequence continues at coordinate 15,895,054 of NC_136914.1, read as the reverse complement.
TGGTGGTGGCAAGACAACTGGCTTTGGCATGATTTACGATTCCTTGGATTATGTGACGAGGGAGGAGCCCAAACACGGGCTTGCAAGACACGGCCTGTACGAGAAGAAAAATACCTCAAGAAAACAGCGAAAGGAATGCAAGAACAGAATGAAGAAAGTCAGGGGGACTGCAAAGGACACTGTTGGTGCTGGCAAAAAGAAATGAAGTGTCTAGCAGTGAGCTGGACATTGGGCAGCAGAAGGAATAAAGACGCTGCAGTGACTGTATCTTTGGTGATTGTGCAGATTTTTCAAGAGAGAGTTAATAAACTAAGACTTAAAAAAAAAAAGATGGTGAGGTTCTATCTTTCATCTTAGGAGTGGAAGACATTCTTCTCCTAGGTAGTTCCTTGATCTCAAAGCCCTAACTCCACTGGGACTAATAAAATTCTAAGCCCAGGCCTATCTTGAGATTCTTTCCTTAGTCCCTACTTAGATGTTCTTATTTGGCATGACTTTCCCAGTGCTGTCTCCCTGCCTCATGTCCACATCTGCTTGGTCCTCATGGTTTAACGTTAGAAAAGAGATGAATCACAGCCTTATACTATGTTAAGGACCCCTACCATCTACTCGATGACAGCTGCCTATATTCAAATTACAATGCCTAAGAAATCACAACTAGATTCTAACATAGTGTGCATTATAACCTTCATCTAACATCCCTGAAAACAAATTTAAAAGCTGTTCACTCAAATAATGACTCTCATCAATCAAACAGAAAAAATGGGGGGGGGGGGCAAAGAGTTGGTCAAAGTGGCTTCTGCTTCTTGCAGTCTCTGAGAATAACAAGAAAACATGGAAAAAATATAAAAACCATTGGCTTGAAAGCATTAGGAAACTAGCAAAATATGGGCTATATTCCAGAGCAAGATGTGGTAGAAAATGGACTCCAGAGACATGTAGTAACATCTGGTCTACTTTTGCACATGTGGCACTTGCCAATTCTGGAGGGATAGCTGAGAAGTGCTTTCGACAGCTCAAATGGTGAGGGAGATAAAAATTGAAGTCAAAGACCCACTGAAGATAAGGGCGTTGGAAAACATCCCCTATATTGCTTTGGAAAACCAAAGAGTTGCATCTGAGGATTAAGGGCGAAGTAGAATTAATTAACCAACTGTCAAAAAGACAGCAGCCAGGGCTTCCCTGGTGGCACAGTGGTTGGGAGTCCGTCTGTTAATGCAGGGGACACAGGTTCAAGCCCTGGTCCAGGAAGATCCCACATGCCACGGAGCAACTAGGCCCATGTGTCACAACTAATGAGCCTGCGCTCTAGAGCCCACGAGCCACAACTACTGAAGCCCTTGTGCCTTAGAGCCCATGCTCCTCAACAGGAGAGGCCACTGCAATGAGAGGCCCGTGCACCGCAGCGAAGGGTAGCCCCCGCTCACCACAACTAGAGAAAGCCCGCGCGCAGCAACAAAGACCCAACACAGCCAAAAATAAATAAATAAATTTATTCAAAAAAAAAAAAAAGATGGCAGCCCTATTACCACCTCATCTGCATAGCCCAGAAAATCTGTTTCAGAAGTGACCCCAGGTTTCTTGCACCCATGTGAGCCACAGACATAAATAAAAATCCTCTCTAATGAAATATAGTATCATCTGTGGTAGAATGAGTACTTCTCATTCACATTTCTAATTCTCTTTTAGATGCAGGAAAAGATTGCACATCCTCATGCCTTGAATTGGGGAGCACAAATGTGACTTGCCCAGGCAGTGAAGTAGTTAAAACCCAGGACAAAATTCTTCTTCAGTATCTCTTGCTGGCCTTATAGATATAGCCAAGAAGAATAAAATAAAGAACGTCTCAGAGGGCACAGCCAGGGATGACAAAAAAAAAAAAAAAGAAAGAATGGATTGAGGAAGCCTTCCTAGGGAGCAGAATTGTCTAAGTCCTCAGGATAGGGGGTTGTTGAAATGTCTTCTCAGGATGATCCATGTTACTATGGCCTAGGAACTTCTGTAGGTCCCCCACTCTTCCTCTTTAAGATTGAAAATACTTGTCGTAATTACTGTCCCTATTCCACCACTGTATGTCTGTATGAAGCAGAACATCAAGAGCTGCCACATCTGGACATGATATAAAGACTACTGCACATCACGCCAAATGGAGAAACAGCATCACCAAAAGATCCTGAATTTTCAGGTCAATGATATTTGGGGGGGGGGGGGTCTTTGAATTAGTCACCTTTGGGAAAGAGTGGGCATGTCTGACATGCAGCAAAGACAATGAGCCTAACGTTTGGTGATGAGAAGAGCAGTCTGTGTAGAAATTAGTGCCTCTCCCCATTTCCAGTTTTCCTCTCTTTCTAGACCCACGCAAGGATTGTATTTCCCCATCTCCTTGATTTGGCCAGTGAAATGTTAAGAGAAGTGATGTGTGCATTTACAGGTAGAATTATTTAAAATATAATTCTCCAATTTTCCTCTATCTTGGCAATCATAGAAGCAACTGTCAATATGAAGATGCTGTAAGAGTAAAGCAAGCTGAAATACTACATTGATACATGTGAGTAATAGTGATGCCAGAGAGTTACCCGGTTTCCCTTACATGAGAAAAAAAAAACAAACTTCTTTTTATTAAGCCACTGAGATTTTGAGGTTGTTATCATAGCCTGAGAAAGATCATCTGATACTTTACTCTAGACTCTAAATTATTTCTCATTTCCCTTACAAAGTAATATTTTTTATTCCTATTATTTGTTTTTGGTTTTTTTAAGTTCAATTTATTTGTTTTATTTTAAAAATATTTTTATACAGTTTTTAGGGGTTACTTTTCATTTCCAGTTATTACAAAATATTGGCACTAGTCCTCATGTTGTACAAAACATCCTTGAGCCTGTCTTACACCCAATAGTGTGTGCCTCCCACTCCCCCTCCCCATATTGCCCCTCCCACTTCTCTCCCCACTGGTAGCCACTAGTTTGTTCTCTATATCTGTAAGTCTGCTTCTTTTTTGTTATATTCACTAGTTGGTTGTATTTTTTTGATTCCACATATAAGTGATATCATACAGTATTTGTCTTTCTCTGTCTGACGTTTCACTTAGTGTAATGCCCTCCAAGTCCATCCATGTTGCTACAAATGGCAAATATTTTTATAGTATCTACTTTTTTCTTGTTATAATGGTAATGTTTGTCCACTTAAAAGAATTGGAGAAATCCAGAAATAGAGACACAGATGTAGAGAACAAATGTATGGACACTAAGGGGTGAAAAGGGGGGTGGGATGAATTGGGGGATTGGGATAACATATATACACTAATATGTATAAAATAGATAACTAATGAGAACCTGCTGTATAGCACAGGGAACTCTGCTTCACTTCGCTGGACAGTAAAAACTAAAACAACAAACAACTACACCCCAATAAAAAGAAAAAAAAGAATTGGAGAAATCCAAACAGGATAAAAGAGAAAATCCAGACTACCCACAGTCATCACTAAAAAGTATCTTGTCAACATGTTGATGTTTTTAGTTTCTGTAGCTTAGACTGGGATGAGTCAATATTTACAAATGAATGGAAAGGCATAAAAGAAAAACTCACAGTGTCCAAGGAAGCATAATTGCTCATTAATGGCCCCAGATACAAAATATAATAAATTGTAATAATTAACTATTCCTTCACAAATTTAGAGTATTATGAAGCTCAAGAACTACCATTCCGCCTGCTTTTCTGAAAAGAGTGGCTGGTCAAAATTTACTTTCCATTTACGAAGAAACCACTTGGGTCACCTTTCAAATGATTTTTTTTTACATTCATGATTTATTTTACCAATATCTTCTCTCTCCAAGGGTGCTTTCCACATTAAAGAATCAACCTTGACAATATATTAGAGTAGAACAAGTGTGTGGTAGATCGATAGGACCAAATTCACTTGATTTTCAGTCTTCCTAACTACTACAGTAACAGCGTTAGCTGCAGACTAGGAATTTAGAAGGTGTGTTGCAATCAGTCAATTCTTCTAGACCCTCTCCAGTGACTTACCATTAGAAATTAATCTTTGAGGGTTAAATATATAAACATTGTATGTTGTAGTACACTGCCTTTAAGTTACATATTCTAAATATATGTATATTTTGCTGCTAAACCTATTTCAAGGGGCTTTACTTAACCTGAATATGTATTTTAGTCCATCAGGGGATGCTTTTTGAGGAACCGTGCCGTATCTAACACTATGCTGTAAGATCTCAGTGGGAGGGGGAAAGGATGAGTTGCTATGTTGTGCTGGAAGGTTTCTTAAAGAAAGATGATACCACATGTTCTTTCAGCTACATCTTATAAGCAGCTGCTTGTATACAGCTATTATAAAGGAGAATGAACAATACATGCATTCCGATTTTCTTTCAGCCAGACTGACATCTCATATGCATGCACAGACTGAGGCATGTTGATATATATGAATGTTCCAAGGGTATTCTTGAAAATTGCTCTGGACCTTATGTTTCTGACCTACCCTTAATCTCAGTGCATCCCCATTTGATCCTCAACTCTTGGCTCCATGATCTGTGGGGCCCCACCTCTGTGTCTGATCCCACCTCTGGCAATTTAGACCTGGTGTCTGTAATTGGTCTCACTGGGATTCGTTTCTCAGCTCTGCCTAAGAAATTTTGGTCTGAATTCTGCTTCTCTCCTTGGCAGGTTGCCTCAGATAGTATAGCCCATCTTAATCCTAGCCTCTTATGACTTGGCTGATACCCTAGCCAAACTGGCCCTGGGACACTTATGGAACACTATGCCTCTCTCAGAAATCAAGATTATTGCACAGTATTCATTTCTCCTTCTGCTCTTCTTTGTGTTCCATACAGGTAAACAAAAGCCTCGTGTGGCTTAGGAAAATACAGTAAAAATAGTGTGTAATGGCTTTAATGAAAAGTTAGCTGGGAAAGTAAGATTTGGAGTTTATTTGGCTATTGAAAACACAGAGCTCATAAACAGCAATTGAGATGACAGCATTCTGCTTCATGTTGCATTGCATTCGATTCATAGTACTGAGCAAAGTCTCACTCATTCCAAACAAAGAAAATCGCCAGGCTCTCTGCACTTGGTATCAATTTAACTGAGCACATTCAGTTCCATTATTACTTGAAGTAAAGTGAGCCTACTGCTTTTGACAGAGAGCTGGCCCTTTTCTGAGGCTACATGAGCCTATTATGCAGCCACCTGTTTTAAGAGCCAGCAAATTGGCCAGCAATTATTAACCTGCCTTTTTCTATCAAAGTGCTTAGAATAAGATGGCAATTATGAACAGGAGAGTTAATGTATTTCTCAAATCTGTTGTTAACTGTATGCAATGTCACCAAATATGTAAAATGGACATTTAAAAACCATTGTTCTCCTCTCTTTGCATTAATAGATTTTAGGTTGAAGAGCTTCAACCATATTTCCTATAAGAGATTTCCATCTATACTGACTTTCACCATAGCCTTAAAACTAGAGTGGTTGGCCCTTTATATTCATCTAAAAATGAGGACACAGAAGCTCAAGAGTATTCAGTATCTTATTTACCATCAGAAAGAAGGAGGCCACAAATGAGAGGAAACAGACTGGCCCAGTGTGAACTGCCATGGCTTTGGCATCAGTGAGATGTAGGTCTGACATCTGATTTTGATCTGAACAGTTTATGTGACGCTGGGTACCTAACTCAAACTCACTTAACCACAGTTTTATAAGTAAAATTGGACTTAAAAATCCTATATCATAATATTATTGAGAAATATTGAATAAAACCATGTGGTTAGTACATACTGAGTTATAAATAAAGGGTCACTATTTCTATTGAACTTTGTTTTACTAAATTTGCTTAGAGCCAACCCTAGAAACATCAGTCTGTAGAGCTGAGTATTGAATTGGAGAGAAGATCCTTCCACCAATCAAAGTGCTGAGCAATTATGACACAGGAATTATAATTCCATTGGGGCTGGGTTTAACTCTATAATTTGGAGTGGAGGCTGGATGATTGTGAAGCACAGATACAAAGATAAGTGCTAGGGAAAAATCTCTGAAAAGTGATTTTGTGGTTGTCAATGGAACAAAAGATACTCCTCTGGAAGAAGAGTCGCTCATTCTATGAATGCTTCCATTGCTCAAAATCTTCTGGCTTTGTGGAATTGAAACATGATCATATAATCACAAGGGTTATCGACTTTGTGCTAAGTTATTCACATGCACAAACTCATTCAGTTTTATCACAATTCTGTGAGGTATTACCTCTTTTATATAGATAAGGGAAGTGAGGCTGTAGGGACTAAGTATCTTGTTCATGATTTTATGATTCATAAATCAGAGGCAAGGAAACTCAGGTCCTCAAGTTCTCACCATTCTACTATGTTTCTTCCTCAAGAACCAGGAGCACACCAACAAAAATCATATCTACATTCTGTTTAGGAAGAAAATAAGATATTAAAAAATGAATGTGTTTCTTCAAGAAATGATGACCACCTATACACACACACACACACACACAAACACACACACAAAATCAGATACCATAAGATATCATAGTATTTACTCAGAATGGATTATTTGAGGAAGAGGTGAAGGAGCCGGGAAATTAGCTCGTAAGCTATAAGAAGACAAGAAACAGTGGGGCTAAGATTTCAGACCCTTATTTGCAATATCTTTGTTGTCATCTTAAGATGATAAAGAAGGGTCATAATGTGTTTCATGTCAAGATGTTTTGAAGCGCAATGGAGTTATGTTTCTTGAATACTTTTCTATTAACACATTTTCTAATAGCATCATTTATCATGCAATTATGAACTATGTAAACTATTAATAAAATGTATTCACGTTATGACCCTTCCTTCAAATTTAAGGAAACTTTCAATGCTAGAAATAAAGAACTCAAAACCAGAGCAATAAGTAAGCACTACTTTTCTCCTTTTCTCCATGTGGGTATCAGAACCAGGTATATGCCTAAAGGGCTGAATGTGGATACAGGAATTACAGCCATGGTCCTAACGTCAAGTGCTGTTTCTGAGCTCTTTACATAAAATCATGAACCAAGAAGAGTTGACCCATCCTTGAAAAATGGATTACAAAAACTCTGCCACTGTACGAGGGATATGGCATAGAGGCCAACTACTACAGACAGTGGGTAGGAAAAGAGAACAGAGAGATATGAAACCCAGTCCTTCAATGTGTAAAGCTAGGAAATTCCAATTTGAGAAATTAACACAGGACTAATTCAGTACTGGCAAAACTCTTAGAGCACAGGCAGAGTCAACCATAAAACAATCCCATAGAAGTATCTTCACATGAAAGCATGCAGGACTTCCATGGGAATGATTTCTTAAAAGATGCATTCACAAGTCGAACTTACTAAAAAAAAGTGAAGAAACAAATTGCCAGAAAGCATAGTCACAAATGTAATACACTGGAGAATTCATAACACAGAAACAACAAATAACAGAAAAATATGGAAGAGATATTAAAATAAGTATGCTTAAAGTGGTCAAATAGATAACAACAATAACAGAGATCTATGGCAAGAATAAGATAATATGGAAAACAACAGACAGGGTTTAGTTAAGTATTCTTGAAATAAAAATATGAAAATCAAAATTAAGAAGAACAACTCATACTTAGGCTAAATAGCTTACTAGATACAGCAAGAATTAGTGAATTGGAAGACAGACTGGTAGAAATTACTTAGAATAAATTTTTTTGAATGCAGCACAGAATGATAAAGAGATAGAAAATATTAAAAAGAAGTTAACAGACAAGGAGAATAGAAAAAGAAGTTCCAACATACATCTAGTTAACATTCCAGAGAAAGTAACAGAGAAAATGGGGGATAAACAATGTCCAAAAAGATAATTTTTTTTTATATTGTAAGACTGAAGTACCCATCAAGTCCCAAGCAGAATTAAAAACAAAATTCCACATTTAGATTCACTATGGTGAAACTGAAAACCCAGTAAAAAATAGCATGGATAATGATGTACGGGGGGAAATGGCATTGCAACCATGGACGGTGGCATCAGAAGAGTCTGATACAGGACGAGAAAATCAATCTGTCTGTCACAGTATTTCAGACAAAATTGTCTCCTCCTTTAAAAAAAAAAAACTACTCTTTTAAAAGCATTATTTAGAGTCTTAGGAGTGCAATGATGTTAGAATACAAATTTTTGGTCTCCATCCACCACAATGTCATAGTTCACAATTTAACTTCCTAATGGAGAAAGATGATCTGCAGCTGCCTTGGATTATTTGACCCAAATGTTTATTACATGGGAGCTAAAGAGGGCCACATACTGGCTGTCTCATGTTTTGCTCTATTTCAAAACAGATATCACTTAATATTAATTAAATCAAACTGTAATTCAGTGACAAGCAGTTGAAGCACATGAGGTGTATCTTTGTATGCAGATTCTTACAGTTCAAGATATTTTTGGTATATGTCCATCATTTTTAAATTGTATCGACCTTCTGATATACATCTCGCAGTCAGCGAGATGGAGCTGAATATTGTGTTTGATAAAATTCCTCAAAGACTTCAACCTTTTAGTAAATATAAAACAGGACACTGTTCCTCCTCCCAATCCATTTCATTATTATTTTATGCTTATTAAACTCTTATCGAAGCAATGTTAATATTCTCTTAGGAGGAGTAGTTTGACATTTTAAAGCAGTACTGCTTTTTAATTATTGGTGTGCAAATAGCTTCTTTAATTAAATAATTTTTCCCAGTACAGGTAATATATAAACAGCTCAGCAGTTTTCCCAACTTTTCCTAAATTCTCTTCCCCTAAAGTTTCAACTCAGTTATCTCAGAAATAAATGAATGAAGCTAAGTGAAAACCAGGTAGCTTCTAGAAGTTTTTATAATCCATTGTTTACTACAGATACACAAATTGCCCTTCATTATCTCAATATTTTTCTTACTTGTCAGAGTGCACCATTTCTCTGTGCTTTAACATTGAAGGCGCAGTCATTCATTTCAAAGGCCAGGAATCCTGGCTTTTTACTCTGGTCTTAACTCACACACAGATTGCTCTGTAAAAATGGTCTCAAAAGTGATGCATACACAGCCAATGTGGTACACAAAATGTACCTTAAAGTACGAAAAGAAATTATTAGGACTTTTATTTAAACAAGCTTCCCCCAATATCTGAAAATAGAGCATTCCTATGAAACCTATGTAAGCCGAATTGTCGTAAAACAAAGAAGCAATTGCCTTAGGACACATCTTGCTAACGGATACACAAAATAAATCAAGATGAAGCACAGATGCTCACAGACCTAGTTCCAAGCTATGGCGGTTTGATGCTGAGATGCTGAGTGTAGTTCCCGGGGAAGGAAACAACCATTCTTGCTGCTTGGGGTACGCGGTGCTCCTGCAAAACCAACGCTTAGTGCTATTTTCGCTTTTCGCCTCTTCTCTTTAAAGTGAAAATTCTCTTCGGATTTCTTTCAGTTAACGACAGTAGGTACAACTGTGGGGTTTTCGTGAAAGCAAAGTGGAGTAAAGCAAAATTTCAAAAGGCGGGGGATACTTGTGTTTAGTTTTATTTCTAGAATAATATGTTATTGGTGGCACAGAGACCTCGCTCCACCCAGAGGACAGTTCAAAGAGCAGCAGTGTTAGGGGATGAGCACGCCAGTTGTGCTCTCTCCTGTCCAGTAGTGAGTGCTCAGACAAATGTATTTACAGATCGTGCCTAGTTTAAACTCAGCTAACCCTCACATGGTAGAGGAGTGCTTTAAAAAGATTCTTGTAAAGTTACAGTTGACTGAAGTAAACACTAATAGTTCAAACTTCCCTAACATGTAACATATCTCTACAATTTTTTAGCAATGCAATACTCAACCTAGTAATTGATAAATATTCATTAACCATAATGATAAATCTTTAAGTATATCCTTTTGGGGTTTCATGCATATTATCAAAGCATGAGAATTTCCATATTCTGCTGTGGCAAAAATGACCAAAACAATGTAAATAAATCAATATAATGATAAATCAACATCCATTCCACTGTTAGCAAATGCTGTTTAAAGATACAGAGAAACATAAAGATCTTAAAAAACAAGTATTAGAACCAGTTAAGCAGTTGTTAGACAGCTGGGTCAAACTACTGATGTTTCTACTATTCTCAGCTTATGGTATTTGCTAGATTCTCTTCCAATGATAAAATACATGTAAAACTACAATTTGTGAGCCATTAAAGGACAGATATACTGCAGAAGATATTTTATGGATAGTAAGTGACTTATTTTTCTATCATCATAATCTATGGGACAAAAAACTGCTGTATAAGCTAACCTCTGATACAGTGGCCACTCTGGGATTCTAAAAAGAATTCTGGAAGAAGGTCACAGAAATAGCCAGACATCTGTAATTCAGTCACTGCATCATTCATGGACCAGCCACTGCAACAAAGAAATGAAGCCAAAAATGTACAAAGTGCCTCAGTCTCGTTCATTGGGTTAAGTTTTTTCTTTTTCAATGACTCCTTTAAATAAAAAGCTATCTTTACAGTAGATGTAATGAGATGTGTAATGATTATGAAAATCCTTTGTTCCACAGAGAGGTTTACTTTTTATCATGTGACAAAGCACACAGAGTTGCAGAAGTTTAACACACCTTACAGATTTTTTTGTCTCTAGAAAGGAAAAAAGTATTCCAATTTTGCTTCCCTTTTGTGACACAGAGAGGTTGTTGATATAATGCAAATAATCTAAAGCAAACCTGTGTAAACTGTCCTTTACAGGTAAAGGTGACATCTTTACAATGAATGCAAAAGTAATTGTTTTATGAAAGAAAACTGAGCTATGAAGAGAACATTTGTAATGGATATTTGAAATTATTTCCCTCATTATTTCTTTTGCTGAAAATAGAGTTACATAAAAAACCCATCTACATTCTTTAAAAATTTAACAGAAACTTCCAAATGAAATTTTGAAAGATTTTTAACCCTTTTGTTAGAAAAAATTTAAATGAAACACCTTTTCCAATTAATTTGCAAAAACAACTGATTTATATCTGGGGGATAGAAATTTACTGCAAGAATTTTTTGAAACAGTAAAGTTTTTGCAAAAACAAAACAAAGACACAACATTTTGAGTGGAAGCTATTGATTTAGTAAGCACAGTCAATATGCATCCCTGCCATTTGTATTTATGGGTTTTTTCCTCAGTAATATTTTTAGCTATGAAAATCATTGGAATAATTATTGAAATAAAGTAAAATTTATTTCAATAAACTTTAAATAAACTAAAGCAAATAATCACAATCATATATCACCATGGGTTAAACTGAGACTTTTCTTTTTAATAGTGAAGGATATTCATTCACATTGCTTTCAAAACATTGCTTTTGGCACCATTAATAAAATAGATTATTTTAAAATTAATGTTTATTCTATCTTTTTTTTGAAATGCATTTTAATATGTTTTATAATGTATAAACTAGTGCTTGCACATAATGTATAAATATACATATATTATGGGCAAAAGCTTAAAAATTTTTACTGATGAAAGTCTGAAATCCAAACATTGTGATGACTTCTGACTATTCTTTCCAGTGGAGGCCTCTGCTTCATGTTCCATTTTGGATGCTCATGCTCTTGACTGGAAGTGTGGCTGCATTTTTCCTGCAGGCAGAATGGAAATCTAACCTCCAACAGGAAACCTCTTCTGCTGGTTTAAGAAATGTCAATGACTTGAGCCTGTTCCCTTGGCAAAAACAGGGTAGGGCCTATTTTCAATGGGCAAAGACGGCAACCTGGCTGTGCATTAGTTGTGTTCATATTTATTAAATGGGTTTTAAGAAGAACGAAAATCTTATTGGACTGCAGGAGATGTTCAGGAAAAGGGGATAACAAAACACATGGCCATGAAACTTTTCTGAGACTTGTTTTATGACCCAAATATTATCTATCTTGGTAAATATTCCCTGTACACTTGAAAAGGAATGCATATTCTGTCATTGTTGAGTGTTCTATAGATGTCAATTAAGTTAAGTAGGTTGACAGTGTTGTTCAAGCCTCCTATATCCTTACTGATTTAATCTCTACTTAATTCTATCAATTATTGGGACAGGGATATAGAAATCTCTGATTATCATTGTGGATATGTCTATTATTTCTATCTGCAATTCTAACAAATTATACTTAATGGATTTAAAAAACTCTTTTATTAGATGCATAAACACTTGAAAGCTTTAGGTCTTCTTGATAAACTGACTCTTTTGTCATTATGAAATGAGCTTCTTTATCACTAGTTACGTCATCTTCTCTGAAATCTACTTTGCTATTAATGCACTGTGAATTCATTCAGCATTTGTATATCTAAAATGTTTTTATTTCATCTTAAGTTTTAAGACAGATTTTCCCTGGGTACAGAATTCTAGGTTCATAGTTCTTTTCTTTCATTACTTTGAAGATCTTGCTTCATTGTCTTCTGATTTGAATTGTTTCTGATGAGAAATCTGCTGTGATGCTTGTTTTTCTTCCTCTGTTGGATTTAATCCAATCACCCACTCCTCTGACTGCTTTTAAGATTTTGTCTTTATCATCAGTTTTGAGCAATTTGATTATGATGTGCATTGGTGGCTTTTATCCATATTTCTTTGCTTGTTTGGGGATTTTTTGGGGGGGAAGGTTGAAGTGTGTGGGTTTTTTGCTTTTGTTTTTTTAGCTTTGTGTACTTGTGGGCTTATAGTTTTCATCAAATATGGACGTTTACAGCCATTATTTTCTCAAATACTTTTTCTGCTCCCCACCTTTGGGAATTCCAGTTACATGTATATTATTCTACTTGAAGTTGTTCATCTTATTTTTTAGTGCTCTATTTTGGATGGTTTCTATTTCTATTTCTTCAAGTTCACTAATCTTTTCCTCAGTAATGCCTAATCTTCCATGAATGCCATCAGGGTATGGTCAATCCTCATTTTTAGTGGATTCTGTATTTGAAAACTCACCTACTTACTAATATACTATTTGTAACCTAAAAATCAATACTCACTTGGACATGAGCAGAGCAGCAAAAAAATCTGTTTCCCGACACACATATTCCCAGCTGAGGTCAAATGAGGAAACGCTCTGCCTTCTTGTTTCAGCTCTCACATTGTAAACATGTGTCCTTTTTTCAGTATATTTAGTGTCACACTTTTTGCATTTTTGCACTTTTTGTTGGTGATTTCATTGCTCAAAATGGCCCCGAAGCATAGTGCTGAATTGCTGTCTGGCATATCTAAGCACAAGAAGGTTGTGATGTGACTTACAGAGAAAATATATGTTAGATTGATTTTGTTCGGGCATGAGGTATGGTGCTGTTGGCCTCGAGTTCAATGCCAATGGATCAACAATTGATATTAAATAAGGTGTCTTTAAACAGAAACACATATAAAGTAAGATTATATAGTAATTGCTGATGAAAATTTTATCACCAGAGGCTCACAGGAATCTAATCCCATGTTTCCCTCAGGAGCAATTGTTCAGTATTCATAACAACTTTATAGATCCTAACTACCAAAATAACAAGGATCAACTGTATTTTTCAACTCAGCCATAGTTTCATCTATCTGAAGTTTTCATCTCTAATATTTGATTTGGGAATGTTTTATATCTTCCATTTCTTTATTTAACAGGTTTAATCTTTCTCCTAGCTTCTTGAACATACGTAATATAGTTATAATAACAGTTTTAATTTTTTTCTACTAATTCCATCATGTGTGTCATTTCTGGGTCAATTACTATTAATTTTCCTCCTCTTTATGAGTTGTGTTTGCCTACTTCTTTGTGTATCTGGAAGAATTTTATTAGATATCAGACATTATTAATTTTACCTTTTCAGGTGGTTGATATATTTGTATTCCCACAGATATCCTTGAGCTTCATTCTGGGATGCAGTTAAGTTACAAATATACCGGCCAGTTTTATCCTTCAGAGTCTTGCTTTAAACCTTTGCCTAACACAGCTTACGAGCTTAAAAGCAAGACTTGAAAGGATAAAGCTATTTCCAAGTAACTTAATAGCATCCCAGAACAAAGTTCAATAGTATCTATGGGATATTGTAAATTTTACAAAATTTTGGCTAATTTTATCCCACTACTAAAACAAGTCTCCAGATTTCCAGAGTTATCTTCCTGTGTAGCTCTTTTTTTCTGGTATTCCTGCAAGTTCTAGCTATTTTTGGCCTCCTTTGCTTCCAGTTCTATCTCCTCAACTTTGGAAGACTGATGGCTCTGCCCGAGGTCCCCTCCCTGTGCTGTGACCCAGAAAGTTACTCAAATTAATTGGGTGGAGGAAACACAGTGTTCACTCCATTCGTTTCTTGTCACTCAGGAGTCACTCTCCTTTTGTTGCTGATGTCCAATGCCTGTAAAACTGCTCTTTAGTACAGCTTGTCAGGTTTATTTTAGTTGCATGTGGTGTGAGGGTAAATCAAGTCCCTGTTATTCTATCCTTGCCATCTTTTCTCACATATATTTTCAGTTCGGTAGAAATGTAATTTAATTCCACTTTTCTCAATCAAACAGGCTCATCAACAAGTCCACAAGAGTTCAGCAGGTGAAAAAACTAAAGGCTTACTTCTTTCCAGGTTGCAGATTCTAAGTAATAACTTATAAGCATGATCTAGGACAGGTCAGAATAATAATATTCTTCATCAAGTCTTTAGTGTCCATGTAATTAAGTTTCAAACTAAACATTATAAAGTGTACAATAATCCCTGCTTTCTATGGAGTTAAAGAGAAAGATTCATTTTGCAACATCTCTATTCAAATTTAGATAACTGAAGGTTGAACAATCAACTAGTCTACTTCCTTGGTTTACAAACAAAGTGAGACTTATGAAAATTAAGGGACCAAAGTAACACAGCTGGTTATTGGCAGAGCTGGGAAAGAATCGTGATACGAATTTCCACTGTGAGTGATTTCTCACTCTACAGAAATACTCTTTTCACTCTAATTATGTCTGTGCCGTGTACTAGTGGGCTGCACATCTACCTGGGTAAGATGCTGAGTACATATGTCAGGGTCCCAACAGGAAGCAGCTAGAACTAAAAGAGTTTTAGAGAACTAAAAGAGTTTGATTACAGAGATTCTAATAAAGAGGATATTTACAGAGGTGTAGACAGGGTTAAGAAAACCAACAGGATGTGATGACTGCAACTGTGGGAATCCCATAGCACTCCTAGGGCTATGGGGCTAAAAAAAAAAAAAAAAAAAAAAAAAAAAACATCTGCAGCAAGAGCTATAGCCATCGAAGAAAAGCCACACAACAGCATCTGGGGAGGTGGAGGAACACAACCACCTCCTGCCAAGAAGAGATAAGGAGAATACATACTCAACTTCTCTCTCCTCTCAATCTCCAATCTTGTCAGTGTTTCCTTCTGGCCAAACCCAGCAGAAGCCCCAGGGGAAAGGAGTCCATACAGGCTACCTCTTGGGTCATGGAGTAGAGAAGAGAAAAACCAGACAGTTGATCTGGAGCGGCAAGGGGAAGACACAGTGCACCAAATTTTCTTTTACATACGCATTTGAAAAGAATTTGTGATCACAGAAGTGTCAAGGAGATGGAAAATACCAATCAGTCATTTGGGGACAGACAAAACTGTTTTGGAAACCATCTCTACTTAGAATATTTTCAAAAGTTCTTTACCTTAATTCTCCTGTTACAATTTTTTTTTTTACTACAAAAGAAATGTCTATGTCAGTAATTTTTCATTAAGAAGATATAACTAGTGAAGTAAAATGACAACAGGAGTCAATACATATTTGTGTTCCTGAGAGACCTAACATTTTTTCACATTCACCAGAAAGGAGCTTTTTAATTTATTAAAAAGCGTCTTTCTTGATGGAATTAATAATTGATTCTGAGCGTCCTGATTGAGCACTCAGAACAACTGACTAAGTTTCGTCATTCAGATCTACAAATGTCACTGTCATATTGGTTTGAAATCACAGGTTGAGGAAATATAATCTGAGCAAATGACGAAGTCTGTCAGTCATTGACTTGGTTTACTCTGATCAAAACCAATTTGTGGCATCCAGAAGGTTATAGGGTGGAGCCATTTACTTTTCCTACCTGTTCTCAGGAACACTTAAAACTTGGTATCAATCATCTATCGTTTCAGATTACAGAGTAGTTAGTACCCTCAGGTTTTTGAAAATAAAGTTATTGCAGAAATTTCACATAAACATCTCCTGTGTTAATTGCTTACCCCTCAGAGGCTTTTTAAATGGCTGTATCATGGTGAATTATGCTGGCAAAAGAAAGATGGTTCATTTATAAAGTTCATATAAATGATGCATTGGGAAAGGGTTTTTTGTTCCGGTTGATAAAAGTTAATCAAATGCAAGATGGCATAGAGCAATTCAGCATAAATCTTCCACAGAGCACTGCTTACATCTCCCATCTCCCAGGTAGGAAGAACATTTATCTGACTATTTCTAATCTGTCCCTGTACATCTTTGATTAAGAGAACCAAATCAAAGTAGCTGGCTAATGGCTTATTTTTCAAAACTCTTCAATAGCCTAAAAGCAGAGACATTTACAACTTAAGTGAGAACCCCAAGTGAGGTAAAGGGGGAAGAGGGAAAGGATTTGCCTTAAATGCAGTTTTCTCTTGATACCAGAGAACCTGCCACAAAGCAAAGGGAGAGAAACATAGCAAGGTCAGGTTCTCTAACACTCTCAAGCCACTAGATTTCTGTTCTGTTGAGAACTAGGTTGAATATCAGATTCATTAGTGTTGGTGTTTAGAAATTCAATAGCAGAAAAGAAATATTTTATTATGAATTGCAGATACTGTCCAAAGTCTGAGACTAAGCACTGATGTCAAAAGGAACTTTCTCTTCCTCTATGTATAAACCTCAAAGGAAAATTAAGCTCTCTGATTTGAGGTAGCTTCACTAAAAGGGAGCAAAAGACTCCTGTTTGAAGACAGTACTATCTACCTCTACAAACCAGTTTTTGCCTCAGACAAGATGGCTTTTGGCTGTGTGTCTGTGCCAGACCACATGATGCCAAATTATTAAAGTTTTAAAAATTACTCAGTGAGTATTTTGACATAATGTGTGCCCTTTCATATATGACAGTTGAATATGCTTATGATGTTCAGAGAAAAATTAAGATATTTACTTCTTAGCATTTCTTTTATGATTAGAAATTTATATGACTACTGCTTATCTCGATGCCTGGGAATCAAGACCTATTTGTCCACTTCCCTTTTCTCTCTCCCTTATTCATATGTTGGGTCCAAATATTCTGAATGCGTTTGTTTATTATAGTAGCTACCACTTATCGAAGGTTTGCTATGTGCTTAGGATTTCTCATCTATGATCATTAAGCCATACCACCAGTCTGGGCTAGTTACCACTCATTCTATTGGTGAGTAAACCAAGGTTCAGAGAGTTAAGTACCTAACTGAGGTCATACTATCTGTGACTGGTCCACAGACTGAACCCAGTTTTATCTAAATTTGAGACCCATGTTCCTTCCATTTCTTTTTTCTCATTAAGTTGCTAAAGGTACTAGGTGTTAAGATTTCTGATTCTGCATGTAACAAAGTGCAGTAATTAAAAATTCTCACCTAGAAGACTGAAACTTAGGGAGATCGATCAACAGTCTTTTTTAAAAAACTTGAAAATTTCACAAGGATTGTAATATCCCATCAGACCATCTACTTTTTTCCTTA
This sequence comes from Hyperoodon ampullatus, assembly GCF_949752795.1. Taxonomy (NCBI): domain Eukaryota; kingdom Metazoa; phylum Chordata; class Mammalia; order Artiodactyla; family Ziphiidae; genus Hyperoodon; species Hyperoodon ampullatus. The sequence goes on along the minus strand of NC_136914.1, from coordinate 15,877,366 downwards.
GGTCTGATGAAATAGACTATGTAGCATTGACAAATATACACTACCAAATGTAAAATAGATAGCTAGTGGGAAGAAGCTGCATAGCACAGATCAGCTTGGTGCTTTGTGACCACCTGGAGGGGTGGGATAGGGAGGGTGGGAGGGAGACGCAAGAGGGAGGGGATATGGGGATATATGTATATGTATAGCTGATTCACTTTGTTATATAGCAGAAACTAACACAACACTGTAAAGCAATTATATTCCAATAAAGATGTAAAAAAACAAACAAAAAAAATCCCTAATCTGTGGATTCAAACAGGATGGTCCCAGTATGTAACTCTAGAGGGTGCAAAGGTGTTCTTACCCAAGGCACAGTTCCACTCAACCACGGCAATTGTTTGTTTGTTTAATGTGAAAGTAAAAGTTAACAAAACATTAAATCTTCTTAGTACTTGCACTTCATTTTTTTAAAGCGCACGCTTCTTTGCATGTAATTTACTCAATTTAAGAAATGGTGCTTGCATTTTGAGGACTAACTACAAAGGAAAGGGGCAAAAGGGTGATGATCATGAAAAAGAAATACCCTTATGTTTGCATTGCATGGTTTGACTGCAGGATCAAAAAGCAAACAACATTACTTACCTATCATATTTATAGTAGTTATATGTATCTTTGAAAAGCAAGATAACATTTTGCCTCTTCTCTCTCTCCCATTGAATTTAATTAAAATGTGATCTTTTCTAAATTGACTGAGTCACTTGGCTCTGCTGTGTATATTTCAGGCTCCACTCATAAATTCTTTACCAGATTTCCATTTGGGGAGGATTAACCATTTTGCAATCTAATTTTCTTTCAGCAGAATGCCTCTGGTTCTTTATCAATATTCAGGAGAAATAATTGAGATCTCCAAGAGTCTACTCTCTCCGTTCAAACAAATTCTCAAGTTCATCTTCTTGATTACTTCTCCTTCCCCCCACTTCCACCAGGAAAGTTTGCATATGGACAATTTCTCCTCCAATAGATAAGGATTATATATAATCCCCCATGAGTCCAGCCTTTGCCACTTATGGCTTATTCCAGCTTTCATCAGACGAACTCAAATTTCTAAGCCAGAGTTGTAGTCTGAGGGATTTTTCTCTTGGACAAAACCTGAGCTCATGATTTCAAACTTCAATCTCATTGCTTTCAGATGCCTTGACTATTAGTGTTGGAAAACCTCTAGAGGTCATTTAGGTCAACGCTCTCACTCTTCAAACAACGAAACTGAAATTCAGATAGGTAAAATAAAAATATCACAAGTGATTTAATGGCAAAACCTGGACCACATCTCATAATACATATTCATTAATTTTTCTATGTAATAGGACTGCCTCAAACATATGACTTTCATCATGCAAAAATTGTTTGATATTCACTGAGTTACATTAACTGAACTAATATGCCTATATTTCATTAGCACTAAGACACATTTTCCACTTTTTAGCACTTCTAAAATAAGGATGAGTCTTAAAGAAGCAATGGTATCTTATTGCTGCTGTTAGTCGGGTATCAGTAATGATGTAAGTGTCATTATCTATTCATGTACGATCTTGGTTGATATTCTGATGGCATAACTGGACAACTACAACCCCTTGACATTTGGTTGAAAAAGCTCTTTAAGAACTTTTGAGGAATTAATACAAGGCTTAGCCGTTGAGTTTCATTGACTCTCCCTGGTAAGATGCAGAAAGATCCAGTAAATGCAACAACAAGCAGAACTACATTAAACTAAAAAGTTTTGCATAGCAAAGGAAATAATCTACAAAATGAAAAGGCAACATACTGAATGAAAGGAGATATTTGCAAGTCAGATATTGAATAAGTGGTTAATATCCAAAATATATAAAGAACTTATACAACTTAATATAAAAAAAAACAGATTGAAAAATGGGCAGGGAACCTGAATAGACATATTTACAAAGAAGGCATACAGATGGTCAACAGGCACATGAAAAGATGCTCAACATCACTAATCATCAGGAAAATGCAAATCAAAACCACAATAAGATATCACCTCACACCCGACAGAATGGTGATTATCAAAAAAACAAGAAATAACAAACGCTGGCGAGGATTTGGAGCAAAGAGAACCCTTGTGTATTGTTGCTGGGAATGTAAATTGGTAAAACCACTGTGGAAAACGGTATGAAGGTCCCTCAAAAAACTAAAAATAGAACTACCATATGATCCAGCAATTCCATTTCTGTGTACTTATCTGAGGAAAACAAAAGCACTAATTCAAAAGATGTATGCACCCTAATGTTCATTGCAATATTATTTACAATAACCAAGATATGGAAGCAAACTAAGTGTCCATCAATAGATGAATGGATAAAGACGATGTGGTATATGAATACAATGGAATATTACTCAGCCATAAAAACGAATGAAATCTTCCTATTTGCAACAATGTGGATAGACCCAGAAGGCATTACATTAAGTGAAATAAGTGAGAGATAAAGACAAATACTGCATGATTTTATTTATATATGGAATCTAAAAAACAAAATAAATGAACAAATAGAACAAAACAGAAACATAGATACAGAGAAGGAACAGGTGGTTGCTAGAAGAAAGGGGGGATGGGCAAAATAGGCGACAGGATTAAGAGGTACAAACTTCCAGTTATAAAGTAAATAAGTCATAGGGATGTAACGTACCGCATAGGGAATAGAGTCTAATATTGTAATAAATTTGTATGGTGACAGACGGTAAATAGAGTTATTGTGGTGATCATTTCATAATGTTTAAAATAGTGAATCACTACGTTATCCACTTGAAAACTAGATATAAGATCACAGAAGAGACATGAGGGAAGGAGGACTGCAAGTACCGAGAGAAAACCCAGCCCAACTAGCACAGCAGAGGAGACGGCAGGAAAGACGATGAAATGAGAGCACCCGTGAGTCAACTGTCAAGTTTAAAAAGAGTGGTGTCGGGCTTGCCTGGTGGTGCAGTGGTTGGGAGTCCACCTGCCGATGCAGGGGACACGGGTTTGTGCCCCAGTCCGGAGGATCCCACATGCCGTGGAGCGGCTGGGCACGTGAGCCGTGGCCGCTGAGCCTGCGCGTCCGGAGCCTGTGCTCCACAACGGGAAAAAAAAAAAAAAGAGTGGTGTCAACAAATTCTGCAGCAGGGAAAATTTCATAAGCAGGCAGGCAGCATCAAGAAGTCTGTCAGCAGATGGAAGATGCTAGAATTCCTTCAGGTGGGGGATGCACTACCTAGATGAGGCATAGCAAAATTAAAGCATGACCCAAATTATAGGTAGCAGGTAGGGTACGGACACCCAGGCACACAGAAGGAAACAGGGTTCAGCTTTACGAATAGGAGTAGAAGGAAGAAAAGAACTTCTGGAATAAGGCAGCTATAAAAACTGGAGTATAAGGCACTGGAACTGAATATAAAACAGAAAGATTATACTGCCTTCAACGAACCTATCATGTAATGGAAACTACTACCTAATAAGATAAAGTTGTTTAATCTCTCCAAGGGTCTGTTTCCTTGCCTAACACATGGGGGCAGTTATTCCTTCCTCACACTAATTCTAAGATATATCGTTCAGTGAAAAGGAAAAACACGAAATTATATTTGTTCTATGATCAATCCCATTTATATTAAAAATCTGCGTGCCAGTTCTCTGTGCACATATGTACACACAGACACACAGTCACACACCAGACCTGGAAGGAAACACATTCCACGGTTATCCACGGTCACCATGGGGAAGAGAATGGGAGGAATGCTTTCCATTTTATTATAAACACTTCTGTTTCTTTAAATATTTCACAATGTGTATGCATTAATGTATTACTTTTCAAAGAAAAAAATGTAGTATCTAATTCAGAGGATCATCGTGAGGTTTCTACAAAATAACGTTTGTTTCTAAAGTGTGCAACACAGAACAGTCACATAGTTAGACCTCAACAAACGACAGTGTTGTTCTTATTGTCACTGTTGTTCCTGTTGTTAGAAGGGGGAAAGGCAAACATCCACCAAATGCATAAGAACACAGCAAAAGGAAAATAAAGGCAAAAGCACAGTTAGGGACATAAACAAGCTATACTTAAACACGAGTGCTAAGAAGACAGTGAAGTGACTGACAGGTGTTAAGCAAGATGGAGTCCACCTGGAAGGGTTCCACTGGAGATGAAGCAGATTGAACAGAACTCTGAGAGTGGGAGGAGATGTGGTTTGCCGGCGAAGCATGGCAAGAGAAGTATAAAAGTGGGCTGGAATTGCTAAAGATCTAATGCTGCCAGCATATCTAAGTCCACTTTCAGTTTCAGGCCATGTCAGAGATGAAGAGACACAGCAGGCAGGGAAAGAGGACGTATATGGCCCTTCCAGGGGAAAAGCACAGGAAGGGAGACATGTGGATGCATTTCTAGAGGTTGTCGTCTCTTCCTAGGTGGCCTGGGAAGAACCAGGCTGGCATTGTGGGGTCTCAGCCAATTGGAGATGAGTGCTTCACCTGCTTCAGTGCCTTATACAAAATCCCTGTCACTGGGGCTTTATTTATGTGGAGGTCAAAATATGTCATCCAACTACTCCTCATTTCTATCCTCCTCATGGGTAGCAACCCAGGGCCATGCTGCCCTTAGCCACCTGTTCATCAGAACTCCACGAGTGCACCTGTGTGGCCTCACCGCCAGTTCTCTCTGCTTCCTCGGAGAGGCTATTCTGGGCAAGCCTAACATGCTATCATGGACTACATGTTTGTGTCCCTTCAAAATTCACATGCAGAAACCCTAACCCCCAGTGGGATGGTAATAGAAGGTGCGTCCTTTGGGAGGTAATTGGGTCACGTATTAGGGTTCTCCAAAGAAAGAGAAAAAATAAATAAATAAATTTATGTATTTACAGAAAGAGAGCGAGAGAGACTTATTATAGGAATCGGTTCATGAGACTGTGGAAGGCAAGAAGTCCCATGATCTGTCGTCTAAACAATCACGTGAGCCAGTGGTGTAATTCAGTCTGAGTCCAAAGGCCTGAGTATCAGGAGTATCAATGTCTGAGAAGAGAAGATGGATGTCCCAGCTCAGGCAGAGAGTGAATTTTCCTTTTCTCTGCCCTTCTATTATATTCAGGCCCTCAATGGACTGGATGGTGCCCACCCACATGGGGGAAGGCTATCTTCTTTACTCTCTCTACCAATTCAAACAGTAATCTCTTCCAGAAACATCCTCACAGACAGGCCAGAAAATATGTTTACCAGCCATTCAGGCATCCCTTAACCCAATCAAGTTGACACATAAAATTACCCTTCACAGTTCAGGAGGGTGGAACCCTCATGATAAGATCAGTGTCTTTATAAGAAGGGACACAAAAGAGCTTTCTCTCTCTCTGTCTCTCTCTCTCTCTGTCTCTCTCTCTCCCTCTCCCTCTGCTTCTCCTATGTGAGGACACAGCAAGGGACACCCAGTCCTCACCAGATACCAGGTTTGCTTGCTACTTGATCTTTAGACTTCCCAGCCTCCAGAACTGTTAGAAATACATGTTTGTTGTTTAAGCCACTCGGTCTATGGCAACTTGTTAGAGCAGCCTGAGCAGACTAAGCCATGTGGTGAGTATGGGTTTTTGCTTTTGATTATCTACAGAAGTCTTTGGGTTTACACCATCATTCTCAGGACCAGGGATAGGGCTTTGGTGACCTATCACTTATGACACCAGAAAAATCACTAACAAACTTGTAGCCAAAAGCTCTCTGGTTCTCCTAAGCCTGCTCCAATGTGTTGCTCCCTTTCCTCATCATCAGATGCCCTATTAAGTAGTGAGCTTGTGCAGCTTATTCACACTTTCTTCCATAAAGCACAGTCTGTGCCACGGGCTTCTCTTCCCCAAACTCTACCATCTTATGCTCATGACCTCCTACCTTGCAGTTTCTGGGTCACTAGCAGCTTTTCCCCTTGTCAGCACATTGAGGTTCTCATGCATCTCAGGGATGCCCGTTCAGCCAAGGGATCCACATGGCAGTCACTCACCACCTGGGGCTGGGTGTATTCTTCAGTACATTGAACTCCTCTCAGCCAACAGCAGGCTATACACTGGGAACCCATCCCAGGAGGTCTCCCAGTGCTCTTGGAAGCCAGACTTTGACTTTTTCTACTTCATTGTACCAACTCCCATCAAGCCCTCATTTACGGCTTGAAAGAAGATGAGAAGAAAGCTGACACAATACCTGTGGGAGTAGGGATTCTGTGGTCTCAATCTTAGCTTACGCAAACCCAAAACTCACAGCACAACCTCGTGAGGCAGAAAGACATCAATATCAGGACATTCAACCAAGGCTGGTCAGAGCTGCTACAGAATATCACAGGAGGGCGTTTGCGTGCACCGAGGAGCGACTTACAGAGAAACTTGGGGCATGAAATTGAGTCCCCATGGGTAGAGCTTTGCTGGGAAGAAAAGGTGTTTAGGCTTCGCTGTAATAGTTCTGTAACACTACATCCTAATTAGCAGAAGTTAGTTCAGAAGTTCACTACTCAACTCTCTCAAGCCTGATGCTGAGGAATGAACCATGGGCCCTGGAGGGGTTTGCTCCTGCTGCTATAACACAATAGCAGAGGCTGAGAGGCTTAAAGAACAGAAATCTACCTTCTCACAGTTTTGGAGGCTGGAAGTCCAAAATCAAGGAGCTGGCAACATAGGTTTCATTCTGAGTCCTCTTCTCTTGGATTGCAAGCAACCACCATTCAGCTACGTGATCCCTCGGCCTCTCTTTGATACATTCATGCAGAGAGGAAGGGAATGAGCTCTCTGGTCACTTCTCAAAAGGATAGTAATCCTGTTGGACCAGGGTCCCAGCTTAATGACTTCATTTATCCCTAATTACTTCCTTAAAGGCTCTGTCTCCAAATGCTACACTGGGCATTAGGGCTTCAGCCTATGAATCTGGGGAGGGATACAAATATCCAGTCCATAACAGGCTTGTAAATAGAATGAGCTTTCCCAGGAACTTATAAGTAACATTTGACAATACCTAGAGGAAAGTTAGAACTACGATTTGATTATTAGCATAATATGCAACACGTTGACCCTTGAGCAAAGCAGGGGTTAGGAGCACCAACCCCCTGCACGGTCGAAAATTTGCATACAACTTTTACTCCCCCAAAACTTAACTACAGTTGACCCTTGAACAACATGGTTTGAACTGTACAGGTTCTTATACATGGGTTTTTTTTTCAATAAATATATTGAAATTTTTTTGGAGATTTGTGATGATTGAAAAAACTCACAAACTGTAGCTTAGAAATAAAAAAATTAAGAAAAAGGTATGTTATAAATGCATAAAATGTATGTAGACACTAGTCTATTTATTATTTACTACTATAAAGTATACACAACTCTACTATAAAAAGTTAAAATTTATCAAAATTTATGCACACAAACACAGACCGTACATAGTGCCATTTGCAGTGGAGAGAAATGTAAACAAATATAAAGATGTGGTATTAAATCATAACTGTAGCACATACTGTACTACTGTAATAATTTCATAGCCACCACCCTTTGCTATTATGTGTCGTTTAAGTGTTGCTGGTATCAGCTTAAAATGCTGGCACTTGATTCTAATCATCTCAGCCTGCACAGTTCATCTCTCCAGTAAATTGCACATTGCAGTAAAAAAGTGATCTTTCTCAGTTCTCGCATATTTTTCATTGAGTTTATTGCAATATGGTAAACCTTGAATAACACCATGGGGTCCACACAAAGTGCCACCAGTGATGCTGGAAGTGCTCCCAAGAAGCAAAGAAAAGTCACCACATTACAAGAAAAAGTTGAATTGCTTGATATACACCATAGACTGAGGTCTGCAGGTGTGGGTGTCACCACTTCGGGATAAACGAATACAGCATAAAAACCTCTGTGAAAAAGAGAAAAGGATATTCATGAAGCCATCACTGCAGCTACACCAGCAGGTGTGAAACCTTCAACTTTTTGCAAAATACTTTTTATCTTGTATTGAAAATGCAACTTCTATGTGGACGCAGGATTCCTATAAGAAAGGCAAACCTACAGACTCTAATATGATTCGAGAAAAAATGAAGTCATATGACAACTTAAAGCAAAAGGAAGGTAAAAGATCTAAAGCTGGAGAAATTAATGCCAGGAAAGGATGGTTTGATAATTTTAGAAAGAGGTTTGGCTTTTTTTAAAAAAGTGTTAATATAAATGCTGGAGAGGGTGTGGAGGAAAGGGAACCCTCTTGCACTGTTCGTGGGAATGTAAATTGACACAGCCACTATGGAGAACAGTATGGAGGTTCCTTAAAAAACTAAAATTAGAGCTACCATACGACCCACCAATCCCACTACTGGGCATATACTCTGAGAAAACCGTAATTCAAAGAGTCATGTACCACAATGTTCATTGCAGCTGTATTTACAATAGCCAGGACATGGAAGCAACCTAAGTGTCCATCGACAGATGAATGGATAAAGAAGATGTGGCACATATATACAATGGAATATTACTCAGCCATAACAAGAAATGAAATTGAGTTATTTGTAGTGAGGTGGATGGACCTAGAGATTGTCATACAGAGTGAAGTAAGTCAGAAAGAGAAAAACAAATACCATATGCTAACACATATATATGGAATCTAAGAAAAAAAATGGTTCTGATGAACCTAGGGGCAGGAGAAGAATAGACACAGATGTAGAAAATGGACTTGAGGACACGGAGAGGGGGAAGGGTAAGCTGGGATGAAGTGAGAGAGTGGCATTGACATATATACACTACCAAATGTAAAGTAGATAGCTAGTGGGAAGCAGCCGCATAGCACAGGGAGATCAGCTCAGTGCTTTGTGACCACCTAGAGGGGTGGGATAAGGAGGGTGGGAGGGAGACATGAGAGGGAGGGGATATGCAGATATACATATGCATATAGCTGATTCACTTTGTTATAGAGCAGAAACTAACACAACATTGTAAAGCAATTATACTCCAATAAAGATGTTATAATAAAAAAGTGTTAAGATAATAGAAGAAGTGGCTTCTGCCGACCAAGGGTTCCCAGACGCCATTAAGAAAATCACTGAGGAGAAAGGATACCTGCCTGGACAGTTTTTTTGATGCAGATGAAAGTGCCCTGTTCTGGAAAAAAAATGTCAAAAAGGACATTTTTTAGTAAGGAAGAGAAGCAAGCACCAGAATTTAAGGCAGTAAGGGGTAAGCTAACTCTAATGTTTTGTGCAAATGCAGTCGGATTTATGATCAGGACTGCCCTTATCCATAAACTGTTAATCCCCGAGCCTTGAAGGGAAAGGTAAACACCAGCTGCCAGTCTTTGGGTTGTACAGCAAGAAGGCCTGGACAATGAGAACCCTTTCTCTGGATTGGTTCCATCAGTGCATTCTCCCTGAAGTCAGGAAGTACCTTGCTAGTAAGGGACTGCCTTTTAAAGTTCTTTTGATATCAAAGAACGCCCCTGCCCACCCAGAACCCCATGAGTTCAACACCACCGAAGGCACTGAAGTGCTCCACTTGCCCCCAAACACAATATCTCTAATTCAGCCACCAGATCAGGACTTTATACAAATACTCTATGAAGAGGATTGTCAACACTGTGGAAGAGAACCCCAAGAGAGAGAAAATCATGAAAGTCTGGAAGGATCACACCATTGAAGATGTCATCACTGCTGTAGAAAAAACCAGGACAGCCATCAGCCCAAAACAATCAATTCCTGCTAGAGAAAACTGTGTCCAGATGTGCATGAATTCACAGGATTTATGACAGAGCCAATCAAAGAAATCATGAGAGAGATCGTGGATACGGTAAAACAAAAAACAGGTGGGGCCTCTGTGAAGGGTGTCAAGGTGCGGATGAAGAAATTCAAGGCTAACAGATACCAAACCAGAAGAATTAACAGAAGACATCTTGCTGGAGATGAGCAGTTTCAACCAGTGCCAGACAATGAAGAAGAAGTGGAAGAAATAGTGTCAGAAAACAAACTGACATTAGACGATCTGGCAGAAGGGATCTGATTATTCAAGACTGCTTTTGACTTCTCTTATGACATGGACCCTTCTCTGATATGGGCACTAAAACCAAAGCAAACAGTGGAAGAATTGGAACCGTATAGAAACATTTGGAATAAGCACACTCCCTGTACTTTGGGGAATTTCATTAGAGATGGTCAGGGTGATTTTTCCAGGTTTCGGTGACACCAGTTAAGAGTAAAATTTGGTGATACAGAGGTCGTCAATGTTGGCACTACTTGTGGGCACATAAAAGACTAAATGGAAAAAAAAAATCAGAAGGCAATTTATTGTGACAAAACTACGTGGTCTTATGTTAATTATCGATGAGGCTGTGTTTACTTCACCTATTATGAGTTCACACATCTACATATCCCTGTAGGACTGGTTGGGTAAAATTAGCTGCTGTGTTCCTAAAATGCCAGTGGGCTTTAGAGATAAAGGTTTTCTCAAGGTAGAAAGTTTTCAACACACAGAGGTACCTCTGAAACTTGTTTCTCTACCAATTTGGCCTTCAACTGAATCATTATTATATTTTCCTCTAACCTTCTGGACATAGCCCATCTGTTCAATACTGCTTTAACCTGAATACTACGGATGGGTTGGATGACAAGAGGAAAAGCCAGCAGTACGGTATTGTTACTGTTTTCATCTTTACAAAGGTTAAATATATGGGTCTCAATGTCCCAAATAATCTCAGCTCACAGAATGGAAAATCAATCTTTGCCCAGAGAGAAAATGACCTTGCTTTTCCTTTCTTCCATGCACCACGGTTCACTTGAAGATTTGGAATAGGTAATTGGACAGGGTTCTAGCACTGGGTTTGTGTTCACTGACTTCCAAGAATACTGACCAGTTTCTCAAAATCTATTCAGCTAATTAGAGATGCTGCTCTTCAGGGCCAGCTAATTCAGCATGTCGCTTGTAGGAAAGGGATTTTTAAACATGTGGGATTATGGCTTCTGGCAGCCAGAGCTGCAAGCAGCAGAAGGAAGGTTTATTCCCTGTTTCTGTTTTGATTCTTTGTTATTTCTGAACTTTCGAAAAGGAAGTCATTGGGAGTCAGACGTATTTGGTATTTTATTATACTATTGCCCTATAATCTTACTCTATAACTGTCTAAATAAAATGCTCATGTTATTAAAGAGGAAAATAAACACAAATCAATTGCAGTTGTGTAGCTACATTTAGAGTCTGAACTGATAACACAGAAGAGGTTCAAACTCAGTACCTCCCCATGAAGCAAAAGGGACAGTAATGATATTAATGTCACATTCGGTAATTCAAGAATTTTGCATCTACCTCTTTGTCTTGGAATAACCCTTACTTACCCAAGTATCTCACACACACCATTAAACACCAGCGTCCTTAAATACGTACCTAGTCCAGGGTTACAAAACAGTTAGCAATCTTTACCATGATTAACATTTATTGAGAAGTTACTATGTGCCAGACACAATGTTAAACGCTTTAAATATATTAATTCATGTAATCTTCACAGCAGCCCTGTAAGAATTCTACTATCATTACCCTTCTTATTTTTAAAATAAGTTACAGAAGCAAAGAAAGAAGAGAAAATTTTCTAAGGTAACAAAGCTAGTAGGTAGGAGAACTGGGATTTGAACTCAGGCTCTTATTCCAGAGTCTGTGATCTTAGTGACTGAGCAATAATTTTTCTGGCTGTTTTTCTATATATATATATATACACATATACACAAAATATAGAAAAATTATGAAGAGTTATATTGGCATCTTTACATGGTTTTCACATGGAATTTCACCTGGTTTTATTTGTATTTTTTACTCTTTTTTGAAATAATTTTAAACTTACAGAAATATTGCAAAAAGATTACATAGACTTCCCATACACCCTTCACCATGCTTCCACTAATGTTAATATCCTACATGTTCGGAGTACAATTTTTGAACAAGGAAATTCATATGGGTACATACTATTACCAATTCAAATATTACTTCATTCAAATTTTACCAGTTTTTTCTCCTGATAATACTTTTTCTGTTCCAGGACCCAAATCAGGATCCCACCCTGCATTTAATTATCATGTCGTCTTAGTTTCCTCCAATCTGTGACAGTTCCCCAGTCTTTCCTTGTCTTTCATGGCCTTGACACTTTTGAAGACTACTGGTCAGTGGTGTTGCACAATGTTTGTCAATTTGGATTTAACAAATGGTCTCTGGTAACTAGACTGAGGTTATGCATTTTTAGCAAGAATATCATAGAAGTGGTATCCTCTACATCATATAATGGTATACCTGATGGTGACATAACATAATTATGATGAAGTTAAGTGATAAAGTTTGTTAAGCTGGTGTTTGCTAAGTTCCTCCACTCTTTTCCCTTTATATTTAATAAATATATTGTGTGAGATTCTTTGAAATTATGCACACATCACTTCCCCATAAAAGCAATAACTCACTAAAATAATGTTAAAATAACAGTCTTCCTCCAAAGTTACTGGCAATTGATAACAGAAATTATATTTCACAAGGAGCACACATCTAACTTTGCCAGGAAAAGAAAAAAAATCTGGCCTACATTTCACAGAAACACCTGTCAAAAAACCCCAGGGCAAGAAGGATTTTCCTCAAATCCAGGTTTTATCTGAAAGGCTTTTTTTTCCCAATTCCTAATCAGTGATGCTCCAAGTGTGGTCCCTGAACAGTAACATCAGCATCACTGGAGAACTTGTTAGAAATGCAAATTCTGCCGCTTCACCCAGATTTACTGAATCAGAAACTCTGGGGGCGGGGCCAGGTCATCTCTGTTCAACAGGCCCTCTAGATGAGGCTGACACATGCTCAGGTTTAAGTTGTTTCTCCTCAGCTCTACATCCTCTTCCACCTGCTCCAAAAAAAAAGATCTGGCCGAGGTCTTTTAAGTAGCTGCTGCAAGTTTCTCTTCCTGCTCTGTTATTTTTTTAGTTAATGATCCTTCATGGTGGAGTCATATTTCCCACTGGCAACTTTACACAACCTTATTCAAACAGAATATACTCCCCCACTAGAGATTATTAAATACAAGAAAAGTTTTGTCTACTCAAAATCTTGCCAGTATCTGTTAAATTGTATCAGGGCCACCACAAAGTACAGCTGATCTTCTACAACCCAATCCTATTCCGGAATCTTCCACCACAGAAACACCTCACCACCACCCCCAAAACACAATTAATTCTACATATTACATGAATTTGCACTTAAAACTTCTATGGAGGGCTTCCCTGGTGGCGCAGTGGTTGGGAGTCCGCCTGCCGATGCAGGGGATACGGGTTCGTGCCCCGGTCTGGGAAGATCCCACAGGCCGCGGAGCGGCTGGGCCCGTGAGCCATGGCTGCTGGGCCTGCGCGTCCAGAGCCTGTGCTCCGCAACGGGAGAGGCCACAGCAGTGAGAGGCCCGCATACCGCAAAAAACAAACAAACAAAACTTCTATGGAAGCGACTCTGCGGCCATGTGACTGATTTCTAGATAATAAAATGTGGAGGAAGTCATTCACGTGTGACATTTCTGGTTCCAGATTTTTCAGAAGAATGTGGCCCTTTTTCCCATCCACCCATTGGATGCAGACAGCAGGGGGCTGCAGGCCTGGGGCAGTGGTTCTCAAATGGAACATGGAATCACCCAGAGGGCTTTTTATTTTTGTTTTTAATTCAATTTAATTTTTTTTCCACACTAACCTTTCTCCTCCCGGCTGTCGGCCGCCATTGCTCCCTTCTTGTTTCCGGGGCTGCCGCCACCTCTGCAGCTCCCGCACGACTGGCGCAGGCGCGGCAGCCTGGCAGCGGAAGCACAGGCGAGTCGGTCAGGCTGGCCCCCACGCTGCGAGCTTCACCCCTTAGCCTGTATTACTCATCCCTCCTGACACCTGGGAGGGCTTTGTGAAATGCTAATTGCTAGACCCTACCTCTAGAGTTTCTAATTCACTCGGACTAGGGTGGAGCCTGAGAGTCTGCATTTCTTTTTCTATTTTTTTTAGTTTTCATTGGAGTATAGTTGCTTGACAATGTTGTGCTAATTTCAGGTGTACGGTAAAGTGAACCAGTTATACATATGCAGATATCCCCTCTTTTCCTCCCATTTAGGTCACTGCAGAGCGCTGAGTTTCTAATGAGGTCTTAGGTGATGCTGATGCCGCTGGTCCTGGGACCACACTTGGAGAACCACTGGCCTGAACTATTGGCCTAGAAGATGGTGGAGCCATAAAAGGGAACCTCCTTCCCTAAGTGACCATGTGGAACAGGGGTCCCCAACCCCCGGGCCGCGGACCGCTACCAGTCTGCAGCCTGTTAGGAACGGGGCCGCACAGCAGGACGTGAGTGGTGGTTGAGCGAAGCTTCATCTGCCGCTCCCATCACTTGCATTACCGCCTGAACAACCCCCTTCCCCCCGGTCCGTGGAAAAATTTTCTTCCAGGAAACCAGTCCCTGGTGCCAAAAAGGTTGGAGACCGCTGATGTAGAGAACTGTTAGCTGGTCAAGAACATCAACCTCATTCTCTACATGAGCAAGAAGCAAACTCCTACTGATTTTGAGGAGTGCAAGGGTCTATTTCTTACCACAGTTTATTTTATTCTTAACTAATAAAATTACCTAGAAAGTAGATTTCAACATCTTTGAGAATCTGTATAAAAATGTTTATAATATTCATTAATAAGAAACAATAAAGACACTAAACAAAACACAGACAACTATGAAATGTTACACATCTTAAATTAGAAATAATTGATTTCTATTTTTTAATCTTTTGTTCCTTAGAGATTTTTTTTAGTGTTTCTCTCCTCCAGAGTTCAACAAGATCCTTATGAGCTAAATTTCCTTAGTGCAGTAAGACATTTTGTTCTTTCTAGTTTTCCATCAGTCTGTGGCTTTTTGTGAAACCACCAGGGCAAGGTTGTGTCTAATTTACATTTACTTTCCTGGTGCCTAACACAGGGCCTGGAGCATGGTTGAAATTCAAAACATACATTTATGAGATGAACAACAACAAACCAATAAAGTATGGAAATGGACAAATGAATAATATTTTTAAAACTTGGTTTTCTTGACTACCAGATCTTAGGTCCCATTAAGTTCCACAGATGCATTCAACAAATGCTTCTTAAAAGTATTCCAGGCACTGTTCAGATGGTAGGTGTAAAAAAGTAAACAGAGTCAAGGACCGTGCTCTCAGAGTGTTTACATCCTATGAAAAAAAGATATAAACAAGCAAATATTTTTAATGCAATGCAAACAAATAGAAGCAAAACAAGAGAAGTAACAACAAGTGGTAGATTCATTCAAAAAATTAATAGGATGCTGTTCTCTAAGATGCTTGACATAGACAAAACTACTGGACAAACTATTTGGCAGAGAAAAATGGAAAAATCTCTATTGTACCCGTAGTACTTACTCACAGGTCCCTGTACCAATAGCTTCCACTCAGGGTTAGTTTGGCAGAGCACACAGGATGTAGCAGACACTCTGGCTTTGTCGGCCTTCGGTACAAATTTTTACCTCCTTGAACTCCCAGAGATGGAGAAAGAGGTTTTTAAGTCTGTTTAACATTGTCAGAGCTTTTGTTAAATCTCAGAAGGCTACACTGAAAAAAAATATTGTCCCCTATTTTACAATCTAGTATACCTCCCTTTCCCCCACTATCAGTTTATTTTCTAAATACCTTGCCTGGAATAATGTTTGATTCAGAATAACATATGGAATATGAGCCCCAGCTTTGGGGTTAAATTGAGCTGTTTCAAGTCACTTAATTAACTACATGGCATTGGGTAAGTCTATACTGTCTAAAATTTCTTAACTCATTGAATGAGGTAATGATAGTAACTGTTTCATAGGATTGGGGGAAGATTACATGAGACAATTGCATGCAAAACACTTATATTGCAAATGATCATTAAAGCTGTGCAATCCCAGTGAGGTCCAAAGCGTATGATCAGTAGGAGTGAGAAAATAAGGGAGTCACAGCAAAAGAGTCTCAGATCTTGAGACCACAGTGGTAAAGCCATTCTGGATTTCAGAGTTTTACAATGAGGCCATTGTGATGAGTGGCTGAGACTAAGAGAGATGGAATAAAGAAGTATAAAAGTCAAGAAACTGTGAGTCAGGGTGTTGGGTGTCAAATCCAACAAAGATGATGACAGAGGGTAGGAATCAAGTGTTAAAAGTTGTTAGGAAAGTGGAAATGTGAAATCAGTAGATGATTCTCAAAGAAGTATTCTTCAGTTAGATTCCTCTATAATATGCTTTTATAGCATCTAGTGTTTTTCCTTTGTGACACACATCTAAATTGTACTTAATTCACTTATTTATTCATTAATGTCCATCTGTGGGATAATAAGCTTCTTGAATATTAGAACAAGTATATCTTGTTCCCAAGCAATTATACTTGCTTGTAAAATACAACAGAAATCTTAATTAATGTTGGATGGATGCATGGATAGATGGATGGAAGAATGGATGGATGGATTAATTAATTGGTAGATAAACAAATAAGAGATAGTACTAAAAATAAATGGCATCCAGATCAAAAGAGGAGAGCTTTCAGAATAAAGTCAACAGGATGATTATCTGCCAAACAAAATTATACCTAAGAATCCAGGCTTTCTTAATGATGGTTTACTTATTTCTTTCTTCCCTATATAATCTCCACTTCCTCTTTCTCAGAGTAATAAACCTCATCTTTAGAAACTTATTTGATAATTAATGACTAGAGCAAACGTCCTTATAGTCTCACAAAGGATACTCCTAGAATCTCTCAGCACCATTTATCACGTTGGCAGTACATATATATACATATATATAAATTATTATAATTATTATATAAATTATATATATATAAATTTAAAATGTGCATGACTTTGAGGCAACAATTCCCTTTATTGAAGTTTACCCTACAGAAATACTCATTCAAGTATGTATAATACGCACAAAAAGATTTTCTTTGTAACATTATTTATTTATAATACTAAAAACAGGAATGACACTAAATGTTCAAAGATAGGAGATTTGTTAAATAAGTGACATTTTCATACAAATGAATTTTATGCATCATTAAAAATACCTGACTTGTAAACACATCCATGATGTATTATTAAATTTAAAATATGTATAAAATATGGAATAATCTATATAGGATGGTCACATTTTTAGGTATATAAATGTGTTACGGGGCAAAAAGTTCTGCATAGCACTTAACCGTTTTTTTTTCCTCCCTTTCTTTTTGTTTCCACTCTCTCTCCCTGCTGTTGTCATGTCTTATTAAAAGGAAGTAGTCTTTGGTGAGACATGATAAAAAAAACAGACTAAATGTCCATTGAGAGATGAATAAATGAAGAAGATGTGGTATATATATATATATACAATGGACTATTACTCATCCATAAAAAAGAATGAAATAATGTTTTTTACAGCAACATGGATAGACCTATAGAGATTATCATACTAAGTGAAGTAAGCCAGACAGAGAAAGACAAATGTCATATGATATTGCTTACATGTGGAATCTGAAAACAAATATACAAATGAACTTATTTACAAAACAGAAATAGACCCACAGACATAGAGACCAAACTTACGGTTACCAAAGGGGAAAGTCAAGGGGAGGGATAAATTAGGAGTTTGGGGTTAACATATACACATTACTATGTATAAAATAGATAGCCAATAAGGACTTACTGTATAGCACAGGGAACTCTACTCAGTACTCTGTAATGACCTATATGAGAAAAGAATTTTAAAAAGAGTGGATATATGTATATGTATAACTGAATCACTATGCTGTATACCTGAAACTAACATAACATTGTAAATCAACTATACTTCAATAAAAACAAAACAAACACAAAAACTGAGACTTTCATAGCATAACACACAAATATTTGCCAAGAGAGATCATCAATACTAGTCAGAAAAATGCTGGGTTTGGCTTGTGGCTACTTCACTCTGAAGATTGTGAAACACTCTGCAGAGCTCAGGAGCCAAGGGGCGAATCCTGTCCTCCTTCTCTAGATGATGCCCAGGTTCTCAAGCATGAAGGTTTTTAATAATAGGGATGTAATAGGTATGACCAGAGGCTCGTGGAAGGGGAGGAGGAGTATACCAGAGTGAGAGCAACAGGATCTCTGTGGTTACATGCAAAGTAGATCTTTATGAACTGATAGGTGACATGAGGAAGAAGTGAAGAAATGCTTTGCACCTCCTCTGGACTCCAGAGGTGTGTCAATAGTGGTCCACACTTCCAGGCGCTCCTGGTGTGACAGAATGGTAAGATCTCTATGTTTACATATACAATTGCATAAACCAAAACATCTTAAAAAGTACAAACCAAGCTGTTAGCAGTGATTGTTTTTGTGGTGCTTCACTGTGGCTGGGAAGGGGAAGGTTTAGTGGGATGCAGATCTCAAGGAAATGATGATAGAAAAGGAGGGAAAGTCATAAACCTCTACACTGATGCATGGTTTACTACAATCATGTTCCATAATTTTAAAACGAAGAGAGAATTTTTAAAAGAACTCAGACAAACTTTACCTTGCTTGTACATTCCCTAGGCCTGAGCAGGAGAAAGAGGCCCTAATGTCAGTTTAAGTTTCCTGAGGATGATACATCTGCCATTAGAGTTACACCCAAATTTGAAGCGAAATGCTTCTGAAATATTATCACAAAAGCAATTGTTCAATTTTCTTGGAAATGATCATTTAGCTGTGCAAACAAATAAAATAGATATTTTCTCACGATCGCTTACACAAAGAGAAAAAGGAGACCACACAGCACACCTCCCATGTCCAGCACTCTATAGATTAACTCTGTTTACTGACATAGCACTAGAATTTATACTTTCTACTACCATCTAATTCAAATAACTTGAGATCTTTCAAAACGAGGAAAAGACCCCCAGCTGTATAGCGAATATATTACTCCTTTCACATAAATGGACTCCCAAGGCTTTTAACATTAAAGTCACACAGATCACCACTTAGTAACTAGCTACAAGGCTGTATATTCCTACTCCTACACTAGATTGAAAGCCAGATAGATTTTTTTGTTTTGTTTTTTTAAATTTCCTATAGCACTAAGTAGAGTGTATTGCCAAAAACCAGACAGTTCAATTGGTGAAGGCAAAATTCATCACACAGAAGTGACAGGCAACTGCTTTTCCTTGGGTTTTCTGGCCATAATTTTTTAGTTCGTCCACTGATGAAGTGTAATGTTTCGATTCTTCTATTTATCCAGCACCTGCTTTTTGGAAGCCTAATTTATTAGGACACCTACTGCAATGTGGAAAAAAGGAAATGAGGTAAAAACTCAACCAATAGATTTGGTTCTTATAAATAACTTTATAGGAAGGTTGGCTGGAGATTATGTGTTTAATTCATGACCTGCATGATTCCTTCTCATTAGACCACGGATAAACAAGACTTGGCTATAGTCAGGCTCCTGTTAGGCCCCTTCAGTCCTCTTCCTTGTTTCACCTGGAAACGCCCCTGTGGATGACCCAACAAATAAGCAAGTGCCGAGCCACCAAAATCACAGAAAGAGTAACTCATGGTTATCATCTGTTCTTATAAATATTGAAAGAACTCTTATCAGATGTTTAGTTTTTAAAAATACTTCTAATAAATTGAAATTTATACATTCCTGTTCATTTTGACATGTATTTGTGTTCCATTTTTTTCTATAAAACAGCCTCTCCATACTTCAGCCAGAGAGCATGACTCTAAAATGAAAAACTCATGACTGGGTGTGGGAGGATAAAGACTAAAATTAGAGAGACCAGCAAGCTCTAATATTAGGGATTTATTCTGAAAAATGCCACTTCTAATGAGAACTAACAAGGAAATTTTCTAAAAATGAATTTACTTGTTTAGTATGTTGAACTTTTGTCCTATCCTAACAGGAGAAATAACTGGCCTTTCTGCATTATTTTTGAAGATGTACAGTCAGATCCAGAGAAAAAAGCAATATTCATCCACTTAATCATGTAGAGAAGAAAAATTAATATTGGGTCTAAAGAGAGTAGAGATTGACCAGGACAGAGGTAGGTGAAAGTAAAGAAACTAGAGAGAGATTCTGGATCAGTCTGTCTGTGGCTTCTAAGACCCTCTCCGTTCTTCAGCTAAATAGTTAACACACAAACAGAATTAGATATCACATCCTGCATTTAGAAGGGGTTCTGTGTCACCATGGTAACTGGTTTTGCTTAAACATAGCTCTGCATGTACGTAGAGTCCGAATTAGCTACAGAAGAGAGACACACACTATATTCCTGGAGCTTACATAAAATCTGCCTATGTGTTCTAGTCTTCTGAAATGGGGTATTTGAGTTCATGTTTGTAAATGCTTTCTTTACAATTTCCCTTTCTAAAGAGTGTGTGTCTGATCATTCAGTTGTTTTGGTCCTGGAAGCAATATTCCAGATCGAATGTCGAGTGATAATCAACATGGGAAAAGAATAATTTGTCTGTGCTGCCTTTTGTCAATCAGTTCTGAGTACTTGGAATATAAATTGTAAAACCAATCCCTTTTACTTCTTACCTTTCAAATTCTATTTTATTTGGCTCATCCTTGTGGAGTATTTTGGATCATTTTTTCTTGAAAGTTTATCTCCAAATAGCATTCCACCCCCACTGACTCCTCTTTAGGATAAAATTGCTAAGAAAACAACTTAAGCAAATTGAAAGAACTTAAAAAAAAAAAAAAGAAGAAGTTGCCACAACATAGTATCCAAACCAAGAAGTATCCCCAGAATTCTACTAATAAGTTTTACTTGAAGATTTATCTAAAAGAAAAGAAAAATAATTTATGGATTGAACTCCATGACATGACTCTGTTTAAAGCATGTGATTCTTTGTGCTTTTCAAGCCTCTATTTCTTTCTGGATTTTTTTCTTTACTTTATGAGAAGAGAATTAAATATGATACAGTTTGGGGGATATTACATCATTGGCTGTTTTACAATTTTTAGGACCACATTTATTTTTGTACTAAAATGGCATAATGTCCTTAGTGTTAGTGAATATTTGTCTGAAGAGAGGGAAAATTAATCATGATATTTTCCTTACTGAATACCAGTGAAATTATCCTTCTGCTTTTGGCTACAGGATGTATTTACAAAGTTTGTCCAGTGTCTGTAGCTGGGTCCCTTCTATTCAAGGGAAAATAGCTACCATTTTATTGAGCCCCAAGTATATGAGGGCACTTGGTGGGAAATTTAGCATGCCATGTCATTTAATTCTCACAAAACCTTGCAAGGTCGGTGTTATTATCTCCACTTCGGAAAAGGAAACGAATGCTCAGAAGGGTTATTTCCTCTATTTAACACAGCTTACAATTTAGCAAAGCTGAGATACAATGCAGATTCCAGAACACAGTTGCTCAGAAGACACTCAGCTCATTTCTAATGATGCTACTACCAAGTCTCAGCAGATAAGCTCTCATCCACATTGGATAAAGTTGCATTGGCTGTATTTTTACATTAGAACTCTCATCCCCCTGTTGGGGATCATTGCTGTGATCTGCCTGGAGGACCACTGGGAGGCAGTAGTAGCCTGAACCCAACACCAGACCTTCAAGTCATCATCATTGCTTGCTTTGAGCTAGGGGTCTCCATCTCTACAAGGAAGAGATGTGATAGTGAGGGAGATCCACAGGTCCTTGAATGCCAGACCTGGAGAGGATATTCAAGAAAATCTCATCCAGTGGTTGTCACACTGTGTCTTGGAGACCTTCTTAAGCGGGTGGCCCAAAGGCAACCGAGGGGGTGGACCAGGAGAGAGTCCCAGGCGAGGCATCTGGCTGTGCATCCCAACCCTGTTTTTCAACCACAGTGTTTCCATTTTTATCAGTTTATGTTTTGGAGTTTCTGCAAAAGATTTTATTTTGGAAAAGAGACCTCTAGTTTTTACAAGTTCAAAACTGCTTTATAAATGAAACCGAGATTTAAGAGGCAATCTCTTACATAATATTTCTTTCTTCGGCAACGAGCGAATTGTTGGAACGTATTCCTTTTGATAGTGAAAGTATTTATGCCCATGATGTTTTGCAATATCACACCCCAGCTTTGAAAACCTGCTTAGAGGATTGGACATCAGAGGAAATGGACGATCGGTGCAGTAGCTCAAGATCTATGCCTCAGTTCTACCAAAGTGTCTTGCTGTCATGTGCCTTGAGACAGATCAATGACAGGAAGTCTGCCTTTATTTCCTCTTTAAAATGAAAACTGCAATATCAGCCCCTTCATCAGAAACAGATTCAAAGGGCAGTCAGCTAGGTGCTCTGTCAAGAAAGGGGCGAGGGATTAGAGCCACCAAAAACAAAACTCTACGCTAAGGAGAGTACTTTTTTTATACTATTACCTCAGAGCAGGAAGCCTTAATTCAGCCAGGGGACCGGAAAGATACTTGACTGAGGCATTAAAGAAAAAAAATAATAAGGAAAAAAAAATAAGCGTGCTTTTGCAAATTCAGGTGCAAAGTTTCTTTAAGAAAACAGTTTCTGGGGCTTCCCTGGTGGCGCAGTGGTTGAGAGTCTGCCTGCCGACGCAGGGGACATGGGTTCATGCCCCGGTCCGAGAGGATCCCATATGCCGCGGAGCGGCTGGGCCCGTGAGCCATGGCCGCTGAGCCTGCGCGTCCGGAGCCTGTGCTCCGCAACGGGAGAGGCCACAACAGTGAGAGGCCCGCGTACCGGGGGAAAAAAAAAAAAAGAAAACATTTTCTGGAATTTGGGACAGCAGGATGGTTTAGAAAACGAAGCACCAGCTTTGAACCCAGACGTTCCTGAGTATGTACCTAGCGCTGCTAGTTCCTAGTTGTACACCCTTGACCATGTTCATCTGTCCTTGCGGGCCTCACCTTTCTCCTTGTAAATGTCCGCAGGACTATTGTGAGGATTAGAGAGGATACGTGGGATGCATCTGGCACGAGCCTGACATCATCATTATTATTATTATTGCGCAATGTTGTTGTTTCCATTGTGATTGGACTTGAATACAAGGATTCAGAGTTAGAGTGACTTGACTTGTGTGATTTTTCCACAGTAAGGATATTATTCTGCTTCTACAGCCGGTTTCATCCAGCAGGGAAATTCTAACTCCTGGGTAGTGGATACCTTGAGTGCTGTGGGGAGAATTCTGCAGCTTCTCAGCAGGAAAAAAATATCATGAGTGTAGCAGTGGAGGTACGGTTACAGTGACTACACAAATGTCAGGTACAGACTGTCTCTGCTCTAGGTGGGTGTTAGGAAAGAGAGCACAGGCATTGAGCCCCTACTTTCTGCCCAATGTTTCTGCCATCACTGATGGGGGAGAGTAGAGAAACAGCAAACATTTCTTCTTTCACAGCAAACATTTTCTTGGCACCGAACTAGCTCTTGGCAGGACCTCAGTAGCTTGTGGGATGGACTGTGGAAGGTGTCATCTGGGAGGAAGAAAGAGCAGCAGAGAAAGTTCAGGAAGAGGTTGGGAAAGGAACAATCTAGGTTGGATATGTTGTGTGTATCTTGACAGGTGCTTCCTGCCATCCCTAGCACTTGGTCAGCTGTGATGCTTTCCATTTCACAGGTTGAAGGCTTCCTTAGTGCTGCTGTGAACTCCTGGAATAAGCCGAGTGCTGGGACAAAAATCAACTTGAAATTAAGCTATCCAGATATGGATGTGATCTGGGGTCAATTTTCTCAAGAAACCCCAGAGGTCTGGGGTCAGTGGATTTAGACTAGCGAGAGGCCACATGGCTGTCACTAAGGTTCAGATGCTCTAGAAATATTGTTGTGTCAGGGCAGCCAGTTACAAAGCGGGCTCTTATAGAAAAAATGATAGAAAGGGACATGATTTGGAAAAGTTTCCCTGAAATGATCGTGATCATAAAAGCATGGAATTAGAGATTTTGTGCACTTTGAGGTTTTTCTCGAGCAACTGGCAAAATACAGAAAAATAGTACTTAGTGTAGATTCAATATTTTCTACTGAGAACGTTGAAAAACAATAGCTGCCCCTGCCCCATGTTAGAAATCTGTCAGGCTGATCCCCCATCTCTCACAGGTAGAAATTACAGTTTTGAACATCTAAGCCACGCAGGCCATCCTGAGAGTGGGGTCTGCCAGTGTGGCCCACATAAACCGATGGGACAGTTGGTCACCTGCTCAAAACCTGTCAGCCAGGCCCTCAGGTTCTCCCGGGCCAGGTTGCTAATGGAATCTTTGGTACATCTTTTCTAAAGCCTCATTTCCTAAGTGTTGCCTTTTCAGTTATAATTACTTGCTAAAGATGACGTTTTTCTTTTGCAAGTAAGTGGCCTAGGATGAGTATGTGAAACCTCCCATTTGAATAAGTGCATCAATTTAGTATCTTGAAGTAAACAAGGTTAATGAATTGATGCATTCTGTGGAGTCCCTGAACGTAATTAAATTCAAACATTACCCAGGAGGGAGTCATGTTGCTGACCATCTTCCACAAGGACAGCACCAGGGAAAATTGCAGCCTACAGACTAATTATTATATCTTAGCTCTTCACAGGGAGAAACAATGGATTAACCATTTTAAATCACATTGAAAGCTCAGGGGTGCTTTGCCTTTCTGTCATAAATATTCACCCAGCACTCCAGTTTTGCCCTGCTCTTTAGAGCTAGGGTTCCTTTGTCCATGAAACCACACAGAGGAAACCTATTTTCTATGTCCCTGTATTTCTCCAGGCTACATCATTGTGCCCAGAGTTTTTTGTTTTTATTTTTTTAATTTAGAAAAAACATTTTTTCTTATTTGGGCTCCTGAATTGATTGTGAAATCTCCATTCCCTTTCTCTTCTCTCAATCTTGAGAGTCCCCACTGAATGTCTAGTCGATGTGTCACAAATATAGCATTTTTAGCTAGCAGACAGAATCCACCATTTTTCTCCTATCGACATATCTGCCACCAAGGCCGTTCAAATCTTTAAGGCCCCATAAAGACAACTCACCATTGCTACTGCTGGCCTGGGTGCTGTCTGCAGCCATTGCCCCCTCTTCATGCTGTACCAGCAACGCTGGGAGTTGAAGCGCTTGTGCCCTCTCATCTTCTAAGACTAGGGTTCTCAGATTTAGCAAATAAAATTACAGATAAGCAACAAATAAATGTTTCATGTAAGTATGTCCTAAATATTTCATGCATATACTTATACTAAAAGAATAACTTGTTGTTTATCTGAAAGGCAAATTTAACTGAATATTCTGTATTTTATCTGGCAGCCCCATCTAAGACACATAAAATGTATGTTTCATCCTCACCACAGTATCGTAAAATAGTTATTATTATTATGACTATTGTTGTTGTTGTTGTTGTTGCTATTGTCCCCATTTTATTGAAGAAGAAACTGAAGCTCAGTAAGGTTTTCTAATTAGTATAATGTCTCTCTGTTAGTAAGTGCCAGGGACATCTGATTTCAGTCTCACGCTCCTACATACTCTCTCTGATGCTCAACCCTTCTTCTGTACTTCCGCATGTATCATGTCTGCTACATGGAGTCCTGTCCACATTGTCCAGCACATAGATGAGTGGAATTTTGAATTAAGAGAGCCAAATCTTGGTATGTCAGTGCAAAAGTAATCTATATTTGCTCTGGATTGCACACCTAGGTGAGGTAGGCTTTAGTTTCCAGGGGAACCGGCTTACCTGAGTATCAAAAATGTGAAGAGACCTTATCTTTTTTTTTAATATGCACCCATTTTGGAACCTCTATCTCTTACCCCTTTGATCAACGTGCCACAAATTCTATCACCCAATTCCATGGGCTTCATACACTGTCTCACCTGACTGGGAAATTGCCTAACCAATAAAGCACCTCACCTGCTATGTCTACCTGCCTCCTAGCTGCCTGCTTTTTTTGCCCACTTGTAATGCTATCCAAAGATGGCCCTGCTGCTAATAACAGAATTTTCTACCCTCTCTTTTTCAATAACTAATAGACAGATGAGCGCAGTATCTGTCCTGGCCAGCTATTAGTTGTGGCCTTTTTGAATGAACCAAGAGAAACAATGCTTCACACTAACGAGATCATGAAAATAATCTATTTTGAAGTCATCCACTTAAAGAAAGACGTTTGTATGCCCCTTGGTGAACAGGGACCCACTTCTTTTCACCCGATTGCATTCTGAGACACATGCACATGTGTTAGACCCGAAATGGGACCTCTTTTAAGAAGAACCGAAGAAGGCTGGAGCAGAGAAGTCCCTCATTTGTATCTCTACTATATTTCACATAGTTTTTGTTATACTGAATCCTTTTGATTCAATCTGTTTCTGAAAACCAATGGTGTGCTGACCTGTGTTATTGCAAAACGTATCTTTTTAGCAACTATAGGCTGAAAGAAACTTTCAGTGCCTTGAGTGCTTCAAAATATAATCTGCCCACAGTTATATTAAATGGGGTCTTGAGCTCTGGAAAGACTTTTCCTCCTGCAAGGATTCTCCATTTGTAGATAGCAACTACCTTAAACAGATCATCTGCCTAAATAGAACATGACCTGAGACATAACATTCCTTTCCATTAAAGACCCTTATGCTCCCAGATGGCAGGAGCTTATCATATTTTTTCCAAAATATGTTAAAACAGGGTTGCAAATTAATTTCTAGTCACTTCCTGAAGCACTAAGCTGAGGAGATTACTCAGGTTACATTGGGGCTCTGGAAACATTTTCATGATGGATCAACTATGTTTCCCATGGTTGCATGTTTGGCAAGAAAGACACACATGCCTTGTATTGAATATGCCTGTATTAGAAGCATATATTGATCACATGAGACAGGAAATTAACTTCAGATTCCTGGCATGAGGCAGTAGTATTTATAGCTAGCAAAGACAGCTTCTGACTAATTGACCAGGACACTTGCTAAGCAGAGAAGCACTGCTGCTTCTCCCTCGTACCTTACCGTCTCCATCCAAAAGGATTTGCTAAGTTCTTTTTTTTTTTTTTTGCGGTACGCGGGCCTCTCACTGCTGTGGCCTCTCCCATTGCGGAGCACAGGCTCCGGACGCGCAGGCTCAGCGGCCATGGTTCACGGGCCCAGCCGCTCCACGGCATGTGGGATCCTCCCGGACCGGGGCACGAACCTGTGTTCCCTGCATCGGCAGGCGGACTCTCAACCACTGCGCCACCAGGGAAGCCCGTTAAGCTCTTACTTGTGCGTGTGTTTGTTCAGAGTTCTGAAAGAACCACAGCGACCTCACCTTCAAGCTTCATACAATTTTACTTTAGAAAAACATTATGACAGGGTGTTAAAGCATGTAGAGGGCTCAATGTCTTTTCCCTTCCATATCATATTGTATCAAAAGAGACCCATCTTTAAATTGCTTGAACCACCATCCCAAATTTATAAAGTTCTTAGTGGAATACTCTTTTCATTTTATTTATCACTATACTTCTGCCTGGGAATCAGATATTTTTCCAGGGGCTGGCCCAAGATAGATTCAACTGACAGCCAAATCAAACTCAGATCACCACCGCCATCCAGGTGACAAGTTATATCTAATTAAAAAATAAAAATAAAAAAGACCCAAGCTCCTGCCTGAGATTTTTTTCCTTCAGGATGAATTTTCCTAAGAAGCTCCTCTGTCCTCATACAAACAGGCTTCTCATGAGTTGTTCAAACAAGGCCGGACAGGTGTTAGTTCCATTTAGACCTCTACTGGGATCCCTGGGCAGAATTTCCATAATCAACTGGATGAGGCTCAGAATGGGTAATCAGTTGGTTATCTGTGACTCCCATACGCATCCAGAAAACTGTAGTATGATTATATTAGCCAGGTGACTTCCAGGCAATTTTTTCTTTTTTTTTTTTGGCCACGTGGCTTGTGAGATCTAAGGGTTTGAACCCAGGCCACAGCAGTGAAAGCCTGCAATACTAACCACTAGGCCACAGGGAACTCCCCCAAGCAATTTCTTTAACATCCTTGAAGGTTCCCAGAAATGGGCCTGGGTAATTTCTAGTTCATATGACTCTATGGATAAGACAACGCCAGCACTTTTGCAGTATTGTGTATGATGAAGAAAATATTGTCTACTCTTCAGTGACCCTTTGGGATCTAACAGCACCAGGGTCACAGAGGGCAACCTAGCCTGATAATAGGTGCACTTTTCTCCCCTTTAATGGGGCCAAAGGCAGGGTCAGTATTTCTAGTTGAGTTGGGCGTATCTTGTACGATGGTACTGGGAGAAAGAGTGGGTCAGGGCTGAATGGCATCTCAGACCTCACTCACTAAGTCATGTGTTCAATCCAAGTCTGCACTGGCCCAGAAGATCAAGAAAAGTGCCATGTGGGCTAGAGGCAGCTCAGGTTAAGTCATGAGTCTGCGAGTCCTCTGGGTAGATAAGTATCTTGGGAGTAGACCCCAAGCCAGATCAATAACCATAGATTTTGAGCAGTACTGCTTCACCACTTCAGAAACCAAAGGGAGATGAGATGGAAAATTAGGTCCATATATTTTGAAAAACCCTGTATTTCTACAGTTTTATCACTTATAACAGAGACCTTCAGAGTGACAAAAGAAGTCAGAATTTAAAGTACTCTTTGCAAGGTTATGGTTTGTTGAGAGCTGTTGTACAAAGTAAAACCAACCCAGACAGAAAACCTGGGCCAGTTTTCCACTCTGCCACTTACATTTCTGAGCTTCAGGGTCTTTACCTATAAAACATTAAAACAGAGCCTGCTATACATACTTTAAGAGATATTTAAAAATAACTTTTTTATATCAGTGTTTCATACATTGTAGTTTTAAAAAAATATAAAAGAATAGGATGATCCCACTCTAAATTTATATATGTTAAAGTTTTTAATGTTTATTTATTTCAAATAAGAAAAGGGACTACTTTTCAATAGTACAAACCATTTTCATATTTCTAATCATCAGGTGACACTGCAGAGAGAGGCACTGTCTCACTCTGACCCCATCAGCAGACAGAACAGCTTGCTTTCCATTTCTTAGGATAATCCAATTATCAAAATTTGTGCAGGATATCAGGGCATCCCAAAGGGAGATCCATTAAGTTCAAACCTAGAAAACCAAAAACTAAACTACAAAACAAAGGAAGGTATGTTTAATTCATAGAATGAGAAAAGAATTTTTTCCTTAATCACTGGCTATAATAAAAGCAAGCACTGAAAAAGGCGAAAAGCTCTCAAAAAACATCACATTCCAACAAAGCAAAGGTACTCAACTAATAGTCTCTCTCTGCAGTATGTGCTATTTCATGCTCTGTGTTTCATTAGTAATGATATGTTCTAAGAAATGACTTAATACAAACAATTCCAATCCTCAGTGTCTTTCCCAAGATGATACAAGCTGTACCACACCCCTCAACTTCATTTTTGTTTGTTTTAGGCAGATGTTTGTCACCTGTATAATGAAACAATTTCTTTACTAATAAAATTTACATTTGATCTTAAACTAGCCATACAGAGAAGGTTAAGACTGAAAATGAGGTTGGGGGGGGATTTGACCTTGAGAAGTTCTCATTCTCTTTTCAAAGTTCTGGACGGCCATCCATGGGATGTGATTTGTGGTATGCTTTAAGAAGATTTAATTGGAAACAGTGAATAAAGGAGGCTGAAGGAAGAGAAATTGGAGATAGTTAATTATTGCAAAGTAACATATTGGTGGGATAGAAAGCCAATAAACAAAAAAGAAAGGCTATTACAATGGTCCAATGGTCATTTGTGAAGTATTTTGAGTTCTTGAATATGCCGGTTATGAGCTAGGCACAAAATGTTGAGGAAAACACTAGCAGGGTAATGGTCAAATAATCATATATATAATTCAGTGTATAGTAACAGATATAGATGAGTTCTATAAATGTAAGGGAATATGTTTTTAGAAAGTCATAAAGGATACTAACAAGAGTTATGGATCAGGCAAGGCATCTCTGATGAAGTGACATCCAAGCCAAAATAAAAGTAGTTGAAGGAACTAAACAGGTAAAATAGCAGGGAATAGGTACAGGGAAAGAGGTGGAAAAAATATTTCAAGTAGTGCAAACATCAAGTGCAAAAGCCCTGTGGCAATAGCAAGTGATTGAAACAAGTAAGTATGGCTGGGTTTGGAGAACAAGAGAATGAACAGAAAACAAATAGATAATGCACGTGAAATATGTCAGGTGGTGGCTAAGTATATGGAAGAAAAATAAAGAATAAGAAGAACAGATAGTGATCAGGCAATAAAGGTAACGTTTGAGCAGAGACCTCATAGATGGAGGCATGTGGATAGCTGTGCACAGACCTTTCCAAGCAAAAGAGTCATCCAGTTACCTGAACTGAGAGCCTGCTTGGGTATTTTAGGAAAAGAAAAGATACCACTCTAGCTGCTGTGGAGTGAGAAAGGGGGAGAACATTGGAAATGAGGCCAGAGAAATAGTAAGGGACATAGATTACTATTCTGTGTGAAATGGAAAGGTATTGGAAGATATTTTGCAGAAGAATCTCATACTCTGGCTTACATACATAAAGGACTGTTGTGTGAGGGCAGAAGTGGATACAGTCATTGGCTTAGGTAGAGGGAGAGGTCAAGGATGACTCCTAGGCATCTGACTCATGCACCTGGAGAGCAGTGGTATCATTCCTGCAGATCAGCAATACTGGAAGAGGACCAAGCTTTCTGGACAAATAGCAGAGGAATCACTGAAGGGGAGGAGAGCATGAAACGAATCTTGGACATTTGAGTTTGAGGTGCTTTGTGACATCCAAGAAGAAACGCCACACTGGGAGTTATCAGTGAACAGAGGGGAATTGTGTGTGTAGAATAGATTGCCTAAGGCAGCGTCCCCAACCTTTCTGTCACCAGGGACCAGTTTCGTGGAAGACAATTTTTCCACGGACCAGTAGGGAGGGGCAGACGGGTGTTGGTTCAGGCAGTAATGCGAGAAATGGGGAGCGGCAGGTGAAGCTTCGCTCACTCGCCCACCGCTCACCTCCTGCTGTGCAGCCCGGTTCCTAGCAGAACTCGGATTAGTACCTGTCCGTGGCCCGGAGGTTGGGGACCCCTGGCCTAAGGAGAGAGAATACATTGAGAAGGCCGAGGGCCTAAGACCAGTCCTGAACATTCCTGACATTTAGTGGTGGAACAGAGGCAAATAATAATCATGGTAACAGGAAAAATAATGCATACGTGTAGGAAGAGAAGGAGGAAAACCCAAAGCTGCAGCAGCATTTATTGAGTGCTTATCGTATTTCAGGCACAGATCTTCACGCCTCGCGTGTATTAACTAATCTTCACAGCAGCCTTATCAGGGTTTTTTCACTCTTCTTATTTCAGTTCAAATTATTGAAATTTGACTAGGGTATAAATTTCCATTGCCAGCTCTGTATCAATTTTCCTCAGTCATTGGTGATTCAAGTTGTTCTTTATTTCAGGAAATGTTTGCATTATTCATATCTTTAGACATTTTTGCTGTTATTCCATATGTGCTGAGCTCTCTGTATTTTCTGTCCCTATATGTCATCCACATCTATTTCTTTTTCTGAGATTATTGCTGTATCTTTGTGGATGTTTCTCTTTCAGTTTATACAATTAATTTCTGTAAGCCTACCCAGAGGTTTTCCCACTCACATTTGCTTTTATTCTAATTGCTTAAATATGGCTTCCATCTGTGATTTTTTTTTTCCCTCTTCCATTTCCTTCTTGAAATTCTTCCTCCTTGAAGCATTCTCTTCTCTTAGCTTTCATATTATCTCTCACAGTTGTTTATTTTTTCTTCCTGCATCATTGTTCCTGCTTAGAGTTCTTTTCTAGCTCTTTCTCCTCTTCCTGAGCTATAAATCTCACCCATTCAGTCTTCTGGCTTCTTATTTTCTCTCCCTATTATCCTTTCCTTCAGTTCCATAGATTCAAAGAACATCTATACTCCTGTGATTTCCAAACCTAAATTTCCAGTCCAGCCCTCGACCCAGGGACTTATCTTCATCCTTTTAAGAAATCCATTTTGGGGGCTTCCCTGGTGGCGCAGTGGTTGAGAGTCCGCCTGCCGATGCAGGGGATACGGGTTCGTGCCCCGGTCCGGGAGGATCCCACATGCCGCGGAGCGGCTGGGCCCGTGAGCCATGGCCGCTGGGCCTGCGTGTCCAGAGCCTGTGCTCCGCAACGGGAGGGACCACAACAGTGAGAGGCCCGCATACCGCAAAAAACAAAAAAAAAAAGAAAAATCCATTTCAACCAGAGCCCCACAAACCTAGAAAGTTTAAAACACAGTTCCAGATTTTCTCTCTGAAATCTTCTTCTCTTCCCAACTTTCTTATTTCTGTAAATGGTTCCACTATCCACCCAGCTGCTCACACGAAAAACTTTTATTTATTATAGGTGTTCATTCCCAAATCCAATCCACCACTTGGAGGGCTTGGATTTGTCTCTCATGATCATGAGAAAAATCACCTTGAATGTCAGAGGTTACAGATCTCATTTCCTAGCCAAATTTTTTGCCCTTTGAAAAAGTAACACTCATTTGCTTGGGATGAATAACAAATTGCTTGGGGAAGGAAAAAACTTTTAATTAGTGGGTAAAAATGTCTTTAACCTTGGGAGGATTGAGAATTAAAGTTAGAAATGATAAAGTAAATTAAATCCTTATTGTTAATACTTTTGCATTAAACTAACAAATAATCTTTGTACATTTTTTATTTCATACGTTTGTCATGTTTAAGAGAATTTGGCATATTAAAATTGTGAGTACAATTTAAAATATCTAGTTACTAATTTATACTTGTGATTTTAAGATGAAAAGTATAAAAATATTTTATCACAACTTATGATACACTGTATTTATGAGTCTATATTATTAGAGTTTTAATAAAGAACTTCTTAAGTACTTTGTAAGTTTTGGTTACTCTTGTAATTGAAATAGTTAAAATAATTAAGTATCTTAAATGTGGAAATTACATTTAAAATATTAAAGCCCCTTAAAAGTAGTTGCTTCAATATATCAAATTTTGAATAGAAAAATGAGATTTTAATTAAGAAAAATCTAGTATTTTCAATCCTATTAATTTAAAGGGAGGAAAAGTCACACACACACACACACACACACACACACACACACACACACACCTTAGGCAGTAATGATATGTGCCTACCACAAAGTAATTTTTTTCAACAAATATCTATTGAATGAAAGAATGAAAACAGATTTCTCTTAAATGTATAATCCCCTGAAGAGCTAAGCACACATTGTGACAATTTATTTAAGAAGATAGGACAAAGCTTTTGGGGAGTAAGTATCAAGGTTCTGTTGTACTTTATTAATCTTAACAGCAACCATTATGCATAATTACTTCCTGATATTGCTAGAGCCAAAACATCCACCAGTCCTTACCCACTTTCCCTTGTGTTTGCTAGACTTCCCTCCTCTCAGAAGGCAAATGGGTAAGAACATTATAGCAGGCATATACCTACTCTAAGAAAGCTACTCAACCACCCAGATACCTCAATCCATGGACCAACACTGAGATTGCATTTCTGTAACTGCACCAAAGAGAGAAACTGTGGCCTGCTTAATAAATTCTAGATTCCAGAAACCTTTTTTACAAGGCTAATTTCCATTTTAGCAACCAGTTCAAATTACCATATTGTTGATTTGATCAACTGCCAGAAAAATTTAACTTTTAAGCTTGGTGTAATTTCAAATTAGACCATGCTACTATTATTCAGAAAATCTTACAGAAACAACCTTTGGCTTTTCGCCATTCAATTTAAAAATAAACATGGCTATACCTAAGATTGTAGACCTAAACCTGAAGCACTCTGTAGTCAGAGGCACATCTTGTGTCATTTTACAGGAATCTTCCCAAAACCCAATCATTGGATCCAAGTCCCTTGTGCCAATTTTACACATTGGAAATATTTGTAGGGTAAAAATACCAAAATCTTCTCCAAGCCAGACCTGACTCTTTTCCTTCAGTAATCTGTGTTTCTATGTGTAAACTTTGTAGATGCATCTGTTTTGTGTTACATAAATACACCAAAAATGTATTTTATAGCAGGAAAATTTATTCATTCCATATTCTCACAGCTTGAAAATGGCCAAATTTATTCTCTTGAATAAATGCTTGGGGGATAAAATCAAAAGAACAACTCCAAAGCAATATTTTGAGAGGTTTTTTTTGCCAGCCGCAGAGAAAAAGAAGGTACATAAAAATAGAAGCACGTATATAACGCATATATCCAAATATTTGCTATCTATGCTGAAAAAGGAGATATACTACAGATAATTCCAAACAATTTGCCCATTCAAAATTTCTTTATTTTGGCTCTAGATACATTTCCATGCAAATTTTTCTATTTGAATATGGGTGTGTTTAATGTTCTTGTATTCAATTCAAAGCAAATAAGGGAGTCAAGAAGATACTGGTTGGCATCATTTACAAGAAAGGATTTTGTGTAGCATCTGTATGACAATGGAAGATTCTTACCATCAAGATGTCATGGACATTGCAATTGCCACTTCTCACCACTGCTGGCTGGCAAGTAGAAATGAATTTCTATGCCAGCACCTTCCTTTACCTCCTTCCATAGGAAAATGTGGGTCTGGGATGGAACCCCATCATCCATACTCTACTTCTTCACCCTACCCCAGACAACTGCAGCAGAAAAAGAATTCTAATAAAGATTCAAGAAGTGGGACAAGCAGGTAGTGGGCATGACAGGTGGAACCCTTAGAAAGGGCAACAGAAATGGTTGAATAAGTCCTTGATGTACAGCTTCAGGGATAAGAAATCCCTAACAATATCCCAACCCAAATCCATAATCCCAGCCATTAACTAGTTTCTACTTCTGCTTCATAATACTTGGTGCTCTCCTCTTGGCTCCAACCACAGGATCCCATACACTCTTACCCGTAGCATAGAGTCAACTCTGCCCACCCCTACCCCTGTCTCTATGGATATGTCCCACCTACATCATAGATATTACATTGGGAAGGTCAACTGGAGAAGCTGGAAAGCTGTTTCATTTCCTGATTTTGTCTTTTCAGAAGGTCACTTTTTTTTTTATTAGTTTCTGCTTTATAACAAAGTGAATCAGTCATACATATACATCTGTTCCCACATCCCTTCCCTCATGCATCTCCCTCCCTCCCACCCTCCCCATCCCACCCCTCCAGGTGGTCACAAAGCACCAAGCTGATCTCCCTGTGCTCTGCGGCTGCTTCCCACTATCTATCTACCTTACGTTTGGTACTGTATATATGTCCATGCCTCTCTTTCGCTTTGTCACAGCTTACCCTTCCCCCTCCCCATATCCTCAGGTCCATTCTCAAGTAGGTCTGTGTCTTTATTCCCGTTTTACCCCTAGGTTCTTCATGACATTTTTTTTTAATTCCATATATATGTGTTAGCATATGGTATTTGTCTTTCTCTTTCTGACTTACTTCACTCTGTATGACAGACTCTGGGTCTATCCACCTCATTAAAAATAGCTCAGTTTCGTTTCTTTTTATGGCTGAGTAATATTCCATTGTATATATGTGCCACATCTTCTTTATCCATTCATCCGATGATGGACACTTAGGTTGTTTCCAGCTCCGGGCTATTGTGAATAGAGCTGCAATGAACATTTTGGTACATGTCTCTTTTTGAATCAGAAGGTCACTTAATTCAAGCTAATGATTAATTTAGAGCTACTAAGGTTTTATATTTTTAATTTAAAAAACAGTCCTGAAGAGGGGAAGTAGTTTCAAATATTTTCTCTTGCATAACAAGTAGACAAAATCTTAAAATGTCAATGAAGAAGACAAAAATACAGGCAACATCAATAAAGACATTTATCATCAAGAACTTAGGCAGAGAAGGTAAGAGCAACACATTGGAAAACAAGATTTGCCAGGCATTGACTAAAACAGAGAAAATCTCTTTGAGAATAAATAAAGAGAATGTTCTATAGATGGCCATGTACTTTCTGGATTATAAGCATGAAATATTCACATGAACAGCTTCCTCTATCCTGTCTCCTTTCCTGTTAAGATCTTGTACTTTCTGGGCTCTTGGCCCTATCTATATTACATTCTCTGTTTCACTAATCCTTCACTAATCTCTTTCCAAAATTAATGCTCATTTTCTATGCTGACTATTTTTGAAAAATTTACTTTTTTTCTTTCCCATTAGGGAGCCAAATATTAACCCAACCCATGAAATGGATCTCAATAAAGAAAAAACCCCAATAATTTTTTCACAAAATGGGAAACAATAAAGAATTGACACTCTCAAAATATAAATTCCTGTAGCAGTTCTAGAAGTTCCTTAGCAAATTCCCACAAAGCATTGCATTACTGTTACTGTTTTTTATTTTTCTCAAGAACCTATGTTTAGTAATAAAGATGAAGTAAATTTTAATATTATTTTAAATGTGTTTAATTCCTAATGTAATAATTATATTTTATGTACTATTGTTCATTATAAATGTGTAATTTTGCAGTCATATTATGAATTAAATAGGTTTTGAGTGCTGATCAGGCCAAGCAATAGTCATTTATAATATTAGAAGAATATTATAAATAACTAATGTCAAAAAGACTTTCCAAACACAGTCTATTTTAAACTCAGTTGTGCCTAAACAGATATATGCAGAACACATAACCATCTGTGTGTCAGTTTCTTAGTATAATCCACACTTGCTAAGTGTTCCATTTTATTATGTCAGCTCTGAAAGCAACAAAAAAATGCTATGAACTCAGCAATTACAATCATACAGAAAGTCAAGTTGAGAGTGTGAGTGGGGTCCAATCTAACATATATGTACCATCTTTCTTGCACGTGTAGAGACTGAATAGAATGCAAAGCAGCCAACTGTCTTGATTTCAGTACCTGAGAAGAAACCACAGTAAGCTTCGTTAGCAGAAAAAGTGATCTTTTTCATTTGCCTGAGTTTAAAATTTTCTTACAGCACCTTCTGGTAATATACAATTTGACCTGGAGATTCTGTAATGAAAATCTACAATTACACATCTCTGAAACTAATATTTATGTGCATAAAAATATGTCCCAGAAGTTCTGCCAATGGTTTTTCATTGACTGAGCAGAACTTGCTCCTTTAAATCCCTAGGGATTAAGTGTCCATATATAGCCCCACGGCAACTGAGCCTTGCCTGCACAGTGTGAAGGTTCACAGAGTTTAGGAGCAATATGAGGTAGACATGATGCTCTTTAATTTTTAAACATTTTCAGAATATAGTTTTTAATGGCTCATCACTCAAAAATTTAAGATAAGTAGTATATTTGGACATTTGACATATTTTTCTTATGGCCTTATAGCAAACTGATTTTTCTCAAATTATCTATGCCCCAGTGATTTCATTCTTAATTAATCTTTGTTTTACGAAGAAAAATTTAGGTTTGATTTTCAGATAAGTAATTCCAAAATGATTTTCTCCAACTACAAGTCTCTAAACTCTCTCTTCCAAACTTGAGTTTATTCTTTAGAAGTTGTTTATATATATATATATATATAAAAAACTGTATCTTCAGAATGAAGTAAATTTTTACTCAAAAGTTAATGATTCATCAATTGAACAAATATTAACTGAATACATATTTTTTGCCAGATATCTCATCCAGATAAAGGAATTCACTTGTTGCTGAGCCGTAGGATTTGATAATATTGAAAACCTGACTCATTTAACTATAATTGATTGGGTTCCTCTTATGATCTAAGTACTGTGTTGGTCATGGGTTCCCAAAGAAATGATTTAAAAACACTGCCTTTGAAAAGCTCACATTCTTGCCAAGAAGACAGAAATAAAAATTACAAAGAGATAAATGTCCCAATAGAGGTGCTGTAAAAAGTATTATGAAAATAGAGAAGGGGAAGGGTCTAATTTTAATGTGAGGCATAGATGGTTCAGGAAATCTTCCTAAAAGAGGCAGCACTTGAGCTGATTCAAGATGGTAACTAGGGATTTTCCAGAGAGAAAAGTACTCCTGACAGAAGCCACAATATATGTGAATGTATGAAAAAATGAGAAAGGCAAGTATTTTGGTGAAGCAGAGCATAGAGTATATATTGGGGAGCAGAAGGTGTGAAGACCGACAGTCCTGGAATCTCGATATGCTAAGGGATGCTATCCTTAGTCTCAGAGTAAATACTGAGAATTGATTGATAGTGTTCTTTTTGTATCTGTTATTTGCAGCTGATGAAGAGGCATCCCCAGAGCTAATGTACCTATGAGTCAGAGGTTGAGAGTAGGTCTATACATAATATTGAAAAAAATTGAGAAAGACTAAGGAGAGTTTTTCACCAGAGACTGAGTCTTTACTCATCAGCATCAAAGTTCCACAAGGTAATTTTTTAGACCTGAAAAGCCTGAACCAACCTCTAGGGACACACTGGTTTATCTCCTGCTTTGTGCAATCATCTCATTCAGCTTTTTAATTGTCTGTCCATAACAAAAGTATTATAACTTTTAATTCTGTACTAGCATCTATCTACTGCAATGCCATGCACCTCCTATAGAACCTGGATTTTCATTTTATAGGTGATATAAATCTCAAGATAAGTTTAATTAGGGGAGTTCTGGTTCACTCTGGAAGTGATGTTTAAGGTGAATGCAAAAAGATTGAGGCAGAGATATCTACTAGCTGGCCCTTGGTAATATTCAGGAGTAGAAGGTTAGGGCCTGAACTAAAAGTTGTGGCACTCAGAATGGAGAAGAAGTGCGATATTTAAGAGATATGTAGAGTTTCAATACTTGGTAATTGAATAAATATACAGGATGGGAGAAAAAATGATGACCTCTGGGGACTTTACTTCCAATTAAAGAGATTAGCCAGAATCAAACCAAATTCACACCAAAAATAAGAAGAAAAGCTAGATTAAAAAAATGAAAAAAGCAGTCAGTACTTGAAGTGATCAAGGTCCTAGAGGAAAGGAAAATGCATTGAGGTGAGTCAAGTATTCTGGTTAATTTCTCTCTAAATGCATTTGCCATTTGTAAGTAGACTGGAGCCAAAAACCTCAGAAGCCAAACAGAAAGAGATGATAGAGAAGCTAAACAGAGTGAATGGCACTCTCATAAATACTAGAGAGACATAGAGTTAAAGACCTACCTAGGGCTTCCCTGGTGGCGCAGTGGTTGAGAGTCCGCCTGCCGATGCAGGGGACACGGGTTCGTGCCCCGGTCTGGGAAGATCCCACATACCGCGGAGCGGCTGGGCCCGTGAGCCATGGCCGTTGAGCCTGCGCGTCCGGAGCCTGTGCTCCGCAACGGGAGAGGCCACAACAGTGAGAAGCCCATGTAACGCAAAAAAAAAAAAAAAAAAAAAAAGACCTACCAAGATGAAGCAGAACTAGTAAACATGACAAATTTTCTACTGGGATGCCTAAAAGACTGTGCAATAGAAGTAAAGATGAACTGGAAATAGATCAAAACCCACAGAATAAAATTCACATTTGATCAGTTTAATCCCAGAATGAATTACAAAATATGCCCCTTATCGAACTACCTGTCAAAAGCAAAATTAAACTGAGGAAAAAAATATCATTCAGAATCTTTCTAATTATTTATACATAATATCTGAAAATCCATAGAAATATTACCATGTATACCAGAACACAGGACCAACTGACCAAAAACCAAAAGGAAAACACACAGTTGAAAAAGATCCATAAGTGATAAATATATTTGTTTTGTCAAACAAAAACTTTAAAATAACTTTGATTGCTATGTTGGAGCTCTTCAGAAAAAAAAAAAAAAGAACCTGAGTCAACAAAAATCAAATAAAAACTTAAGAACTGTAAAACAAAATAACTGAAATAAAAAATTCAATTCTTGGGTTTCCCTGGCGGCACAGTGGTTGAGAGTCCGCCTGCCGATGCAGGGGACACGGGTTTGTGCCCCGGTCCGGGAAGATCCCACATGCCGTGGAGCAGCTGGGCCTGTGAGCCATGGCCACTGAGCCTGCACGTCAGAGCCTGTGCTCCGCAATGGGAGAGGCCACAACAGTGAGAGGCCCACGTACCACACAAAAAAAAAAAAAAAAAAAAAATTCAATACATGGTTTAAATAACATATTAGACAAAACTGAAAAGAAGATTAGTAAATTGGAATTTATGTCAGTAAAAAAGTTCATGAGGGCTTCTCTGGTGGCGCAGTGGTTGAGAGTCTGCCTGCCGATGCAGGGGACACGGGTTCATACCCCGGTCCGGGAGGATCCCACATGCCGCAGAGCAGCTGGGCCTGTGAGCCATGGCCACTGAGCCTGCACGTCCGGAGCCTGTGCTCTGCAACGGGAGAGGCCACAGCAGTGAGAGGCCCACGTACGGCAAAAAAAAAAAAAAAAAAAAAAAAAAAAAAAGTTCACAAATAAAACACAGAGAAAAACTGAAAACAAATATGAAATGAGAATAAGAGACACTTAAGAAATGGTAAAAAAAAAAGGTCTAAAATATGTGTAATTGGAATCTCAGAATGAGAGGAATGACAGAAAAGGGCAGAAGTAACAGTTGAAGAAATAATCCTGAAAATTTCCCCAAAGTGATAAAAGGCATTAAACTACAAATTCAAAAAGTTCTGAGTCCCAAGCTTAACAAAAGCAGAGAAAACAGTATCAAGAACAATCAGAATAAAGCTGTTCACAGCCAAGATAAAAAAACCAAAATCTTAACAGCAATAAGAAAACAAAGATTCATTACATTCATAGGAAAAACAATATGGCTGAGAGCGGACTTGAAACTGTAGAAGCCAGATGATGATAGAATATCTTCAAAATGCTGAAAGAGAATAAATGCCAACCTAGAATTCCATACCCAAGAAAACTATCTTTCAAAAACAAAGGCAAAATACATTTCAAACCAACATATGAATGTTGTAATATCTGGAGTAGCAAAGAAGTAATACACAGAGGGAAAAAATGAAATAATAAAAAAATCAATGACCAAAAGACATAAATGAGAGAAAAGGAAATGTAGAAAACACTGAAAAATAAAAAGAAAGAGTAAGGTTATGGAGTAAACACAAATATGTCAGTAATTTCATTAAATGTAAATGGACTAAGCATTCAAATTAAAAGTAAAAGTTATGAGATGTTTGGAAAAATTAAAATAAAATTTTACATGGTTTATAAATGAAACATTTCTATATTAGGACACAGAAATACTGAAAGCAAAAGGATAAAAAAGGTGTCATGAAAAGCACTAACAAAAAATAACCAGTTATAAATATATGAATGCCAAATGAAGTACCCTTGAAGGCAAAAATCTGTAACAAAGGTAGAGAAGGCTATTTTATAATGATAAAAGGTTCACTTCAGAAGGAAGATAAAGCCATTCTGAATTAAAATATATAAAGCAAATCTAAAGCAAAAAAGAGGAATCTATCAAAACTAAAAGGAGAAATATACAAATCCACAACTCTGTGGAAATTTTTAACATACATTTCCTATTAATTGATAGTATAATCAGACAAAAAATATTGGCATTGTTTTACATTTTTGCAAATCCCTTTAAAGCTTTAAATTTCTTTAAAGCTTTGTATAATAAAAGACAGCTAGATACACAGATCTACTTCTGTATTCCGTTTGATGTATTATCACATATTAAATACGTCTGGAAAACTTCACTGTTCACTCATGAAAGAATGAGAGTAAAAGAGGGCCATCTGAATGGAATTTTAGGAATCCCCAGGGCTCCTTGGATCACTCCTTGAAAACTACTACTTTAGGTGTTTAATTCTTTGTGCTATTATAAATAACATTGTTTTCTAAAATTTCATTTTCTAATTGTTTTCTACTTGTATATGAAAATACAACTGATTTGTGCATATTGACTTTTATTCTGGGACCTTGCTAAATTCACTTAATAGTCTTCATACTTTATTTGTAGATAATTTCGGATTTTCTACATATCCAATAGTATCAGTATGAAAAATGACAGTTTTATTTCCTTCTTTCCAAATGTGTTTTCCTTTTATTTCTTATTCTTCCTTTATTGCAAGGTTGGGACCTCCAGCTCAAACTTCTGAGGTTCTGGAAATGTTCTACTTCTTTATCTGGATGGCATGCCCTTGTATCTTCATTTTGGTGGTAATTCACCAAGAAGCAAACTTGGTGCAGAGTCACTGATTGATATTTTCTACTAGCCAAAGAAAACTAAGTGTTGTGAAATAATTCAGCATAATGTCTCCATGGTTCTATGGTTTTCATACTGCATTCGATTTTCCTTTGAGATTTCCCTGGCCAATCTACGTCTTGAGGTGCATGTTAAAGAGTTAAAAGTTGGATTATAAAATAATCATTGTTTCTAGAGAAAGCATTAGGGAATTATTTAGTTTTATAATTTCAGCTTCTTTTGCCTGGGCATGTGTGCCAGAAAAAACACTCGTTTAGGTTGATGCCGACTAGATTTCTTTTTTTAATTCTCACTTGAGAGTGCTGACTACTTCAGCAGGATTTGGATCAATTTACTTTGCCAAGTAATTCGAGTGATCCTGCTGACCAGTACTTTAACCTGGTCTGGGCAAGGTTAAAGATAGAAGGGAGTTGAGCTAACTGATAAATTTCCTTTTGCTGGGACCCAGGGCCCTTCCATTATCCTCTTTCTTCCCAATGCCCATAATTGCCCCTTATGGTATAGGAGGAATATCTGGACTCTCCCTGCTAAAATGGAGATTAGCAGGTTTTACATAGTTCCTCATTATCTAATTGAAAAAGTCAAAGTGGTGTCATCAGAATAGTAAGAATATATTCAAAAAAAGAGTCAATCTGGAGATTAGCAGATACTGTCTATCATTATTTGGGGTCGGAAATTCTTCAAAATATTTTCATTCAAAATTCATCTTTGACACTATTCTGTTCATGTGACCCAAACTACCCATAGTAATATAGATATTTATTCTATATATATATATTTTTTGCCCCAAACATTTCCTAGGCAATAAAGTTACTTAGGGAAATTTTTATTGTGGAGAAAAATTCAGAAGTGACTTCCTGGGCCTCTCCACATAAGGGAGGGGGCGGGAGGGCAAGCGTAACACAGACCTGCCTGGCTCTCTTGGAGGAGTTTCTCTTCTCACACTTCTCTTAAGAGTTCTTCCTGTTGTCTTTGTCTCAATTTCTCATAGAAATGAAGACGAAAGAAGACTTAATTTCCTCTCTGGAGAGAACAGCGTTTGTGATTTTTTTTTTTTTTTTTTTTGGCCGTGCCACGCAGCATGCGGGATCTTAGCTCCAGGGATGGGACCCGTGCCCCCCCGGCAGTGGAAGCTCACAATCCTAACCACTGGACCGCCAGGGAATTCCCCAGTGTTTGTGATTTGTATAAGTGTTCTTCTTACAAAACACATGTAGATTTTTCCCTTCAATATAAAGTCATTTTTAAAGGAAATTCCTAGGTCTGCTGAAGGTAAATAAGGAAGCTCTGTTCTTTATCCACAGTCAGTACTGGCAGCTCCAGAATAAATCCTGACAGGGGTGATACAGGTAAAGAGGAGACACTGAATTCTAGAAAATCAACTCTCCTTTCCCCTTTCCATACTCCATCGGGAGACATCACACCTCTTTTACAGCAGCTGCCTACCACCATGTGATGCGTGGCATGAGAACATAAGGCAGCTTCTAGTGAATTCCTCACCCCAGGGGGCTAGGCTGATTTCCTCTCTGCTGACAATCCTCAAATCCTCTTTCCAAATTGCAAAGTGTCTTTAAAATGTGGAACATCTAACTCCCTCTCTCACAGGTCCCACTGACACCTGGGATTAAGGTCAGGTATATCATGGGCCCTCTTTGTGTAAAGGTAAAACTGAAATAATGGATTTAAGGCACTGAGACAGAACACAGCTCCATCCAAACCCCCAGTGACATATTTACAGAACCAGGTCTGGCTGGAAATAAGGTGAAAGAAACAGTAACTCTAATTGCAGCTAGCAAAATGAACAAGCTGATGGGCTGAATGCTGGCCAAACCCTTACCATTAAAAAATACCACAGTATTGCTGCCAAAAGGGGTGTTGGGACAAATTGCCAGAGGTAACCATTACATAAGCCAGAGCTCACCCTGCCAATTAGCCAGAAACCATTGCTGCATCTCTTCTGGCCACACTTACTCTGATAGGGCATTGGCAAGCTCTTTAGCTGTTTAAGGACTGTACCAGAAGAAATCGGTTCTTCTGTGGGACAAGAGAACTCACCTTTAGGCCAAAGCAAATTATGGGGTTAGCACCTTGGGATTGTGAATCTGCCCATGAGTTGGTAGTAGTTTCATCAAGAAAGTAGGAGAATCTCAGAGAACTCAGGCAAATGACCTTTTACAAATTGCTGCAGCTTTTTCAGAAGAGCAAGGGTAGTAAAAGCAAAGAAATGTGCCTTGGCTTGCAAAAAAAAAGGAAGGAAAGAAAGGCCCATCGTATTACCTCATTTTCTTTATTTAAAGATGGTTACCACCCTGACTGGCTTTGAGCTTAGCGGGCAGTTCCCTGAGAACAGTCCTCCACAAGCAAAATGAAGAAAAGCACAGAGGGCAGTTCTCCAGGTAAATCAAACAGAGCCTTTCCTGTATCGTGAAGCCCTGGAAAATGTGGGTGTATGGATGGAATTACCCAGGTAAGAACTCCTGTGCTCATCACCTGTCACTGCTCAATCAAGCCACAATAGCTATGGAGCCCTGCTGCCACCTTGGTGCTGTCATCATTTGCTACTTGATTCCCAGCCACAGGCTCCCTCTAAGAAGTCTTTCTATTTCCTTTTTCCAGGATCATCCCCTTCCCCACCAATCCCCCACACACATACACTCACATTGTTGCATAAACAGTCCATTCAATTGCTACCTATCTAAGTTCTCCTTCTAGTATACAGATTCAATCTTGCCATTCACCTGTACAAAATTCTTTTTTTAATTTCTTTTTTTTATATGTATTTCTTTTTACTTATTTATCGTTGGCTGTGTTGGGTCTTTGTGGCTGCGCGCGGTCTTTCTCTAGTTGCAGCGAGCTGGGGCTACTCTTCGTTGCAGTGCACGGGCTTCTCATTGCGGTGGCTTCTCTTGTTGCGGAGCACGGGCTCT
The DNA here is from genome assembly GCF_949752795.1 of Hyperoodon ampullatus. NCBI lineage: Eukaryota > Metazoa > Chordata > Mammalia > Artiodactyla > Ziphiidae > Hyperoodon > Hyperoodon ampullatus. Next base: position 15,832,368 of record NC_136914.1, on the reverse strand, counting down.
AGGTGCACGGGCTTCAGAAGTTGTGGCACGTGGGCTCAGTAGTCGTGGCTTGTGGGCTCTAGAGCACAGGGCCAGTAGCTGTGGTACACGGGCTTCAGTAGTTGTGGCACACGGGCTTAGTTGCTCCGTGGCATATGGGATCTTCCTGGACCAGGGCTTGAACCCATGTCCCCTGCATTGGCAGGCAGATTCTTAACCACTGCCCCACCAGGGAAGCCCTGTACAAAATTCTTGAGGATCACTCTGTTACCTTTAAGTCTGAGCTTGTTACAGCAAACTCCATCTAAGCCTTATCAGTACTCTTGCCCATAAGCTCTATAGTCAAGATAGATAACAGGGCTAACAGTGGTTCTCATCATGAACCGCACATTCTAATGATGAAGGAGCTTCTAAAAATCCCAATGCCTAGACAGAATCCTGTACCAATTAAATCAGAATTTCTAAGGATGAAACTCAAGCATCTTTAATATTTTTTCCTGTGCTTACAAGTTTGGGAACCAGTGCATTATACCACTGTTGTAGATTGAATGTTTGTGTCTGTCTTCCCTCAAATTCATATGTTGAAATCCTAACTCCCAGTGTGATATTTTTAGGAGGTCAAGCCTTTGGGAGGTGATTATGTCAGGAGGGCAGAGTCCTCATGGGTGGGCTTAGTACCTTATAAAAGAGACCCTGGAGAGGACTCTAACTCTCTTTCTGCCATATAAGGACACAGCAAGAAGTCAGAAGTTTTGCAAACTGGATGAGGGTTCTCACCAGAATCCAGCGTTGCTGGCACCCTGATCTCAGACTTCCAGCCTCCAGAATTGTGAGAAAAAAATTTCTGTCATTTATAAGCTACCCCATTTACAGGATTTTGTCATAGCTGTCCCAACTAAAACAACCATCAATTATGCTTTTGCGCATGCTTTTTCCTAGGCGGGAAATATGCTATTTTACATCTTTGTTATTTTTACCTGCTGCTCTCATAGGGCATAGGTAAAATATCTTCTCCTGCAGCTTTTCAATAACCTCCCTTAGTTTTCCCACAGCAGCCCGTACACGCCTGCATCCTGATTCTGGATTTCTCTCTTTTCCTTGTGAACTGGATAAGGAAATCCTGCAGGGCAGGAATTGTGTTTCATTGGTCTTTGCATCCACAGTGTCTATTGAAGGAGGAGAACAGATGCACATCCATACCAAGCACAGACTTAGTCCTTCAAGCTCTTCTTCCTGCTTCTAGAAAGCAAAGCCCTCTGCTTACAAAAACCTCACCGGCTTCCTAGTTTTAGGAGGTAATAAAGTGAATGGAGAAGAAAGACGTCTGGAAGATAAATAAGGGCATTACAACTACCTCAGGACACTGGTGGCACTTAGGGTGGTTTACTGTCCGTTGTCTGCAACTGGGTGAGGGTCTTTGGATAACTTCCATATTGAAAGATTGCAAAATGGAATTCTGAAGGATTCCACCAAGAACGTGAACGCTCATCAACAGTTTGATTTCATGGCCTTTACTCCAATGGATTTCACTTCTTAATGCATTTTGGCAAGGTAGGCTCCACAGTGTATGAGGGAAGGACTTTTAGATAAATGCCAACTGGGACCTTGGTTTCCATTAAGAGGAAACTCAGAACTCTTCCAAACAAAAAAAGGGCTCCTGGGCACAATGCAAGAAGGACATTTTGAGAAGAGATCCAGAGTTAGCAGTAAGGATACAAACATGAAAGCAATTCTTTGCCGGAAAGACTTTTTTAAAATCCCGAGATCTGCAGGCCAGGGCCTGCCACTGGAATTGGCAAAAGTAGAAGAAACAACTGACTTTCCTTTTGGCTTTTGCCATAAGTACGATGGCTCTGTGATTCTTGCCCAAAGTCTCTATATGTGATGCTTGGTGTGGATTCCAAAGCTCCTGCCTTCTGATGCTAGCATGGAAGACACAACACACTCTTTTTCCTCTTTCCAGTGGACAGAGTTTCAGAAAATAAGCTGCTTTGAACAATATGTTGAAAATCACATTTATTTTTCAACATAGGTGGTGTCTTGATCATTCCTGCTTAGGAAAACCACAGGGACATAAAAAGGCAAAGCATTAGGTACAAAAAGCAATTACAGAGCAATATTTTTCCCTTCCTTTTCCTTTGTCTCTTTTGGAATTCTCCTAGTAACTCTTTGGAGAGAATTTTTACAGTTTTTATGATATTGAGCTTTTTAGGTTAAGAAGGCCCTATTTTCAGGAGCAAATACAGCAAGGCACAAGAACTGTCTTCCAAAGAACTTGTATTCTAGTGCAGACATAGCTTTCAGTAATCGCCTACGTCTCAAGACACACAGAGAAGAAAATTGAGAGATTACAGGGTGAGTGCATAGTAAACGTTTGGCCCAGAATCTACATCCTGCAAAGTTCTTAGTCATCAAGTTAATCCTTTGTCTCTGCTTCTTCTTTGGATGCAATGATGTTGGATTGAACCATATAAAACTATCATTTCTATAGGTCAAAACCTGTTAGATACCAGCAGCTACATGTAGTTCACTCTAATACTAAACTGATTTCAAAGTAATTAGAGACATGGAACATCTGAGATAAATGAGTCCTCTTTGAATTTCATCTTTAAATTTCAACCTCCTTAACATAAAAAAAAATAGACAACTTTTGGAGAGCACTTTTTTTGAAAGTTATTTATGTTTATTGTAGAAAATTTGGAAAATTCAGAGAACTTTAAAAAATAAATATCACCTATAAATCTAATCACCAGAAATGACCACTGTTAATGTTTTGGTATATTCCTTTCCAATTTTTAGTCTGTGCATGTAAATCTTTATACTATTAGGCTTGGGTCATATATAGTTTCATATTCTATTTTTTAAGTTAATCTGTTGGAACATTTCTCCACAATGTGAAATAGTCTCCAAAATATTATTTTAAAGGCTACAAGGTATTCAATCATATCAATATAGCATAATTTATTTAACCAGTCCCCTGTTATTAGGACACTTAGGTTGTTTCCAGTTTTCCCCATTAGAAATAATACTGCAGGGCTTCCCTGATGGCGCAGTGGTTGAGAGTCCGCCTGCCGATGTAGGGGACACGGGTTCGTGCCCCGGTCCGGGAGGATCCCACATGCCGTGGAGCAGCTGGACCAGTGAGCCATGGCTGCTGAGCCTGCACGTCCAGAGCCTGTGCTCCACAACGGGAGAGGCCACAACAGTGAGAGGCCTGCGTACTGCAAAAAAAAAAAAAAAAAAGAAAAAAGAAATAATACTGCAATAAACATCTTTGATGAAAAATCTCTCCCCACATCTCTAATTGTTCCCTATGCAAAACTCTTTTTTTTTTTTTTTTTTTTTTTGCCACGCATCATCTGGGATCTTAGTTCCCCGACCGGGGTCAAACCAGCACCCTCTGCAGTGGAAGTGCAAAGTCTTGACCACTGGACCTAGAGAGTACTTATTATGGGTTCAGTGCTGTGTTAAATGACATGCATGAAGTCTCATTTCATGTTTACAACCATTCTGTTAGGTTAGTATTATGATTACCCCCAATTTACAGATTAAAAAACTGAGGCTTATAAAAGTTAAGTAAATTGTCCAAGGGCACCTATCTTGTAAGTGGCAAAGATCTGGGACTTAAAACTGAGTTCTGACTGACACCCAGGTCCTGCTTCAAACCCTATGCAGGAGCCAGTTGGGCCATTTCCAAGGATCAATTTATAAGGGGTACAAAAACATTGCAGCAGATGTAAGGAAATGAAATAAAATTACCATAATTCTTCTTGGGATGAGTGCTGTGTGTTGGTTGGGAGAAATACTTTGAAAGGCTGCATGGTTTGGGAGGCGGGGAGGGTTAAAGGTGACAGCACCCAGGAGATGTGAGTGCTCCAAGGCATCAGTCACTCAGGCAGTGTGACGGTACCAAGACCATATGCGTTAACCACCATGGCTACTCCTTCACATGGTTTGAAGTGAGTAATCACTGGGTTATTGTCCTCCATTGTTTCCCCAAATGGATTCCTCAGTTCCATGACTCACCAAAGGCTTTTGTTTGAACCAATATTAAACCTTGGTGTGTGACAAATGGGCTTGTCAATCCCTTGTTCAGTGTGTATACATTTCATTATTTTGTGCTCTTTTTATACTGTACACTCTCCAAGTAGCTGGTCCAAACAGATACTTTATGCAAATCCTTCAGTGGAAAAAAAAAAGCAAGGCACAGTTTAGAAGGGTACACATTTGGTGATCAAATAACTGAAAGCAGGTTGTAGCAAAAGATCCAAAAGCATTAAAAACATCCCCAAATATTTCTCAGCCAGTTTTATTTTTCCACTGCTCATAAGCCACTAACTGCCTCTCAGTTGCATGAGGGTTTAAACATCTTTCCAACTCAGAAACTACCATGGCTTCCCGAAGCACACACATCCAGACTTTCAATAGGAAGTTGCAGCAAGAGGCAGGCTTGTCTCCAAAATTGTCCATTATGAACAAGCCTCAGAACCTTTGATCTTAATTAGCTAAACAAGCTCCTAGGGTTTTATTTATTGGTAGAGCCAGCTCAATTAACTGACTTAGTCATATTTTTCCCATTTGGCACCCAGTTTTGGTCATAGTAACTTAAGAAGATGACCGAGATATGCGAAGAAATTTTATCACAGGAAAAATAATACTAGAACATATAAACACTATTTCTTGTGACCTATAACTTAAAGTGCCCAGTATGTTGTACATGGTAAGCTCCAACTCTTGTACTTCATTTGATTCTTATCACCATGTATTTAACAAATACAAAAACCAGACATGAGCACCCACCAGTTGGAACAGACTTTGTAATAACTGGCCTCTGCTTACCTCTTTGTACCATCAAAATATGGGTCTTGATGTTTCAGGTAGACTTAATGTTGAGGCAGAAAGATATAAACCCTGTAAGCAAGATAACTTTAGAATTTTCTTTTCATCTATTATTAACTCCTAGGGATTTGATAGATAACTTAAAAACAAAATGGACTGAATACCCAGACATCTGCACACAGCTCTTCCTTTGGTTCCTTCCTCTGTTCAAATTCTGGATTTGCAAAGAAATCACTGTATAGGGCTGTGTGCATAGAACTCTGTACACCCTATATAGGTTCAATTAGGGGATTTACAATGGTAACTATTTCCATACTTTGTTTTTATTTTTGTGTTGATTTTAGAGATTAATCCCCATAATTCTTCTGAAGAAAAGAGCTAAGGCATCCTCAAAGGAATTAAAAAGCATTCAGACTGAACCACGGTGCTAGGCCATAAGGAAGTTTTCTTCATGATTAGTCTTTGTTTAGAATATGATGTTCTATCTCCAGATATTTATGTGACAGCCATTTAGACTATTTATTCCTCTTGAATACAGTGAGGAAAATTCTTTTTTTTATAGCAACTCCTACTCACCCCAACTCCTTCTCATTTTGTGATGGCCTTTTACGTTGCAGGCAGCAGAGAAGGCTCTAAGACTTCTCAGCCTGTCTTTGGTAAGGAGGTCAGGATGCTCTTCCCTTTATCTTTTACCCAAGTGTGGATCAAAGTGAAGCCAAATGATCTCCAGGGACAGAACTGATCAGCAGCTTCCTCGTTTTCTTTCTCCTCTTCATTCATATACCTGGCCCAATTCAGGTAGGATGTGAAAATGCTAACTATTAGACTGGTGGAAATGATCCACGTCAACTCCAAGGGAAAAGCAGTACAGCGATGGACAATGTGCTCTCAGGCAGAGGAGAATGAACCTGTACCCTGGAGGTCCAGGAACGTCACATGCTACATGGTATGCTACAAGCTGGAAAGGTTTTCAACGTTCTAGATTTGATCATTTAAAATGCCACATGATTATACTTCTTTCTACTCCAATATATGTCTGTTTACCTACAAAAATATTTTCTATTACTTACCATGGAATGAAGTTGACTGACCATGGAATCAAATGACTTAGAATTAAGTTTTAAGACAATATACCATGTTTTTCCTACGGAATCATGTGTCCTCTGGCATACCAACTTGAGAATCTCAGCTGTAGATGAAAGAGTGTTGTACCTAGAGAATGAGGCCTGGATTCTAATCCTGCCTCTGTGAGTAATATTTTCTTTAATCTTGATTGTTTTGTTTAATATCCCTGTTTCCCCCTTTAAATGAAGGAAAATATTTCAATATATTGCAATTATAAAATTCTATAAAGCTTTTTTGTGTGTGTTATAATTTTATACATATTATCTTTAGAACAAGTTAGGTCATATTAAAAAATTCCTGAAAACATTTAATGCTCCTAGAAAAGAGAATGGAGTAGCCATGAAAAATAAACATAAGAAATATTTCTTAGAGCAGCAGCAAGAGTTTATTGAAGTCAGGGAGACTGAAATGAGACTCAGAAATCAACACCAGTGACTGGTGGACTTGAGCTTCAAGATTTCTACCGTGTTCTGCCTTTTGCATTTAAAAGTGCTCAATAATCAAGAAAAAACATTTAGTAAAATTATGTATGCATTGTCTTTCACATAGCAAAACCACTTCAAAAAATCTATTCTGAAGCGATGCTAGCAAAAACATGGAGTTGTCTTTGTGGTAAGATTTTAACTAAAACTTCAATTTTTAAGATAAATATAGGACTGTTCAAATTATTTCTTCTTGAATGAGTTTTAGTAGTTTGCATCTTTTGAGGAATTTGTCTGTTTCATCCAAGTTGAAGAACTTATTGCCCTAAAACTGTTCATAAAATTTCCTTATCCTTTTAATACATGTAGAATCTGTAGAGATGTCACTTTTCTCAGTCCTAATATTGGTAACTTTTGTGTTCCTTCTGTTTTTCCTCATTAGTCTGTCTAGAGGCTTATGAATTTTATAGATTTTGAAGAATCAGTTTTTCATTTCATTGATTTTTTTCTATAGTTTTTCTGTTTTCTGTTTTTATTTATACTTGCTCTCTTGTTTACTATAGCCTTTATTCTACTTCAGGTTTATTTTCTCTTATGTTTTTGATTTCTTAGGGTGGAAACTGAGGTCATTCATTTGTTTTTCAGGTGTTTAGGGCCCTAAATTTCTCCCTGAGTACTAGTTTGACAGCATCCCACAAATTTTGAATTATTAGGCTTTTATTTTCATTCATTTGAAAATACTTTCAATCCCCTTTTTGCTTTCATTGACCCATGGGTTATTTAAAAGTACATTATTTAGTTTCTAAACATTTGGGGATTTTCCAGAGATCTTTTACAAATTCATTTCTGGGAAGGGATAAATTAGGATTTTGGGATTAGCAGATACAAACTACTATATATAAAATAGATAAACAACAAGGTCTTACTGTATAGCACAGGGAACTATATTCAATATCCTGTAATAAACCATAATGGAAAAGAATATATATACATATATATATATATATATATATATATATATATATATATATATATATATATACATGTAACCGAATCACTTTGCTGTACACCAGAAACTAACACAACACTGCAAATCAACTATACTTCAATTTTAAAAATGATTAGATTAAAAGTAAAAAAAAAAAAAATTCCTAATTTAATTCTATTGTGGCCAGAAATCATACTCTGTATAACTCGACTCTTTTTCATCTTATTGAGATTTGTTTCATGCTTCAGAATACAATCTGTTTTGGTAAATGTTATGTGCTCTTAAAAATAATGTGTATTCTACTCTTGTGGAGTGGAATGTTCCATAAATGTCACTTAGGTTAAGTTGGTTGATAGCGCTAGTCAAATTTTCTATACCCTTGCTGATTTTCTGCCTTAGTTCTATCAGTATTGAGAGAGATATTGAAATCTTTGACTATCATTGTTAATTTGTCTTGTTCTCCTAGCAGTTCTGTTTTCGCTTCATCTGTTTTTAAGGTTTATGACTGGGTGTATAAACATTTAAGATTGTTATGAGCTGTTGAAGAATTTATTTTTTTGTTATTGTGAAAGAATCTTCTCATCCCAGGAAATATTTTCTGCTCTGAAATATACTCTGTCTGATATGAATATAGCCACTTCAGCTTTCATTTGATCAGGGTTAACATGGTATGTCTTTTTCTAGTCTTTTTACTTTTAATTCATTTGTGACTTTATATTTGAAAGTGCTCCTTATATACAACTTATAACTGTGTCTTGCTTTTAAAAATCGATCTATGACTTTTAATTGGAGGATTTAGACTATTTACATTCACTGTGATTAAATTATTAGGCTTGAATCTATCATCTTACTGTGTTTTCTATTTTTCCCTCTGCTTTTTGTTCTTTTCCTTTTTTTGCCTCATTTTGGACTAATTGAGTTATTTATGATTTTATTTTATCTCATTTGTTGGCTTCTTAGCTACAATGTTTTGTTTTGTTATTTTAGTGGTTGCTCTATGGTTTATGATATGCTCCTTTACCTTATCTCAATCTGCCTTCAAGTGACATTAAAGCATCCCATGTATAGCATAAGGATCTTATCACATACTTTCATCTTTCCTTCTGAGCTTTGTATTATTTTTATCTTATGTTTTACATATATTTTAGGCCTTTCACTACATTATTATTATTGTTTTATTTTAACAGTCTACAATCCTCTAGACATTTAAATAATTAGAAAAAAACTTGTATATTTGCTTATGTAGTTACCATTGTGAGACAATTCTTAATGAGTTTCCCATATTTCTGAACATCTTGTGAGCAAAGGCACTGCAAGCTTTTTCTAGACTATCTTTCCAAGGATGTTTATATAATGAGCAGCCTTCAATGAGACTAAAATAATGCCTCCTGCTGGTACAGAGGGCATGGGTTTTGCTCTCTTTTATACTAAAGATAATGATTTCCTCCTGGGCAAAGTTTGGACAGATTTGCTTGCAGTCTATAAAAAAAAATTATTTTACTAAATTCAGGGTTTCTTGCTTACAAGGAACCATGTGCATCACACATCTAGGTCAACCTGCTTTACCACACGGGCCTTGGATGGCATGGACACCTGGCACAAACATGAAGCTCATGCTGCTTGCTGTGTTATGAGTAATAAAGTTCTTTGTCTCTGACCCAGGAGTCTTGTATCTTCTGCCAACACCGATGAAACTGTGGAAGACTAACTTATTAACTTGCAAATAGAGTAAAAGCTCAGACCATTCACAGTTCTTGATACTTACTATTTCTGGGATGCTTCATTCCTTTATGTAGAAACAGACTTTCATCTGGTACCATTTTCCTTCTGCCTGAAGGACTTCCTTTAAGATTTCTTGTAGTGTGGGACCGCATGTGATGTATTCTTTCACTCTCTGTATGTTTGGGAAATTACTTTTTTCTGCCTTCCTTTCTGAAGGTTGTATTTGCTGAGTATAGGATTCTAGGGATGCAGTTTTCCTTTTTTAAATTTCAGTATTTTAAAACCATTCTTCCACTATCTTCTTGCCTGTATTGATTCCTATGAGACATTTTTTATTATATTTTTTCTATGCGTGATGTGTCTCTGGCAGCTTTAAAGATTTTCTCTTTATAATTGGCTGTGAGCAACTTGATTATGATAATCTTGATGTTCTTTTGTTTACAGTTTTTGCACTTTGGATTAAGCTTCTTGCATATATAGGTTTATAATTTCCTTCAAATTTGGAATTTTTTTGACCCATTATTCTTCACTTATTTTTACTTTCCTCCATTCCTCTTCCCCTTTCGTTTGTGGACTCTAACTATAGATATATTGAGCCTCTGGCGTTATCCCACAGTTCGTAGATTTTCTTTCCACTTTCTTTTTCAAATTATTTTATTTTGGCTAGTTTCTATTCTTATGACTCCAATGTAACTAATCTTTTCTTCTGCGATAATTAATTTGCTATTAATCCCATTCAATATATTTTTTCATCTCACACATTGTAGTTTCCACTTGCAGAGCTTTGAGTTCTTTTTTGCTTTTTTTTTTTTTTTTTTTTTGCATCTTCTATGTCTTAATTTTGAACATCTGGAATCAGGACCAGGACTAGGATGAGACATGAGACATATCTGGGGCACAGATTTTAGGAAGGCACTCACCCTCAGGGATGTGCAAATGCTAAACTCACTCTATTGGGAATACAGTTATAATACTTCTTTTAATGTCCTTGTCTGCTGATTCTTCTATCTGTGTTAGCTCTGTGTCTGTTTCAATTGATTGATTGATTTCCTCTTTGTAGGTCATAAAAAAATCTGTAAGGTTGTATAGCAAAACCTGTTTCTCTCTTTTAGGCAGTGATATTTCTTAGTTTAATCTCATTTATTTACACTGTCTACCCTATTTCATCAGGCACATATTTCTTATGTAGTTATATATCATGCAACGTTTGTTAACATTTAATTTTGAAAAAACATCTTAAACTTACAGGGAAGTTGTAAAAATAATACAGAAGACTCCCAAATAGCCTTCACCTTAATTTCCAATTCTTCACATTTTTCCACAGAAAGTAAGTTGTAAATATTATTGTGAAATTATTTTAATCATACTGGCACTTGTAAAGAATAATATATCAAATGTCTGTGAACTTAGTCCCAAAAGCATGGACTACTGCCCTCATCTACATCATTTATTACAAATTATTGCTACTGGCCAAAAAGCATCCGGGGTAAGGTTGTGGAATGACCAAAGTAAATTCATCACTATTATTCAGGGAAAGACAGCATTATACTGTGCTGGTGATAAGTTAGAACACACTATTCAAATATAAATGAAAGCATAACTCTTGAAGATAAAAATAGTCCCTGCTTGTTCTTTGGCAAAATCTATGCGATCAATCTGTCTGCTTCCATCTGTAGCTTCATGCCCATGTGTTTCCTTTATCATAGCATCAATTCCTCTTCAAACAACATAAGGCCTTGGGAACATGAGGTTAAGGCAGGGAGAAAAGAACGCCATAGCACCAAAATATTGAAACTGGATGTCGCCAGGGTATTTCCCAAGTTAGAGATGTCTAATGGAGAGAAATGGCGTGGGTGTTGGATCTCATCCCCACTCCAATTTTATAAGATCAGTTGAGCAGATGTACATTCTTCTGATTGTTTTTTTTTTCTTGGAGACTTGACTCCTGAAGCCGTTTTGCAGCATCAGGAAAGGCAGTCTTAGAATGCCATTTGTAGCTGAAGCCTGGGGCCTCTGTCACATCCCCTCAACCCTGCTCTTCGGTTTCAGTGCAGCTGCAGTGGACAGTTCTCTTTGCTCATAGACTCACCTTCGTGTCAGTCCCCAAGCAAGCAGATGTCTTTCTGTTTTCTGCCCTGTGTCCTTCTTAGACACGGCAGGAGCTCCTGTGGCCCATATGAAAACATGGAGCAAGAATCTGGGAGAGTTCATGCCCCCAGGGAGCAACTCTCAAACAAGGGGAGTAGGTGGATAAATACTTCCGTGTCTCAGGTTTCAAGGAGGGTAGCTCTTGGAGGCATTGTGCACATCAAGAGAGCATGGCCTACATTACTGATCTTTCAGTCTCACCCTCTCTGTCCCCTCACTCCTGCTTCCTGGGATAAACTACCAGCATCCTAAGTTTTGTCTCTGGCTCTGCTTTTGGGAAACCTAAAATAAAACAGCATTCACTCCTTGGGTATATTTAATGCCTGATTTACTGAAGGCAACTGGATTTTACTCTGCTTGTTTTATCGAATGCCCACAAAAGCAAGGGCAATGGCTATTTCATCCACCATTTTATCCCCAGAGCCCAGCATACTTGCTTGAGCAAAGAAATCCTTGGCTAAAAAAATAAATTAGTTAAAATGAGGCAAAAGAAAATTCATTCCTTATTCATAATTTAAAAAACATAACATGAACCCCTCTTAGAATTGCATAAATACCACTCTAGAATCCAGCTTCTGCCAATCGTTGCTGAATATGAGCATAAAATAGATAAATTTTCTGAGCTGAGGAGATTGTTCTTTAAACTGAACAAAATAGTATTTTTAAGGATAGGTGACTATATTTATAAAGACACCTTAATAAACCCTCAATTGCCTCCTTACTTTCCCTAGTGCCTGAATATTTAGCACATAGAGTTAGTATGTTTATGTAGATATCTCATGTATATTTATAAATATATCTATAGAGATGTAGTTTGTTCTGTCTCCTTTTCACACCATAAGAAAATAAAACAGTATGTTTCCACTTTGGTCAAGAAAAGATAATTTTGCTAAACCAATTATTTGGCTGGTTCATTAGGCAATTTTCAAACCTAATAACTATGAGCTAGTTAATGCCTAGACTACTTCATCTTCCATGTCTAACCTAGTTTTTCCCTAAACTCTGATGAAGGAATTATTTCATCCATCATTTCTTATTCCCTTTCATTTGAAATGTCTTTTGTACTCCTAACTATTGCTTCAGGTTTGGTCCGAGAGTCAGAAATCCTACAGATTCTTCTCTTTTCTCAAGTATCAGCAGGTTAGAGATCCAGGTCTGCTTATTTTTCATTGAACTCCAAAGGTAAAACTGCTGTGTAACTTTCTCTGTAAAATGATTGGGACTTTCATAACTGGACCAAATCTCAACAAGTAGTTAGTTCAGCTTCTTTCTCCAACCCTATCAGGGGATTGTGTGCCTCTGTGTGTGTGCATGTGTGCACGTGTTCGTGTGTGTGTGTGTGTGTTTGGGTTGGAGGATGTGAGGTTAGAGGAGCCCTAGCCTCCAAGTTAAGGACATCTCTTAGAGCACACTACACTGTGTCTCTTACCCTGCTGCTGATGCCTTTCGATGGCTTGCACGATCTGACAATTGCCTTCCGCGTTGTACATTTAGTTCACAATAGAAACTCCTGGTGATCTGGATTTTTTAGCTGCTCAGACTACAGGTTACAATTCTGATCTTCAGGTAAACTTTCTGAGTCTTGAGTTTATTATCTATTTTTATGCCTTCTTTTTGATCACATTCCATAGTTCATATTCATTCCATATTTCTTACCAACTTGTGGTTAATCTCATCCAGTACTTCTCTCTCATTTTATTCTTTATGTGGGTCCCATAACTCATTCCAGGCTATATCCAAATTCAGATTTCTAAAAAATAAATTATAAATTGTTTTCACTACATCACATATCTCCCATACGGTAGTAGTGGTTACTTGCTATTCATTCATTCTTTCATTCATTCAACCAGTATGTATTGAACGCCTCACTTGAGGAACAGCTGGGTATTCTTTAAATAGCTTGGAAGTTGACGTGCACTTTGAACTCTGGCAGCCACCTCAATTTTGTATGACATCACCTTGATAAAAGTAAAATTTGATTTGGTAGCACAAGGGGTCGATGTGAAAACTCTTAGATAGTGGCTAAATTTTAAAAATCACTTTTTAAAATACACGATGAAAATTGGAAAAAGGCCCTTTGGGGGAATGACACTGAGAAACCACAAGAAGGCCAGAGGAAGGCCTATGGTGTAGGATAGAAGTCAGGGTGAGGTAACCCTAACCCTAACCCTAACCCTATCCTATGGTGTAGGATAGAGTACAGTGCAGTACTGGGAGAGGGATGGCTGGAACTTTGTGTTTGAATCGGATGGAACTGTGACACCATTGATAAATGTTGAAGAAGTCACGATAAATGCTCCAAAGTGTGTTTGGAAACTGCAATGACTTGTTCCTCCAAGGGTCAGATCAAACAACATTTATCTAAGAGAAGGAACTGTGGCTTCTGCCTGTAGATTTTGCTAGAAATTTGCTAAGAATTCACCACTCCTTCGATTTCCATTTCCAAGGACGTATTCTACTTCACTGCTCAAATTTGCTTGCTCCAGTCTCTCCGTCAGAGCACTGAGATTAGAAGGCAAAGTCTTAGACCCGGAGTCCCATTTTCATGTTGCTCAGAGTGTCCCCAGATACCTGAGGTACCAAGCTTTTCTCATAATTAGAAAGGGGTCTGCTCATACTTGGACCTGTGAACAATTCTGCCTTCTAAGTTACTTATGTTTGTAATTGTACTCAAAATTGTGGTAGCCAAAAACGTGCAATGTTTAATAACAAAAGTGTGGTTAAGAACATATAAATATTAAGAACAAAAAAAAACAGGAATGACAAAAGAACACAATATAGTGTCAACTTAATGCTGTAAACAGGTGACATATAGGAAGTCTGAGTCCGGAGTGTGAATGATCTGTAAAAACTGGATGGGGCAGAGTTGTGAGAAGGATGAGCTGAGAGCAACTCAAGGAAGCTGACCTCAACAGAGAACCGAAAAGACCATAAAAATGTTTGATTTGGGGAGAAGCATCTAGGAGAAAGAACAATCAACTTGGTGTTTTCAGGTGACTCCCTAAATGCAGTAGAATAATTTTTTTTCTATTCCTTCTTTTGAGAAACAGCAAGCTTGAGGAAATTGCTTTAATCACTGTGGTTGTAAAACAAGTCATAGGTGAGAAGTTAGACTTATGTGCTCATAATAAACACAGCAACATTCCATCAGTTTTTTTAGCTACTGAGTCTATTGACCTACGTGGCTTAATTTGCACACAATATCTACTCCTTGCAAAAAGCGTTGGTAATAGGAGGTCAAAAAAATTAGGTATGAAATTAATTAACCACCTTCTAAGCAAGTTTCCCCAAAGCATCAGTTTTGCCTTAAGATAGGGTCTGAGAGCTTTTGAGGTGGAAATGTTCCTTACAAGAGAAAAAGAATATTGGAAAAGAAATTAAAACTGAGGGGAAAAAAAAAAGTGTTTCAGCACAGATGGCCTGGTTTGTGATGGGAAAAGAGGTCAGGTGTAATATAGTATTCCATTTCATTTCTAAAATGAAAAATGCCTACATATTGGTAAGAAGGTCTGGTCTCCTGATTCAGCCAAGGAGGTCAAGTCGAAACTTTATCTTTTAAAGAAATAGATCATGTAATTTGTTGCTTGAGAGTAATTGAAAGTTAACACAATTGGAGAACCATTTCCCCTGAAGACTCACTCCTCTTAAATTGAGCAAATGTCAGAACCAGACATTTAAAAGCTAATGTTTGTCTTCTAATTCTCAAAGACTTTATTGTGTGTGTTTCCTGTGGATTTGTGTACATGAACTTTCCTAGGCTTGTGTAAACCGTTCATACCAGGCTGCCTCTGACCACTGATCCCTTAAATAGTAGCAGCATTTCAGAAACTATTAGTGGACTTGAAATAGAAGGAATGGTTAGAACAGTGATTTGTAACTCTTTCAGACCCAATGCCCTCTTTCTATAACAAGCATTTTCTATTTATTAGTGTTCGATTTTCATCAATTTTTAAAAAAGGGAAATGTAAAATATAACACAAATAAGGACCTTAATTGACTTAAGCCTCATTTTTTTCCTTGTGTAAGGAAATTATACCTATTTACAGGTGGCTAAATGTATCCATCACAGTTCTTTTTTTTTCTAGGAATATTTGCATCAATACAATTTTGAGCTTTCTAGAAAAATATCACTAATTATGACATTAACAATGTTTGGGGGAAGTTAAAAGAATTTTTTGTTATTGTTGCCTTTTGATTTTTCTTTTAAAATATCCAATTAAAACATGTGTAGGGCTTTAAACATGCAAGCACTGCTTAAAGGCTTTCAACATAAGCAGCACTGCCACACTGTGTATCTTCCAGCCCTCAATACCCTCTCCTTAGAGGTAATCCTCTTCAACTCTTAGCTGTTTATTCTGGTATATACCTCAATAGTTTTAAACAATATGTTTGTACCACTGTTTCTTTTTTAAGCTTTACTGAGGTATAATTGATAGTAAAATTATAATATATTTAAAGTTATATACACATACATTGTATACACATATGATGAATTGATATACACATACATTGTGAAAGGATTCCCCCATCTAGTTAATTAGCACATCCATCCCCTCACACGGTTACCTTTGTGTGTGCATGTGAGAACAGCTAAGTTCTACACTCACAGCGAATTTCAATTGTACAACACAGCGTTATCAACTATAGTCACCATATTACACATTAGATTTTCAGAAATTCTGCATCTTAAAACCTTATTTGTAGGGCTTCCCTGGTGGCGCAGTGGTTGAGAGTCCGCCTGCCAATGCAGAGGACACGGATTCGTGCCCCGGTCCGGGAAGATCCCACATGCCGCGGAGCGGCTGGGCCCGTGAGCCATGGCCGCTGAGACTGCGCGTCTGGAGCCTGTGCTCCGCAACAGGAGAGGCCACAACAGTGAGAGGCCCGCGTACCGCAAAACAAACAAACAAACAAACCTTATTTGTAAAAAGGAAAAATTGTAACTCTGTGTGATAATGGATATTAATTAAATTTATTGTGGTAATCATTTTGCAATATATGCACATATCAAATTATTTTGCTGTACACCTAAAACTAATACAATGTTACCTGGCAATTATATCTCAATAAAAAGATGAATACGTTTTGTTAATTTTTAAATATCTTAATTTCCATACAGTAAAATTAGCTTGTGTTTTGATGTAAAATTTTGAGTTGTAATACATGTATAGATTCACATAAGCACTATCACAATCAGGTCAAAGAGCAGTTCCAATACACAAAAAAATTCCTTTATCCTGACCAGACTTTAGCCCTCACCCTAACCCCTGAGAACCATTGATCTATCTGTAACCTGTCGCAACAGTTTTGCTTTTTCCAGAATGTTATATAAATGGGATCATACAACATGTAATCTACTGAGACTGGCTTCTGTTGAGGGTCAGTTCTCCCTTGCTTTTCTACAGGTCTTGTGACAGCTTTTGTTGTAGACTGTCTTTCTGAGGCTGTTTGTTATGATAATTTCAAGACTGTTTGGTAAGATAGAGGCAGAGGGAAGATTTATTCCCTAACCATGATTTTAAGGATTAGGTCTCCCTATAAGCAAAAGTTGGGCAGGATTGCTTGGAGCCCCCTTTTATAAGATTGGGGTTTTCTAAGGTGGCATTCCTCAGCTGTGACAAATATCAGCTGGGTGTTGTTTTTTTTTAAGCCTGCATTTGCCTTGCATTTTGCCCATGGGTTAGGGGCTAGGGGAACTGATTCCACATGAAGTTCATGCTGGCTGCTGTGCTGTGAGAAATAAAGTTCTTTGTCTCTGACCCAGGAGTTTCCTGTTTTCTGTCCCAATCTATGAAACTGTGACAGGATAAATTGTTAGCTTGCAAGCCAAGTAAGACCTCAGACCCTTTGCAATTCTTGATCCTTCCTCCATTTAGCAAAATGCATTTTAATTCATTATGTTGTGTGTATCAGTAGTGTATTCGTTTCCTAGGGCTGCAGTAACAAAGTACCGCAACCTGTGTGGCTTAAAACAATAGAAATCTATGGTCTTCTCCAGGCTAGAAGTCTGAAATCAAGGTTCCAGCAGGACTAGGTTCCCTCTGAAACTTGTAGGGGAACCATTCCCTGTTTCTCCCTTGTTTCTGGTAGTTTGCCGACAATCTCTAGTGTTCCTTGGCTTGCAGCTTTGTTACTGCAATCTCTGCCTTGGTCGTCATGTAGCATTCACTCTCTTTGTGTTTCTCTGTCTTTACATGGCTGTCCCCTTATATGGGCACCAATCATACTGCATTAGAGGTCCATCCTACTTCAGTTTTGACTCATCTTAATTAATTACATCTGCAACAATTCTATTTCCAAATAGGGCCACATTCTTAGATGTTGAGGGTGGAACTTCAATATATCTTTTTGGGGGGACACAATTCAACCCATAACAAATAGTTTCCTTTTATTGCTAAGTAGTATTCCATTGAATTTGATGTATCACAGTTTGTTTATCCATTATCTGTTGAAGGACATTTATGTTGTTTCTGTTTGGGATAGTTATGCATGAACATAACATTTGTGTACAGATTTTTGTATGAACATAAATGTTAATTTCTCTAAGGTAAACACCTAGGAATGGGACTGTTGGGTCATATGGTAACTTTATCTGAAACTGTTTAACTTTATGAAAAACTGTTTTCCAGAGTGGCTGTATCATTCTGGATTTCTACCAGAAATGTATGAGCGCTCCAATTGCTCTGCATCCTCACAAGCACTTGATATTGTCATTTTAAAAATTTTGCTCCTTGTGTCTGTTTTGCCATTTGCATAGATGTATAGTGCTTTCTCATTGCAATTTTATATTTCCCTGGTGACTAATGATAGTGAGCATTTTTTCATGTGTCTATTTGCCACCACTATACCTTGTCTGGTGTGTTAGTTCAAATCTTTTGCTCATTTTTTAATTGGTTTGTTTGTTTGTTGCTTTACTTGGAGAAATTTGTATATATTCTATATATGTCACTCGATAGAGATGTGATTTTGAACACATTTTCTCCCAGACCATTTTCTTAAAGATGTCATTTACAAAGCAAAAACATTTTAAGTATCGTGAAGCTCAGTTTATCCATTTTTTTCTTATTTAACTTATGCTTTTGATGTCATACATGTGAAATCTTTGCCTAACCCAAGGTCACAGAAATATTCTCCTATGCTTTCATCTAAAGATTTTATACCTTGTGCTTTAAAATTCGAGCCTATGATCCATTTTGAGTTAAATTTTGTGTAAGGTGTGAGGTTGAATTCACTGGTTTTTTTTTGTTGTTGTGTTTGTTTGTTTTTTTGTTTGTTTTTGGTCAACAAATCTCCAGTCGTTCCAGTATCACTTGCTGAAAAAGTTATCCTTTCTCCATTGAACTGTCTTTGCACATTTCTCAATTGACCATTTGTGTGTGTCTATTTCTGGACTATTCTGTTCAAAAGCTTGCAAGTTTGTAATCTTGGATGCAAACTATTATATATAGAATGGATAAACAACAAGGTCCTACTATATAGCACAGGAAACTATATCCAATATGCTGTGATAAACCATAATGGAAAAGAATATGAAAAAGAATGTATATACATGTATAACTGAATCACTTTGCTGTACAGGAGAAATTAACACAACATTGTAAATCATCTGTATTTCAGTATAATAAATTAAAAAATAAATACAACCATTGAAAAAAGTAACTTGAGACAAAAAGTATGTTATTTTAACCCAAATATTTATTGCTAACTCTTCAAAATTCAGTTAGTAACCCTTCCCTTCCCATTTCTACCAGTCTTAAACTATTGTGTCAAACTTTGTCCAATCCTTATCAGACTCCTCCATGGAAAGATCCACCTTAGCCCAAAAAACCCTCCTACATATTATGCTTTTGTTTTGTGTTTTCTAGATTTACTATGACCCTGCCAAAGTAGTGTTTACATGACCACAGCAAGAAATAAATTAAGAAGTAATTGAAGCTTTGCTTTATTTATATTTTATTTTAGTGGTGTAAGGAAGTGACCCCAGGAGCTGTGATAGTCTTTTGCAACCATGAAGAGAGAAACCAAAAGTAGAAGTGTGTGAGAAGAAGCATGGATAGAGCCTAGGCCCTTGACGATGATGTTGAGCCACCAAACTAATACTGGGACCATACAGTGTCGTCCATGTCAGTAACTGTAAATGCCCTTATGGTTTGAGCACAGTTAATCAGTATTTGCTTTCTTGCAGCTGAAAGATCTCCTGATACAAATAACTGATTTGGGTCCCCTTTCACCTATCATTCTCCTTTTGTGAGCCACCACTCTTATGCTTTAACCGTAGTGGCTGACATATCACTGTTTTTCTGGTGGAGCTTCTCCTTTGCTCTTACTTTTTCTACCAGGCTGAGTGCCTTTCAATCCCCTCCCCAACATCTCTCCCCTACCAACCCTGCCTCGTAGTAAGGTGTCAACCAAATGCCATTTCTTCTAGGAGGACTTTCTGACTACACATACCTCCCCAACTCCCATCACACTCACACACACACGCACACACACACAGGATCTTCATCTACAGAATATTTATTGTAAGGACCCATGCGACTGTATGAGACTGAACATCACACCCCAAAACACATGTTTATTGAGTGCTTATTTTGTGCCAGGCACCATGACAAGTACTTTATTTGCATTACGCTTTTTAATCCCCAGGAAAAGTTTATGAATTAATTACTCTTATTGCCTTCATTTTACCAAAGGAAAAATGAGGTTTAAAAATGAGAAGCTTAGGGCTTCCTTGGTGGCGCAGTGGTTGAGAGTCTGCCTGCCGATGCAGGGGACACGGGTTCGTGCCCCGGTCCGGGAGGATCCCGCATGCCGCAGAGTGGCTGGGCCCGTGAGCCATGGCCGCTGAGCCTGCGCGTCCGGAGCCTGTGCTCCGCAACGGGAGAGGCCACAGCAGTGAGAGGCCTGCGTACCGCCAAAAAAAAAAAAAAAAAAAATTAGAAGCTTAGGAAGCTTCTCAAGGTCACACAGATAACCGGTAAGCAGCAGAGCTATAAAAATTCCAACTCAGGTCTAACTCCACACTGGAACTCATTTAGAGTACACTGCACAAAAGTGAGCATATGTGGTACAAAATACTGATTTATTTTCATGGCTACAGCATCTTGTGAAAGGAGAGATGGTCTCGAATCTCACTGCGTGCTCCTCTCTGCTGACCCATGCCCAGCACAAAGAGCTACACAATCAACGGGCTAGTTGATCATCTCGGAGTCCTTTTCTCTTAGAGCCAGAGCTCCTGCCTGCTTGTCCCAAGTGCCATCCCAGGCTCCAGTTGTGGCCTTCCCCTTTCTATAAAAACACCTATCTATATTAGCCTTTGGCCAGCCCTGTCAGAACTGGGATAAGTTAATTCTCTCTAAGATTTAGCAGCTGACAGTGGTTTGTGGTTTCCTTCTCTACTGTGTGTCTTTTAATAAAGGACTTTTGGAGAAAGTGTTATTGAAGCCAAAGGAATGTCTCTCTCATGGTAAAACTTCAGGTACATTATGAGGTTCTTAAAGATTAAACTGCATTGACTATACATCCAAAAAGTCTTTTTTGAACAAATCATAGCAAGCTGGTGGTGATTGTGGGTGAGGCTGTTATAGTGGGAGGGGTAATGTGGAGGAAGCAATTATCTCAGTATGAAAGCATTTCCTTCTCTTTGAGACACAGAAGGCTTTTTCATTGATTCTTCACCGAGGAGTGTACAGATTTACCACCCTAGTCTCCTTTTTCTGGTGAAGTCTTATAAACTCAGAAAGGCCACCACCTCCTCCCCATAACCTGTCTGGTAGTAGTTGTTGAGGTTTACATAAATAAATAGTTCCCATATTTTCATCTAAATTCATATTCATTAAGCAATTATAAGCAAAAATAAATAAATTCATTATGCATAATTCTGTGTAGCAGCAACAGTGAGTGGTAAAATATTTGTCCATGCCAGACAATCCGTTGAATTGGAAATATAGGACTGAGCTTTAAATTTGTTATAGAAATAAACTAAGACATGGTTTCTCAAACTTGTCTGATCATAAGAATTTTGGGGGATGTTTATTAAAGTGTAGGTTTCATTCCAGACCTTCAGGCCCCAGAAGAGACTTATGGGAAAGAGTGGGAAAACTGAACTGGGGTAAGTGTTTCTGCGGTCCTTCAGTAAGGGTTTGCCACTTGGAATCTGGGGTAACCCTTATCAGGAGACCACGCTGAAAAACATTTTTGTTCTCTTTCCTTCCCTGCCTTTCTTCCAAGTAATGTTATGCCAGGTACTATACACACTGAGAAAACAAAGATAAGCAACAATTCCTACTGAAGTACCAGACAAAGACAATAAACAATGATACAGTGTATTAAATGCTAAAATAGAGGCAGTACAGGACACTATGCACTTAGAGAGGTGGGAACGCCTGGTCCGAGTATTTAAGGCAAATTTGACATCTGCAAAGGAGAGGTCATTCCACGTGGAAGATGCATGAATAAAGACACAGAGGCTTAAGGAAACCTGGTGTTTTCTGAGCATTGTTAAATGCCTGGCATGGTGGAAGCTCAAGGTCAGGTTGGGGAAACTGGGGGTAAATTGGCAAGAGTCAGATTGTGACTGGTCTCACGTGCCACTCTGAAGATGTCGGACTTGGTGCTGTAGGCCAGCGGTCCCCAACCTTTTTGGCTTCAGGGACCGGAGTCGTGGAAGACCATTTTTCCATGGACTGAGGTGGGGGGATGGCTTTGGGATGATTCAAGCACATTACATTTATTGTGCCCTTTCTTTCTACTATTATTACATTGTAATATATAATGAAATAATTTTACAACTCACCCTAATGCTGACAGGAGGTGGAGCTCAGGCGGTAATGCGAGCGATGAAGCTTCGCTCGCTCACCAGCTGCTCACCTCCTGCCGTGCAGCCTGGTTCCTAACAGGCCATAGACCGGTACCGGTCCGTGGTCCGGCAGGTTAGGGACCCCTGCTGTAGACAATGTGAAGCTATTGGGAAGAAACCTGCATGTCCCCAGCACTTAATGTAAAATGATTTCAAAATATACCTTGATAAGAACCCCTTAAGACTGGAGTTGAAGTCAACTTTGTTCTGAGCGAATAGTCAGTTTCCAGCTTTGCTAATCTAGTGGAGACTCTTCTCAACTAACATCTGATACAGAACACAATGTACAAAATAGATAAAAAGGCTGAGGCAGAAACCTCAGCCCCGTGACAATATTCCTGTAAAACACGGGGTTCTAGGGAACAGTTTGCAAATCAAAGTTCTGTGCTCCCAAGAGGCTGAATAATTAAACGGACTCTTCCTATTGAAGGGTAACTTCAATGTTACCTTTGAAGAGAGCTCCTTCTGATTTTTTTTTTTTTTTTTTTTTTGCGATACGCGGGCCTCTCACTGCTGTGGCCTCTCCCGTTGTGGAGTGCAGGCTCCGGACGCGCAGGCTCAGCGGCCATGGCTCACGGGCCCAGCCGCTCCGCGGCATGTGGGATCTTCCCGGACCGGGGCACGAACCCGCGTCCCCTGCATCGGCAGGCGGACTCTCAACCACTGTGCCACCAGGGAAGCCCCATCGTTCCGATTTAAGCAAGGTCTTTTGGAATAATCAATTCAACATTATAGCTATTATGTCGCCTTCTGTTCACCTTTTAGGTTTCTTTAATCTTTCCTAAAATAGACCCTCTCCCCTGCTGGTTCCCCATTTTCCCATGATTCAAATTTGCCAATGTTGCCTCTTGAAAACGTGATCACCAGGAATAGGTACATTTGTTTGGCTACTTCTTGCCTCCCATTACTATGTATGCATTTATAAAAAAATAAATTTATCATGAAAGGACCTTATCAGGGACTTTTCTGGTTAGTATTACCTTAAAATATATACAAAAGGAATATCCATGAAACAGCATAAAAATGGTATTACAAAGCAGCTCAGTGTTAAGCCAGACACTGCCTTACTGTTTGATGGAATGCTGACACTTAACATCATAACGAAAATTGATAGGCTGTCAAGATTGCCAGGCATTTGTGTGTGTGTGGAAAAAATAAGAGCTTAGAACAGTGAGAGGAACATAGCAGAGGCTCAGTGTTTGTGGAGTGAATAAAGTGGAAGGCCATCTACCATGGGAAAAGGACATATCTTTAGTCTGGGGATCTCAGATTTGCCCAACTCAAGGGGCTTCCAGGTTTGAAGAAACGTAGGCAGGCAGCGTAAGCTGCAAGGTCCCTGCTTCTCAATGGAGTGTGACAAGAGGGACCCAGTACGTGGGAGATATGAAGTCATCGAGGGCAAGTGTGAGACAGTTAAGTCATCTCCATGGTCCCTTCTTGTGGTGTTGGCTTCAAGTCGGGGCCCTGGTTTCTAGGCAGAAAGATAGATGTGTCCTCAAGTTTATTATTTCACGTGGATGTGGTGGGGTGGGAAGGACAGAAATGTTTAGGGACAAGACCGTCCTGGGGGATTCAGCATCGCCATGACACTCTCTGGGCCGATACCACAAGACACGTCCCCTTTGACACGTTGTCCTAGGGAATGCCACTGTCGATGACAAAAGATATTCCTCCCCTCGCCACTTTGTTCCTCATACAAGTTTAGTGTCTGAAGATTTTTCTTTCTTTTCTTCAAAAAATATTTTAACAGAATATAAGTAGAAGATATTTCAGATAAGAAAAATTGCTGACTTAGGGTCAGTAGTCAAATCTAGCTCTTAATCCTTGAAAAGCTAGATGAAAGTCAGCACTGAGTTTGAAGCCCATGAGATGCAAGTCACCTTGGGGGTGGATGAAGAAGGGCATAGGACAGGAGGCTGTGTGTGTGTGTGTGTGTGTGTGTGTGTGTGTGTGTGTGTTTAGCCAAAGAGTCACTGGAATAAGCAACTGAAGAATCCAACAGTTTCTCCAAAAGTGAAAGAGATAGATTTAATAACTGATGATCTGGCAGTGTTATCGCTTTTAGAGAAATAACTTCAGTTGCGCACTGATTTCCCTGATAGACTGAATTATAATGCAAAAATATACACTATTACTTTCCTAACTACTTAGCAGAAAGACCAAGCAATACTCACATCAACTGCTTATTTTAATGTCAAATGTTTATTTCTATGCCATAGTTGCCTCAGCACAATTTGTAAAAGAAAGGAATCCAAAAAAAGGATTTTTTTTGGTCAGGATATTTTCTCTGCAGTTATAAGAAAGAAAATAAACACCTTGGTACCAGAATTACCATTTCTTTCATATCATTCTAATAAATATTGCATCTAAATATTTTCCTTGGGTGTCGTCTTTTTTAGGGCAGAAAAATATCCATGGTGGTGGGGGGGATGTTTAAGTACATCAGAATAAATTTGGGATAGTTTTTGTCAGAGAATATATCTAGAAAATCTTTGTTTTGGTACACTAGATCACTAATTGCCATATTCTTATTATTTAATATAACAGCATACTTTATTACATAAAAACAAAGTGCACTGAAAATGAACAATGTTAGAAACAAACTAAAATTTGGTGTATCTTAAATCTTCAGGTGATCAGATATTAGCTAAAGCGACGGGATACAAATTTCATATCGATACAAACGCAACTCTCTTGGGATGAAAATGCATTTAGTTGCTTAGCTCTTTTCGATTGAGCAGACAGGGCATCCAGTACAACTGAAACAACGGATAACATTTTTTTTTTTTTCAATAGTAAGGAATGCTCTGGTTTCTGAATGGGCTCCCACCTTTGAGGGAGCCAGAAGACGACATATGCTCCTTCAATATATTTCTCTTGTGTGATTTGAGACACAAATCTACCAAGATTCTTACAGCGGAAGTAGGCACCACACCTGAGAGCCCAAGGCCCTTCGAGCAGCTACTTCAAGTCAATCTGTGATGCACTGGGGTGGACCCAGCACCTAGAAGACAGCATGGTAATTGTGCATGTAAATCCCTTCAGCAGACTCAGGGAAAGGAGGAGAGTTCTTTAAGTTCATGCACATTTTATTGAGTAGTAATATAAAATGCTTTTTTCTTTTTCATTGTTACAAGTGCATGCTTTGATTGCCAACATTTCAGAAGTCAAATTACAAAGGCAAGGCTTTAGGCTGTAGTGAATTACTTGGGCACTTATACAATTGTTAAAAAATATGAATGGACTTTTGTTGTTGTTGTTGTTTTCAGAATGAACCAGTTGTAACCCGTAACTGATATACAAAGGGAAAAAGTGAAAAAAGTACATATTTTGTGGCACATGACAGAACCTAACAAAATAACTCAACTGTTATGACATTAACAGTTACCATGCATTTAGAGTTTCACATGTAACTATGAATTTATTTAAATTTCACAAGGTTTGCTAAACATGCTAACCATCTATATGTGCACTGACAAGCTTATGTTAAAAACTTTTAAGAATACTCTCCCCTTTAGATTTTTTCAAAGCTTTTTTTTTGATTACAAAATTTCAAAGGCATGAAGCATTTTAGAGAATATAAAGTACGCCAGTATACATACATTTCCAGTATATGTCAGACCACTAAGCGCATTACAGTCCCATACAGGCCGATACAGCCATTTTTTTCCTTAAAAAACATGCATAGGCAGATTTTTTTTTTTTACAGAATATAGATGCTTTATCACTGTACTTAATATGGTGTTTTGTCTACTATACTTAAAAATGCACCACTCATAAATATTTAATTCAGCAAGCCACAACCAAGACTTGATTTATCAACAAAAACCCCTAAATATAAACAGCAAAAAAAAAAGAGATAGATGTAATTATTCCAGTTTTTTTTAAACTTAAAAGAAAAGAAAAAGTATTCATTGCCAAAGTAATAAGATAAGTGTTATATGGAAACAAGGGCATTCAAGCACACTAAAGAAACCTGAGGTAAGCATAATCTGTACAAAATTAAACTGTCCTTTTTGGCATTTTAACAAATTTGCAACATTCTTTTTTTTTTTCTTTTTCTGCTTTTTTTTTTTTTTAAGACTGCCTAATTCATTTTATAGCCATTGTCTGACAAGAGTAGCAAAACATTATCAATAAATAGTCCTTATTTAGTTTGTACATCATTTTGTTAAAAATGTTTGATGTCATCCATTTTTAGTGCTGCAACTGTAAACGTACAATAGAGTAAGAAATTAGACAAAGTTTTCATGTCCAGTAACATAATAAAAGACCTCTCATTAACCTATCTAGAAGTCCCCGATGCAGTAGGAAAACATGTCCATTCCCCTAACATTGCAGTATATACTAGCATTAGCTTTCTTTTTAAATTGTTTTTCCTATAAGCATTTTTAAAAGGCATACCCAAAAGAGGTGTTTAATCACAACCCTCACCAAAATATAGTTTATTATCTCTCTCCCTCTTTTCTAATGATAGTGTAAACTGAATCCAACTCCTGGCCCCAGAGCAAATAAGCTACCATCAGAGGCAAGAACATCCAACTGCTGATTCGCAGCAATCCCCATCACGCCCTGCAGCTCCAAAAAAAAAAAAAAAAAAAGAGTGAACAGGAAGTGGTCACTGGATATTGCTGCTATTACTGCCATTGCTGTCCGTGCCGTTAGTCTCTGAAGCGAGAGTCTTGTTGATGGAGTTAAGGTTGGTGTCAGAGGGCATGGCATCTCTGCGAGGTGGCATCCTCTCGTTAATTCGATCTAAGCCCTTGGCCTCCTCGAAGCTAGTGATCTTATGTTGTGGTGAAAATCCTTTGATAGCTAAACAGAAAATCATTAAAAAAAAGAAAAACTGGGTTAGTCAGAGGAAAACAAAGGGCACAGCTGTTGTAGCAGGTGATGTTAGAGATTTCGCAGTGAGAGAGGGAATCCTTTAGTAGAGAACAAAGTGACGGGACCTGAACACAGCACAACAGACTCCTTACCATACCCGAAGATAACCGAGACGTTTGGTAACAGCCAATGTCTCTTGCCAACCGAAATGTCCTCTTCAAGTTAGTAAGATGTAAACATTTCTCTCGTCTTCATGGAAGTTTAGATCCACGAAGTGGTATGTAAAGAGAAAGGCTGCTACCAGGGATAGGTCTCTAGGCCCAGCATAAACTGGCCACGTCATTGGCACAATTACTGTATCAAATGCCCTAACCTAGAAAGAATGGAAATGGCCCTAATTTTACTATTCCATTGTGCTAGTAATGGCAAATTCAGGAGAATCACTGAAGCAGTTAGACCTAAACTCTAGTGAAGAGCTTAGAGCAGAAGCTAAAAGGAGTTATAAAAGGCATGAACTTGGGGCGTTTCCATGCCATCTCAGGATCCCAGAAGGACTTTCCTGGCAAATAACTCAACAGTGGCATGAAAAAAAATGAAATTATAAACTCCTTCTTCTCCACTCAACTTTGGAAACATGTGGAGTGGGGACAAGGTAAAAGAAACTCATAAAAATCAAGATCAGATCACTAAGTAGAAAAACTCTGTCTGCCCTCCAGCAGTGAACAGGTCACACTGACGTTTATCTGGTCCATTACTGCCTAAATCAAAGAAAAACTCTTTCTTAGTAGATCAACGTAGACGTTAAGTGCTGGTTCAAGAATAACAAGGGGAAAATGCTTTTTTCAACTTTTAGCAAAAATGAATGGGAATGGTTTTGGTCTTATTCAGTGAAACCATGGAATTCACAAAGGGGGAACATTGATACTTGGTTTTTTTCAGTAACCCTAGTGTGCTCCAGAGATAGAGAAGGCATTTGTGCAAGAAGCTTAATGATTTCTTCAGTAGGTGCACCAACCAGTGAGCTGAAAATAAAGTACATAGATGGGGAACCAATGACATCAGTTTGCTTTACTCCCTGTGAAAATGCAAGCCAGACACTGAAGGGCCAATCACCGATGCTGAATTGGGTCGCATCTCCATGGCTGATGAAGGACAATTTCATTGTACCTTTATCCTTCCTACCCTATTTGAGAAAAAAAGGAAAGCAGTTTCAAGCTGAAACTTTGCTAGCCACTCCCACACAAATGTACAGTGCCTTTCATTAGTATGGATGAGATTCTTAAAAGATAGACACAGTTGCTTCCAAACTCATTAAACGATGAGAAACAGTTTGTTCCCCCTCTGCATTTTAAAGGTTAGCGTCATGGTGATTAGTCAACTATGAGAGGAAGAAGATGGGGAAATGGGAAAAGACCAAGGCCCAAAGCAAAGCTTCTTAATTCTTCTCTCATTCAGTCATAAATCGCAAAATAATAGAGCTGTCTGATGAGCACCCACCCTGAAAATGAACTCAGTGATTTTGAGGGACAAAAGTAGTACTCTATTGTTTTGCTAAACTACTGTGAATATCACTCCATCACAGTTAATAAATATAAAAAGTTGGTCATCATAATTGATGAAGTGATTTTACGAATTGAAATGGTAAAAGTGGAATCTCTCTTTTAGGTTGTTTAAAGTTTTAAAATAAAGCCAATAGGGTGACAGCGTAGAAATTCAAAATCTAGCGAGAGCAGTGGCTATGTCCGGAATGGGGCTCCATTTCTAATTATTTCTGTCTACCCTGGTCTGGAAGAATGTGTGCTCTGCTGTAGTTGCTGGTCAGACGATGGGTATTAGCAATTTACATTGGTAGTATACTTAACACAACACAAGAGTCACAGAAACCACAGAAAACAGCCAAACTATCAACAAGAATGCACACTGCAGATTAGAATTTGCCAAGAGGAACAGAGAATTCCCACATAAATAGCAGTTTATTCACTGCTATTTAGGAAGCAGTTGTATTTTCTCTTACAGTGCTATCATTTCCCCTACTGTATCCAAATCACGTACAAATTAAAGAGTCTAAAGTGGCACATTTTACATCATACCAAAGCACCATATCACACAATTTTGGGAACAATAAAACATTATCTTGCAAGAACAAAATACAACTGAAAAATTTTGTTTTAAAGGGGAACTTCAAATTATTCTTTTTAAAATTTCCAGAGGGCGTGGTAAGTATCAGATTAAAAACTATTTGGATAGGCAGTTCTCTCATAACTCTATGTTTCAGAAGCACTTGATTCAAAAGGAATTGCAAGAGGGTCCACTCTATTGTCCTCGAGCAGTGCTGGGACACAGTCGGTGATGAATGTGTCTCGTTTCTCCTGAAGCACCCGGCACAGTACCTGGTGCAAAGCAGGCACTCGGTGGACATTAACCAGTTGAGTGATGACTCAATATTCCCTATGCTTGTTACCGGCCACTTCTACAGCCACTAGATATTTTTGAACTCTTTAGAATATTTTGCTGGTGCTAACCATCCTACAAATACCAGTATGTTAAAATTTCATAAGACTAGCAGAACTGTTTATCTCATACACAGCTGTCTCTTGTTGGAATATTTTTTGGAGACAAAAATTAATGTTGAATTACAACAAAGCACTATTCAAATGAATTTTTTTTTCTAGAAATTTCTGAAGACTAGACTTAATAAAGCTATTTTTATTCTCTCCGTTTCAGTGCCTTTTGACTGAAAGTGATTTGAGGGAGGGACATGGTTCAGCTCAAAGAATATTGTTTTATCCATTATTTGTCAAAACGGCTGCCATAAACCCCACCCCACATCATTCAAGATCTATAATCCTTTTGTTTTCTGTGATTATACTAGGATCATTGTATACAAAGTCAAACATAGCTTTAAGGGAAAAAAAAACAAACAAACAAACCAGAAAAGGACATTTTCCCCTTTAAAGCAAGAACATTTTGGTTAATACTGAGCCACAACTGTTAGCCCAACACCCACACACTCTGTACAAGCTACAGCAAAAAAAAGAAAAAAAGAAAAAAAAAAAGAAAAGAAAAAGAAAAGAAAGAAAGAAAGAAAGATATGAATACACCCAGCAGAGCCCTTGTCTGTTGCAGGTACAACAGAAAGGGGACTGGCCAATTTACCTTCATCAGCCTCAATAGCCTCAACAGTAGCTGAAGAGAAGAAAGGGGGTGCAAAATGAATGAGAAAAATGAGCAGAGGATTTTTAACTCTAAGAACAAATCAGTGACGATCAAGGAAGCGAAGAGGATTAATGTTCCTGTAAGTGCTGGATTCTGGCACGGACAAAATAGAAATACTTAAAAGAAAGAAAAAACACCATGAACATGATGGGGTTTTTTGTCTTGTTGTTTTTAATGAGCTGGCTACACGTATCTGAGTGACATGATTTGGATTTTGTTCACTAAATACAGGACAAAATGATTAACCCTTTAAGAAAACACTCAGGAAAGGTTTCTTTGACTTAGACTGAATCTACAAGGGACTAGGTCAATCGAAAATGTGCATCTGACTCACATGAAGTATGATAAACCCACTGCTATGATTGGTAATTTATAGTTTTAAAATGCTCCCCCAAATGGCAGAGCTTGAAGTGTTGTCATAATGTCAGTGGAATAATTCACACTATTTAATATTAAATGGCACGATTTCCTAGTGTAATAGAAAAGCAGGGGGGATGCAAATTTAGAGTTGCGTCTGAGTTGGTAACACATGTGACTCTTTAAAGACAAACATCGAGCGTGTTTCGAAAGTGAGGGAGAAAGGGAAGAGGAAGAGGATGGGGATGGGATAGCCTGGACTTCTTTTGCCAGGTAACCCAGCTTAAAATCAGTTTTCCTCATTGGAATAGCATTTTTAGAAACAAAATTCTTGAAATGTTATAATCACGTGATAATATGCCAGTAGCGGCAATAATTCTATCAGCATTTTATTTATTTATTTATTTATTTATTTATTTATTATTATTATTATTTTTTGCGGTACGTGGGCCTCTCACTGTTGTGGCCTCTCCCGTTGTGGAGCACAGGCTCCGGACGCGCAGGCTCAGCGGCCATGGCTCACGGGCCCAGCCGCTCCGCGGCATGTGGGATCCTCCCAAACCGGGGCACGAACCCACGTCCTCTGCATCGGCAGGCGGACCCCCAACCACTGCGCCACCAGGGAAGCCCCTATCAGCATTTTAAAGAAAGGACCGTCTAAATACGGAAACCTCAGCATATTTCAGAGGCAAAATTTTAAAAGCCCATTGCTTTATCAGCAATTTTTATAATAAGCTTAGGGTCTATATTCTCGCTTTAAAGATGTATGAGTCTTTCTATGTTATCAAGGTTAGGAGATATTTCCCTAATTAAGTGCTAAAATGCAAAACTTCTCTGTAATTCTAAAATGTTTAATATTAAAATCCTACCCCTTGACTTTAATTTGCATATTTCTTATAATTTAAGGTTTTAAAACTAGAGCAACTGCCAAATGTACACTATAATTTACTTACAGTGCATTTTAAATTCCTTATGATAAAAATGGAGAATGGTTACCACCATGGAGAAAAGCCAAATAGTAAAACTTAAGTAGTTTCCCCTTTTAGACAAATTAAAGGGCATCAGACAATGAATTCTGAAACTGTATTAATGTACATGATTTAAAATATACACTGACTTTTCAAATTCTCAGGACTAATAAGATGTCGGCTGTGTGTATGTGTTTGTGTGTGTGTGAGTTCAACACCAAATGACAAACAGATGGATTTAAAATAAAACAACAGAACAGGAAACTGAATAACCCAGGTTAAAATACAGGTGAAAATCTGGAAACAAAACAAAGAATTCTAAGAACTTAAGTTTAAAAGTAAAGCAAAAAATCTGGAACCGCACCAGGACCAACATATTAGAAATACGTACTGCCCACTATTAAGTGTATTCTTCTAAAGCAACTGTGGCCCATAGTTTCTGATAATACACCTGCTGTACCTTAAAATTGTGCTTATCAGAAACTATGCAGATTTTAGTCAATTAGGTAGTTGTGCATTTTGTGCATATAATAAATGATCCATTTATGCTAATGTTCTTAGACAGCACGTTACTTTGGTGGGAAAATTGTGGTTTTTTTCCTGAAGTTACTAAGATAAATTTTAGCTACAAATTAAATGAGGAACTTACTTCAATACTGTGGTATCTTCCTACCTTCATTTAGAAAATTTTTTTTCTTTTTGTGGAAACTCGAAGACATTGATATTGGAATAAATTCATATGCAAATAAAGAAAATTTTAGTGATGCTGCTAGGAGGTGATCTTAGCAGTACAATATCCATGAAGCTGGGCATCACTTTCTATGTAAAAGAGGTGTATCTAAATAACATTACCATAAGAATACCAGAATCTTCTAGACTGAGGGACAGGGATAGAAAAGAAAACACAAACAAAGATTCAGGGAAAGGTACAGGGAAATAAGCAAGAGGCTGAGATTGCTTTGAAAATGTTCGAGTGTATTGTTGTTTTCATTTTTTTCTGTTAGAGTCTAATCTAAAAGCAACATTTCCATAAAGTATGCTAAAATTGCACTCTAATTAATGATAATATTAGTTAAAATAGATAACAAAAGTAAAAGAGCACACTGATTGGGCTGTCTAATATGGTAGACACTAGCCACATGTGGCTATTTAAATCAAATTAATGAAAATTAGATAAAATAAAAAACTCAGTTTCTTAGTTGTAAGAGCTATATTGCAAGTGCTCAATGGCCATATGTTGCCAGTGGCTTCTGTATAGATAGAGAAATTTCCATCATTACAAAAAGTTCTATTGGACAGCACTCATCCAGAAAACTACAGATTTTAATACAAAATCTACCTCCAAGGAAATGTTTTCGTCCTTTCTTAAAAATAAAATATGATGGTACTCACTCTCTTATGTTTTGAATGAATAAGTCAGAGAAAGGACACCTATGACTTCAATTCTATTCAAGTGGATAACAAAATCATCCTTTTTATTCTCTTCCTTCATTCTCCACTAAATCCTAGACTTAGGCATGGATATTTATGTGTGTATGTGTTTATTTCATCAATCCAATAGATAACCAGTACATTTTATAAAAATGTAATTAAAAAGTTGTTTTTATCCACTGCTTGGCTCCAAGTGGTCAAACCTACTGTGCATGTAGATAAGCTGAATGAGTTGTCTTACAGCGAGGCCTGAAATTGTGGTTAATGTGCAAATGAGGACATGTGGGTAGCGGGGTCAAGAACACATTCCAGCAAATGAGGGAGCTACTCTGTGGGGCACGACTGGTCAAACTGATGGAGGTGCGGGAAGGGAGGGGGGTCTCAGCCCTTCTTCCAGCTGAGAAGATCTGAAGACCAAGATGGACCTTAAATGCGTGAATAAATCAGGGCTCTAACGACACGGCTGACTGAGGTGCCTGCACACGGTGTGTCGTACCAATGGGCCTGCTTACCGCTTTGCAGGGTTTGCTTCCCTCCAGAGAGCACTCCACTGGGGAGCATGCCTGTGGGCGTCAGGCCTTTCAGCGTCAGCACACTCTCACTCTCTTCTCTGCAAAGGCACAACGGGGACGACACATTAACTTTTATTTTCTTTCAAGACAAAGAAAAGACTTAAAGGAAAAGATGTATGTAAGAACTCACATTTACCTCTACCTTGGCTCTCTTGAGTTTCTTCTTTTTTTTACTTAAAACATACTATATTTTCACACATTCATATAGAAGTAGTGGTATGCCCATGACATGACTGCTAAGATAAAGTTGGGAATTATGCAATTGTGGAAGTTCAGTCTCTTCTGACTATTGAAGAGACGGAAAACAATTCTCCTTTTGTAAGCAGGCTCACAATACAAGGTGTTTGTGGGCATCTTCCACGACACCATAAATATGTTTTTTTAAAAAAAAAAAAAAAAGCCATGGAGAGAGAGGGCTGTTGTAAGTTTTTCAGCCAAGGCTCTGCAAAAATACGTGGGGCTGATTTGACTTGTGAGAGAAAACCAGAGAGTATAACAGATTTAAAAGATCTGATATGGATTAGGGAAGTAGGAGTTACATTCAGGGGACTGTTAAGGAATTCTGACATTACATGACAACTACACAAACTAATGGCAAGTTGCCGATGAAACAACTGGTCAAATTTCCAACTTTTCTTTTTCAGTCTCTTTCCCCATGGATCTGCTAATACAACGTTGTTTTATTACTCATTATGACAACTGTTTTACAATCAGTTTCATGTATATCATTATTTGGATTACATTTATTAACCACAGCACAGCATTAATCAAATGATTAAATAACCATAAAATAGGGATAACCTCATATATTTCCATATAGTAGACAGTGTAATCCCCCATAACCAGAAAAAAAACCTTACAATACACATATATATCTAATGTTTATAATATGTACAACTACTTACTCCACAATTTTATGAAGATGGCTAACATGGCCCACACAGAATTCCTAAACTATCCCCAAACCTGCTGTTCACTATCTTTCCTCGACTTCATCTTTTAGTTAAGCTGAAAGAATCCACCTTTAACTCCTTTTATCCTCTCTTGTTCCACATCTACTCGATTAGCAAATCCTGAGGGCTCTACCCTCATAGTATTTCCAGTATCTCACCATTTCTCACAATACTACTACCTCATCTCTTTTGAAAACAGCTTTATTGAGATATAATTAACATACCATACAATTTGCCCATTTAAACTGTGTGATTCAATCACTGGTTTTTAGTCTATTCAGACAGTTGTGAAACATCAGCACAATAAATTTCAGCACATTCTCAACCCTCCAAAAAGCAATCTTGTGCACTCCCATTTCTTTCAGCCTGTATTACTAATCATCTACTTTCTGTAGGTTTGCTTCTTCTGGACACTTCTTATGACTGGAATCAGGTGGCCTTCTGTGACTGACTCCTCTTCTGACCACCAGCATCTCTTACCTGGATGGTTCCAGCAGTCCCTTAACTGGTCTCTCTGCTTCATCCTTGTCACACTCCTGCCCTCTCCTCCCATATCTATTCTCAGTATAGCAGCTGGCTGAGCCTTTTAATACCTATACAGATCCTGTCACTCCTCCATGCAAAACTCTCCAGTGGTTTCTCCTCTCATTAAAGGTGAAAGGAAAAATCTTTAGAAGGTTTGACCAGAGCTAACTATACAGATCCTGTCACTCCTCCATGCAAAACTCTCCAGTGGTTTCTCCTCTCATTAAAGGTGAAAGGAAAAATCTTTAAAAGGTTTGACCAGAGCTAAAAAACTAGCTCCCCACCCACAGTCTGCCATCCTTATCCATCTCTTGGACTACCTTTCCTACCACCACCCACTTCCCTTCGTGGTCCTCACCATGCACCCAGCACACCCCACCTTGGGGCTCTGCACCTTTCTGTCACACTCTTCCCCCAGGTATCTGCCTGGCTCCCTCCCTCCCAGCCTCCAACTCTCTGCTGGAGCACTGCCTTCAAAGTGAGGACTTCCTTGAGAATGCTATTTAAAATATATGTACCTCACTACAAATAACTCAATTTCGTTTCTTTTTATGGCTGAGTAATATTCCATTGTATATATGTGCCACATCTTCTTTATCCATTCATCTGTCAATGGACACTGGGACAAAGTGAGAGAGTGGCATGGGCATTACCAAATGTAAAATGGATAGCTAGTGGGAAGCAGCTGCATAGCACAGGGAGATCAGCTTTGTGACCACCTAGAGGGGTGGGATAGGGAGGGTGGAAGGGAGATGCAAGAGGGAGGAGATATATGTATATGTACAGCTGATTCACTTCATTATAAAGCAGAAACTAACACACCATTGTAAAGCAATTATACTCCAATAAAGATGTTAAAATATATATATATATATATATATATATATATATATATATATATATACGCACTTTCTTACTCCCTATCTCCGCTTCCCTCTTTTATTTTTATCTAAAGCACTTATCACCCCTGAAGAGCTATACAGTTTGTTTCCTTGGAGCTTTTTTTTTTTTTTTTTGAGCTCCTCTGCCCACTACACCCCACCCTAGCTAGAAAAGCTTCACGTGAAAGGGGTTTCTGTCTGCTTTGCTCCTGCTGCATCCACAGTACCTAGACCAGAACAGCACCTAGCACATAGTTGAGATTCATAAAACATTTACTAAATGAAGGAGTCAAAGAAAAATAGGATGGAGAGTGGCAGTGTTAATCCACATTTTAGATTTCTGAATCCTTTACTGTTATTTAGAGCCAACGCCTAAGCTCCGGCTAATGGTGTGTAATTAGTCCCCAATATGCTGAGAAAGATGCTCTTCAACTCTTGGTCCCTCAGATTCCCACCTGACAGAGGAATTGCCTTCCCTGCTCACTGGTTCCCCAAGATGTTCACTTTGAAGCAGAAGTTCTGTGTGCATTCGTTTGATTGGTGGATCCTAGGCAACCTGCGGCACCTGAAGTGCAAGGGCTCTTGAAAGATAGGTTTCTGGTTCCCTTATAATATGGCAAATTACCAAAATGTAAGGACTGTGCTGGACAGCTATACCTGACAAATGTGTACCACCATCCGTATCCATCCATTACATGTTAAAATGTCTCATTTCACAAATTTCTTGTATTTGCCTCTTCCCTTGCATCTCTCCACCCACAGCTAGTTCAACATCTTTTGCTTGGATTATTTCAATAGCTTCTTAAACGCGCTGACACCCATAAGTCAGCTTGTTATCCAATCTTCAGACTATCATTACATATACATCTCCACATGGGTTAGCACATGCTCCGATTCTCCTTAGTACTGATCACTCACTGAGTGAGTTTGGACATACCGTGTATCCTCTTTCAGTTTCTGTTTCCTCATTGAGGTCAACTCAACCTTGCAAGCTTGCCATGTGGACTCTCAAATGTGTACACCATGAAGCATACAGCACCTGGCCCTTAACAAGCGCCCCGTAAAACACTGCTCCTAGGTCCTTAGGATCTTGAGGACTGCTCAGCTGCCAGGAATGCCTTCACCACAATTCTCCAGCTAATGGAACCTAGCCTGAGCTTCACAGCACTCCACCAACGGCAATCTCTTCATGAGCATTCCTTTCAGGAAATAGAAGGATGAACATTCCTTTCAGGAAATAGAAGGGCTCCTTCCCATCCTCTTCCACAGCAGGGCACCTCTTCATGTACTTAGTACACATCTCATGGCCTTACATTAGTTTATTGTCTACATGTCTGACATTTTAATTCAGAGTATCCACTTTGCCTAATGTATTATATGGTACACATTTAATGCTCAATCCTATTTTTCTCTAGAGATGACCACCCTGTATTCTACAAATGCTTTTATTATAGGAAAGCAATACAATATACCTTGTTTTTATTTTCTATCAATATGTGCGACCTTCATCAAGTAACTGATCATCACTGGGTTCAAATGGAACCCACTCTCAGCTGGGAATAACTGCATCTTATGTACCAAGATGCAGAGGACTAGAGGGACTTTCCAATTTTAAGACCTACCTATGATTCTGTAGCATTGTACCTGTCACTTTCACGTGGTTTGAAGACTAACATAGATACAAAGAATTTTCTTTTATGTTAAGAAAGGCTTCTCCTTTTTTTTCCTAAATGTACTTTCAACTGGAAGTGATGGAGCTGTTTTTACTCATCCTCACAGAGACTTCAGACAGAAAAAGAAGTAGGCGCATTTACTGGTAAATCTGAGGCATGATAAATAAGCAAGTGTTTATGCAGAGGGACCAGCTGAGTTGATGATCTTCACATAGTCCTTTGCCCCCAAAGGCAATTTTTCTGGCCACACAAGCCTCCCTGCTGGCCTTAAAAACTGCTGACTTTGTGTCCATCCAAGGATCTTTGTACTTGCTCCTCCCTTTGTCTTTTTTTTAAAATAAATTTATTTATTTTATTTATTTATTTTTGGCTGCATTGGGTCTTCGTTGCTGCGCACGGTCTTTTTCTAGTTGCGGCAAGCGGAGGTTGCTCTTCATTGTGGAGCACAGGCTCTAGGTGCATGGGCTCAGTAGTTGTGGCGCACGGGCTTAGTTGCTCTGCGGCATGTGGGATCTTCCCAGACCAGGGCTCAAACCCATGTCCCCTGCATTGGCAGGCGGATTCTTAACCACTGTGCCACCAGGGAAGCCCCTCCCTTTGTCTTAAACACTCTTACTCCCTACCTTCATGAAGGTCACCCCCACACTTGCTCAAATGCTAGATTCAGAGAGTCCTTTGCTGGCCACGTACTAAAATGAATGAGTGCCTCGCCTCTCACTTGCTATCCCCCTGTACTGCTTCATGTTTTTCTTCATGATACATAATGGCTACTTTAAGTTTCATTATATTTATTTTGAATGAATGAATGAGTCCTGCAAGTTCAGTAGGAATGAAAAGCATTAGAGCAAAGGCAGCCTCATTCATTAGGCCGCAGGGAGCAACTATGCTCTATTTTCAGCTTTAACATAACTTTTCAAGATTTGGCTGCTACTGCAGAGCTATTACTGACTTTGATCTGGTGTCTTTGGGAAAGGATGATCGTGCTTTTCATCCTTTTCATGGCTCCCTGTTTTTGGTATCAAATCACTTAATTACTCTTGAGTGACTCTACCAGGAGTGGGATAGAAATAGCAAGAAGGAGAAATCAGAAGAGCCGGTACAGCTACTCCACGAAACAGTTGAAAAAAAGAATCTGGCAAAAATTAGAATATGAAATTATATAATGTGGAGATGGACTTTCTCCCAAGATATTCCTGTTTATCCTTGTTAATAATGTAATTGTGAATTGACTGGATATTCGTCACATATAATAATACTGTATTTTTTTTAATTTGTTTATTTATTTTTGGCTGTGTTGGGTCTTCGTTTCTGTGCGAGGGCTTTCTCTAGTTGTGGCAAGCAGGGGCCACTCTTCATTGCGGTGCACTGGCCTCTCACTATTGCGGCCTCTCTTGCTGCAGAGCACAGGCTCCAGACACACAGGCTCAGTAATTGTGGCTCATGGGCCTAGTTGCTCCGTGGCATGTGGGATCTTCCCAGACCAGGGCTCGAACCCGTGTCCCCTGCATTAGCAGGCAGATTCTCAACCACTGCGCCACCAGGGAAGCCCTAATCATACTGTATTTTAAAGTAATCTTTTGAAGAGAAATATAGATACTTTGTATTATCCAAGAATAGAAAACTGAATTTAAGTGAAGAAAAGTGTAGTTAATTCTCTTCAAGAAAACATGTGTTTTCTAAGCCCATGCTTAATAATAACAAGGTACATGATCTATTTAAAAAATAACTACTATATGGGAACTGAAACACTAAATAACATTTTTCTCTCAATGATTTATTAGAATAATATAGATTTACATGAACAAACTTTATGGTTGTTCATTTCCTAGAAATCTAGTGGAATGCACCTGATAAATTCATCTTTACCACAGAGACAGAATGAAAAATAGAAAGGATTATAATAGCTTTTCCATTTCATAACATGTTCAACCTATTGTGAAATAAATGTTTTAAAGTCGTGCAGCAAATAGAGGGATGGAATGTGAAAGTCCCTTTAGAGGCTTTCTCTACAAAAATAATTTAGTAGATTTCCATTTGATGAAAACAGTGAGGAACTGACAATTCCATTTTAAAAAATAATTAAGAAAAAGAAAAGAGTTTCTAGTAAAATACTTAAATTACCAGATTAAAGTATTAAAATGTTATTGAGTGACAATCAAATTCAACAGAGGACCATGATCCCACCTGAGAACCGAGAACACTCTGGCCATCTTGCCGATCGCTCGGATCTTGTTCCTTATCACCTCCTTGCGGGCTGCAGCCGTTGCACCTATATTTTAAAAACAGAGTTGAGAAGTCAGGTGACTTTTTATTTAACTCTAACTAGTTTACTAATTTACATGTATAACAGACTGCAGTTAAGCCAAACCAGGTTTGTTTTTTTTCCCCTCTAAGGATTTATCTGTAAATCAATTTAAAAGTCTATGCTTCCAGGCACGAATACTTGCCTGTGATACTTTAGAGGTCCCCAAAATGCCAAAGAGCATCTTCTGAGATTTCCAAGGGGAGTGGTAAAGGGCTAACTGAAAAATTACTGAGCAGATGGGGTGGGTTCCTACCCTTCTCTTCTGATTGAGCTCCCTTCTCTTCTGTTTATACAAAGAGAATGTGCATTGGCAGGAAGAGGAAGTGAGTCACCAGGATGGATATTCTCAGAAGGTGTATACCAGGGAGCTGGTTTCCTCTCACCTTCTCTCTGACCTGAAAGCCCTCAAACAGCTCCTATTTTTGTCCATTTCTTTTTCTCTAGTGGCAATGACACCATAGCAGGTATCCCCCAACACATCTAATTGGATTGCATCTATTTTCCCCCAACTCCCCACTCCCGATCTGGGCTTGGCCATGTGTCTTGCTTTGGCCAATGCGACATTAGCACAAGCAATGCCAGCAGGAGCTTGAAAAGCACATGGGGCTTGTTCCATCTCTTGATCCTTGGTATTTACCCAAGAGAGTAGAAAACTTATGTCCACATGAACACCTGTACACAGATGTCTATACCAGCTTCGTTTGTAATTGTCAAAATGGGAGCAACCAAGATTTTCTTCAGTAGGTGAATCTACTGTGGTCCATCCAGATAATGAAAAATTATTTGGTGCTAAAAAATAATGATCTCTCAAACCAGAACTTAGTATTGCCAGCTATTCTGCCTGCAAATGAGTGGAGTAAGTCTA
Source organism: Hyperoodon ampullatus (assembly GCF_949752795.1). Taxonomy (NCBI): domain Eukaryota; kingdom Metazoa; phylum Chordata; class Mammalia; order Artiodactyla; family Ziphiidae; genus Hyperoodon; species Hyperoodon ampullatus. Next base: position 15,791,714 of record NC_136914.1, on the reverse strand, counting down.
AATCCATATGGGAGAAAGCCATTCTCCAATCCAGTCTTTCTGATAACCAAGTGGAAACATGGATTCTCATTCTTAATTGTTTCCTTAAATTAGACTCTATTGGCCAAAACACTGGAGGAGAAAATGGCATGTGTGTAGGCCCTATCTCATACTTTATTCTGAGTTTCTAACAATATTTATTATTATCTATGATTTGCAATTATGATTCTTTATATAATAAAACCTGTCCTAGAGACCATTTGAAAGTCTAAAGTTTCTGTGCTTGAATTTTAGATGATTTATAATCTGGGGGATTACCTTCAATATTTGTCAAATAAACAAAATCAAAATGAATATCACACATTTACAACCCACAAAAAAGTTAAAATAACCAAATAAAATATCTGAGTTAATATGTAATCAAACTTAAAGGAGCTGAACAGTAGCAGGACAGAATTAAGTACAGATATAAAGGTCCTTGTATATTTAGTATTGCTATTCCTGGTTTTTGGCATTTTCCAGAGATCATTAAAACTCTTATTCAAATACTTATGTTCCATTGAAAATCCTAACAGCCCATAATTCAATAGAAAGATCAAGGAAAAAAAATGCACGTTTTTCAGACTTCTACTAGCTGTGACATGCAAATACAATGTCATGTTTAACATTCTTGGTACTTGCTCTATTTAAGCTGTGGAAATATACCACAGTAGCTCAACTTAAAATTCAGTATATTGAATAATAAAGGTGCAAAAAATACCTTTTACATTAAACTATTTTTAATAGTTAACTACTGTTAATTATTTTTCAGAGAAGAATCTAGTCATTTATTTTAACTCGAAAGTCCCAAACTGAAAGGCAATGTTTCCTAAGTTTAAAAACATTAGTAATTTTAAGTACAATTTCATTTTGTGTTTCCATTCAAATAATTATCACTTCTTTTTTGGGGCCTCTCTTTTGCTTCACCTTTTAAGTTCTAATCTTCTTTTAAAAAGCCTGGGGTGTTATGCTACTAATTCCAGAATCTAGGTGCCCTGGCACACTCCATTTTCCTCAAAGGCTAATGTACAGTCCAAGGGAATCTTTAAAGATTTGCTTTGACCATGTGTACCTCCTGACCTTAACTTAGTGCCTTACTGACTTCTCATGAAGTATGAAAGGTACGTATGCCAAGTGGCCTACTGAGTGAAAGCTGCCAGCCTCTGAAGGGAACTGGAAAACTGCGGCAGCATCGCAGTGATGAGGAACCAAGTGCCAGGGTGAAGAGAGGTTCTTACACATGGGCTACCGGCCACACATTACAGACCCTGGCTCTGTATGGCTCACGGTCCCCATCCATCCATTGAGTGACTACTATAATTCCTCAGTTTTAACTGAATTAGCGGTGTGTGGAAAGTGCTATATAGAATACAATTTATTACCCAAATAATTTATTCATAAAGTGTTCTTATGAATCCTATCCTGTTCTATAGCCTGCCGTGTGCTAACTGCTAGCAACAGAAATAGGAGTAAAGCATGGTCTCTGCTTTAGGAGATCACGTGAACGCCCATAGTGCACTGTGACACATATTAGAGAGGAAGCAGCAGTGAGTGGCGCGTGGGGCCGGGGGCTGTCAGCTAGAGAGTAGACTGAGCACATCTCTTCTTAGCTTCGTGTTCGGTAACTTCGTACTTGAAACCAGTGGTAGGGAAGAGAATTTATACCAACAAAACCTGCAAGTGCTAGAAACCAGGGTCTTTTTCCCCCTGCAGTGAAGCACTATTAAATATTTACCACTGGAAGTAGATGTTAATAGTCTGGAGAAAAATATTCACCCAAATGGTGATAGTTGAAGGATCCTGAAGGATAAATAAGAGTTAAAGAGAAAGGAGAATTCTCCATAGAAGGAAGAGAATTTTCAAGCATGTGGAGGCCACAAGAATCCATGTTATGTTCAGATGATGGGTCAGAAGTCTGGTGTGAATGGAGTTTGCCCTCACTGGGGTGAGGGCAGGCTGAGAATGAGAAGAGAAGCAGGACATGCCTGGGGCTAAATTGTAAAGGTTTTAGCATAGTAGTAGGGACAAATAAGAAGTTTAGACATTAGCATTCTTATCACAGAGGTACATAGAACTTACTTTGCACTTACCCACCCCTCTTCAAAAAAAAAGAGAAAGAAATAAAAAGATGGACGGATGGTTGTATACAGGGACAGAGATGTGAGAAAGCAAATATCATCGAATGTTAATTGTAGAAAGTAAGTGATGGGTACATGGTATTGACTATACAATTGTTTCAACATTCTTTTATGTTTGAAATATTTCATAATAAAATGTCAAAAACCCCACTGTATTTGGAAGAAGCTTGGTTTTGAGGGAAAAGGGAGAGAGCAGCTTTAAGAAGAGGGGTCTCTCCATCCCTCCCTTCCTTCGTGTTATATGGGGGATGCATGAGTTTCCCAAAGGAGGCAATGAAGAAAAGTTCTCAGTGCAGTGACATTCACCCCTTGCTTCCTCCAACCATCTCCAGAGGGAAACTGGACTGGTAAGATAAGCCCAATTCAACAGATTCTAATTGCTGTCAATACCTTTTTGCAACTGTAAGACGTGACGATGAGCTACCTAAAATTTTTATACATTGATAGATGCCAGGGGCCTGGGGGTGGGGAGGGGGAATGGGGAGTTAGTGTTTAATGGGGACAGAGTTTCAGTTTAGGAAGCTGAAAAATTCGGGAGATGGATGATGGTGAGGGTTGCACAACAATGTGAATGTACTTAGTGCCACTAAACTGTACAGTTAAATATGGTTAAATGAGTACGTTTTATACTATATGACTTTTACCGTAATAAAAAACATTAAAAAAATACATGCAAAAAATCTTTTTTATACTTGAATATCTTATAAAAGAGGAATATTTTCATATTATTAGGTGAAAAAGGAGCTTGCAAAAAACTGAATTGCTTACTCTTTAATGGAAAAAGTAGCAGAAAATTTCCACTTCATTATTATATTGGCTTCAAATGTTTTGCTATTATTTAGGCTTCTTTCTTTAAAGGGCTTTTAACTAACACAAGTGTATCCATAGCATATATCTTTAAATGAAATATATTATATTAAAAGGAGTATATATACATTAACATTTCACACTTTTTCAAAAGAAAGATCTATATTTTAAGAACTATATTTTGCTGGCAAGCTTCAAATCTCTTAAACCTTTTAATTCAAATTCTGAGAAAATATTACAGAAAACTCACCACTTTTTCAAACTTTTAAAAAGATAACAAAGTTCATCTCTGTAAGAAACCTATTCTACTTGAAAGTAAAATTTTATTATGATTCATTATTTTTAAGCAGAGTTTAGACATGTCTCCAGATTTTATTTTTCGACACCATAGGGCAATTACTGAATTTGAATACAGGTTATTGATGGAACAAAGCATAAGGTGCTGAGATAAGAAATATCTTTTGTTGTGTTATATTAAAGACAAAAATTAGATTGTTTTCCTTCCAAAATCAGCACTTTGAAATATGATATAATGCAAAGACAGAATACGTCTTCAGACGCCTCTAAAAACCTTGCATAATTGGTCTTTATGGCTCTTTACAAATGATGGTGAAATTATAAGTATACAGACTGTCTTATCTGGGAGAACACATGTCCCAAATTGACCCCCATTAAGGCTATGAGGCCAGAACATGTGCTATAATCCCCAAACCTTATTTTCTTGTCTTTTCTTTCTCTGACCTAGTTTAAAAATAACAAATCTTGAGCATCTATACCTCAACCAAGCAAGGCTATACAGAAATTACTTAAACATCTACCCAGTTTTGCCCTTGGCTGTGGTGAGCTTGACAAGTGCTTCACTATATTTTTCTACACCACCAAGCCCTTGAGTCCTGGGATTTAGGGACAGCACCATAAGCACTGAGACATTGTGTTCATTCTGATGGACTGGCTTTAAAACTGTGGCCTTTACATTTTTTACTCATGCATCTACAAAAGTATATCCTCCAAAGAATACTATTCTCACCTCCAAGTTTAAATAATTGTAAGGAATATAATGTTGTAAACATTGCCATTTTAAAATGAAATGACTATACTACTTCTTTTAAAAATCAATGGCATATAAATATCATAGCAATTTCATCCTACCGTCATCCATTTAAAGAAAAAAATCCATGCACAAGACATTCATTGATATTTAGAAATCTTACATTAGTCCTTTTTTCTTTGAAATTCCATTTCCATTTCAATTTTCCTGATTTTACTTTAGTGAATTATATATTTATACTTTAAAATATTTTTATCACATTATACTTTGCTGCCAAAAATATGTTTAGAAATTTAAATGAAATTTTTTTTAAATTTCCTGAGACAATAAGGCCCTAAGCCTTAAGAGTTCCTTTGTAATCAATATCACAATTATTAGCAGTACATAACTGAGCTAAGTAGCACAAATATATGATAAATTTTTATGAATATTTAAAAAACAGAAATATAATTTGATTGGAATGCATCCCTTAATGATAAAGATGGGAGGGCGGTTACACTGCCTTGATTAAGGAGACTTCCTAGGCACTGAGTTTTTCCAGCGTCTCTTTGTTTAGTACTCCAGGCAGTGTTCACAGAGACTATGTTTAGGGAGACCCATGCCTTTTTGTTAAAATGAGAGAAAAGCAACTGAGAAAGAAGCGGTGGGAAAGGAGAGGCTGCAGTGAGCCTTGCAGCTCAGATGAGTTCCCAGGCTGATCATTTTTAGGAATGAGGACATATGGAAACTGAGGATGTGAAAATAGATTCCCTTACTCCTCTTGAAACTCCTTTGGGTAACCCCAATGGTCCAAATATTCTGGCATGAAGACAGCTGCTCTATCAAGAATTCGATTAATCACTTTCCAGAGGTGACAGTTGTTGGAAGATCTCCTTGACCAGCCATGACTTGAGAATCCTGCATTGCTGATCCATTTAGGGTCAGTGCTGGTTAAATCCAGTCCAAAGAGACTGGAGGCACTGCCCCTCACATAATAGCTATATGAATGCTTATGTAGGTTACTCTATTAGGCAGAGAAAAACACCTTTAGGATAATACATTTTAAAAATCTCTGTAAAAATTCATCTTTTTGAGGATTACAACCTAAAATATTTGGAATACCTTTCTAATTTTAATTCTAACAATAGCATACTACATATCCATAGGTGATAAGACTGGGACATAATGGCTACTCATTCCAAATCACTCCAAACCACATATTCTGAATCTCTTCCATATGCTTTTTTAGCTCAACTAAAATCTCAGCATGTAATAGCATCTACGATGGTGTGATGTTTGGCATAGGCTATTCTGTCTTATATGTCATTTTGAAAGCGACAGATCCTTGAAAATATATATTTTTTTAAATAAAAAGACTCTTCTGTGTAATGGATTTTCAAAAAGGCCAGTATAGCCTAGACAGTTTCCTCCACCTTCTCTTGTCGTAAAACATAACTGGATTCTTTGGATAGGAAGTCTTAAAAAGGTACAGACTACTCCCAAATGTCAAATAACTGTCATTATTTGGTTATCTTAAATGTGTAGTTAAAAGATACTTTCGTTTCCAAGTGTTAATTTGATTCCATGGACTTTTGTTCTCTGAGACATTGCGTTCCATCTGTTTGATGATTCCTTGGTAGACTCACAGAAACTGGCTCTGAGCATAATTATAACTTGGGTAAAAATTAAAGACTTTAAGGTAGATTAGGAGGCTTCGTTGATTTTTCAACGAAAAATCAGCCTATGTTTCAAGAAACTATCATATATTCAGCCTATGCCTTACAGAGGACATTTCAGTTTATTTATATTTACCAAAGTAGAAACTAATAGCATGTGAAATCTCATTTGGATTGAACTCTTTATCATAATAGAAATGCATCAATTTTATAAACTGGCAATGAAAATAAAAGCAAAATGAAATAACAAAGGTCAAGCTAATAATGTAGATGTATTGTCTATAGGAGAAACAATCATAATGCCTGGATGTTTAGTCTGTCAGGATTATTTTGGATATAGAGGAGGATTTAACCGTTGAAAAAGGTATTTATTAAGGGCCTAATTGTGCATACATGCTAAATGCTGGAAGAAAGCATTTAGACTAGAATTTAATTCTGGACCCTTATGGATTTATAAATTTATCAAATAGTAGAATGATATTTAAATGTTATCTCTGAAATTACAGAAATTGAAGGAAAAAATAAACCAATATAGTAAAATATCATGTTTGATTGTCCCGTGTGTTATACCCTAGACAGAAAGCTAACTGAGTACCATTTGACAGCACGACAAAAAAGCAGGCTGAAAGATGTAATACTGCTCCAGTCGTCTGACAGCAGAGGATGGTCAAGGTGCTGGCATGTACTGAGCTGATCTGAAATAAAGCCACTTGAAGATCTTCTGATGCTATTCAAGAACTAGGCAGGGTGTTTTGTCAGTACAGGGGGGATGTAGTGAAGATTTTGCCCAAAAAGGTAAATAGGGAAATGAGCATTAGGTTCTGGCCAATGATCTGTGCACAGGCCTGCAGAGGCAACTGAAACAGACAGAATGGTTCCCAGGTCGTGAGACTTTAACATCACTGCAATATATTATTATCTTATCAGAGGAAAGGGATATGCCAGTCAAAAACTGTACTGGTCAGCTACAGAGGCATAAGGAAGAAGAGAAGTCGAGGCAAACATCTGACATGTTTAGGGAAGTACTGTCCAGGGGCCAATGGCCTTTAAGTATTCTGGCCTTACCGCAAGACTTCAGATCATAAATACCTGGCTCATCGACTTCTTTTAAGACAAATGAATAAACTGGCATGTGAGAGGCAGAATAGCACAGTGGTGAAGAACTTGTGTTCTGGAGTAAAAGACCTATTGAGTCTCAGCTCCCCTATTTACAGGCTGTGCTACCTTGGATAAATTACTAAGCTTCTGTAAGTCTCACCCTCCTCATCTAAAAAATGAGGAAGGTTCTAAGTGCTTTATTTGTATTATTTCGCTTGGTAAGTTGTCGACCTAAGGTCATCAGCTGGGAAGTGGGGAACCCAAACCAGGATTCATTACAGTAGCAGGCTGGTGATCTACTTTCCAGGTGGGTGGAAGAATTACCTGTTAATTCGTTCGCTCATTCTCAACACTCAACAAACACAAGTGCCAGGTACTGTGCAATGTGCTAAAGCACTTAGCATAGATCATTGGTATACAATACTCAAAAATGTTTGCTCTTTCTATTAAGAAGAAGGAAGTGCTTGTGCAGAAGTGAATATTCCAGTTCTTCTAACAGTTACATTTCTCACTGTAAATTAAAAGGTTGATTGTGTGATCTTCATTAATATCAAGCTGCCTAAGTTGGGGCCCCAGTTGTGTTTTGTGCCAACCAGGCTAAAGGCTGGGCCCCAGATGATGGCCAGTTCACTAGGGGAGAAGGGGAGAATCCAGGATGCTGCTGGCTTTGCTTTGAGGCAAAAAAATAGACTGCTTCACAAAGATGGGCTGACCGAAGAAAATCAAGATATCTGTTTCTTTAAAATTCTAAGAAAAACTGGAAGAAAGTTTCATAGCTTCTCGTAAGCTAGGAGTAAAGATGAAGGAATAAAACGGATTTTTAGGGGCTTCCCTGGTGGCGCAGTGGTTGAGAGCCCGCCTGCCGATGCAGGGGACACGGGCTCGTGCCCCGGTCCGGGAAGATCCCACATGCCGCGGAGCGGCTGGGCCCGTGAGCCGTGGCCGCTGAGCCTGCGCGTCCGGAGCCTGTGCTCCGCAACGGGAGAGGCCACAGCAGTGAGAGGCCCGCGTACCGCAAAAAAAAAAAAAAAGGGGGGGGATTTTTAGGAAAGCGAAAATAGATTACCCTCATAGAAAAATATTTTTAAACTTTAGATTTTCTGAGCATTCATTAAACTTTTTCATATGGCCTTTAAACCTGCCATCTGAGATGAAACAACTATAAAGAGAATGTTTTACAAACTTCAGACTTACAACGACTGTCTGCTGTTGTTCAATCAATTATTAATTATTCTCATATAAGTACAACCTTCAGATTAAGAAGTTGGACCCATAAAATGCTTTAGTACAAAGAGAATCACGTAAGCTCTGCCAAAAACGCATGAAAACTGGATCTTATTTTCTTATGGTATCAATTTTCAGCAAGCTGACATTACCCCCTATACTTCTCTCTGTGAAGAACACTTCTTTCATGTGTCAATTACCTCAACTTTGTGTGTGAGAAGTGAAGTTTTTCTAAAATATAGAGACATACATATACACAAAATCTTTGCCTTTGTTGAAAAAAGAGCGCTCTCTACTTTAATACCTTTCAAATAAAGAATACATTAAGGTTTATAAAGCCCATGCTTATTTCCCTTCTTATTATACAACATGGACTTCCTTCTCAAATACATTTTATAAATACATTTAATCCAAGTGTATGCTTAGATATGCAATAGCTAATGTTTAATAAAAGTTGGCCAGTGTCACCATAAGTTGAAGGAAAACGCAAATGCTACAAAAAAACAATGATTTTTAAAACTGTGAATATTGTATATGTGTATAGTACAGGTGTCTATGGAATACAGTATAAACTTCTAGAATATTATTTTACTGCAAGCATTTTAGCCAATGGTGGACATTATCCAACCAATTAGCTCTAATAGGGAGATGACTGCTTTTTTAACATTTAGTTCGTTCTGCAAAGTCTGAACTTTTTTTTTTTTTTTTTTGCGGTACGCGGGCCTCTCACTGTTGCGGCCTCTCCCGTTGCGGAGCACAGGCTCCAGACACGCAGGCTCAGTGGCCATGGCTCACGGGCCTAGCCGCTCCGCGGCATGTGGGATCTTCCCGGACTGGGGCACGAACCCATGTCCCCTGCATCGGCAGGTGGACTCTCAGCCACTGCACCACCAGGGAAGCCCCAAAGTCTGCACTTCTGTGCAATGTGAAAATTATGCCAGCTAATATAACTCATTTGTGCAAAATCATGTAGTACAATAAGAAGAGAAAGCAGTACTTTTAATGTCTATGTTACTGTATCATTTAAATTGGCAACTTAAAAAGATTTTAATTATTGTAATCACATATAAGTCAGACTTGATAATACTGACTACAATATGACAGCTAACCAGGTACCTTGTTTGATAGTCCCGGCCCCATAATATCAATAGCCATATATATGATGGGAGTTCATACCCTAGTACCTAGTAAATGTCTGTGTATTTTTTTAGACATGTTTCAGTTTTAATGATATACTGGATATAACTATTTGTTTCCTTTTTATAGCATAACCTGATGAAAAAAAGCAGTTACCTGTACTATAAAGGGTACAGAGTACCAAGGATACATTTATAGTGACGAAAATGAGTTAGCCTCTAAATTACACACTGAAATATTAAGTAATTGAAAAAAATCAACAATAAACTGGAAGGTAATTAACAAAAGCCTGACAAGCAACTATAAAACCTTTTACAAAATACTGACTAATCTTTCTTTTTATAGATGTCATCCTTTCCTTTCTCCAATTACATCATGCAAACTCAGTTATTTTTAAAAGATAAGAGAACTTAACACTGGTGAACTGATACCCATCTTTGCATATAATTTTCTGGAAAAATTATATGGATTTCTCACACGGCCATACTTCTTAAAGCAGTAAAATACATAAAGTGCTTTTCTTTTCCTTGTCAGAAGTAGAAGAGAACAAGAAAGATGTCCTTTATGCTTCCTCCTTCAGTTATCAAATATCTTATCCCAATTCACACCCCTTCCTGCAAGCCTCTAAATCCTCTGTGAGACCAGCATATTTAAAATTGGTTTCTTATTGCACTAGACTCTCAGCTTAGTGAAGGCAGAGACCATGTGTTTGTTTGCCACTGAATACACAGAAAAAGATATTTCATGAATAAATATTTTTACATGGAAATAAAAATATAAGATAGAAATATAACATGGTATCAAAATTAGGGTACTCTGAATTTTATTTTAGTTTTTGGCCTTCTAAAAAATGATTTCAATTTTCTATTTTAGCTATTATAAAAATGAAAACAAAGTTTGCTTTTTGCCTCTTTTCAATAATCTGTTATCTGACAAAGTTATGCCCTAATATTTCACTTTCTGGTTTTCTAGTCAGACTTATATCTCACAGTAATTTTTCTGCATTTGGTGCAAATATTTTAAAATAGCTGCTGCTTGAACTGCTCCACAATCCTGGTTCTTACACTTTCTCCCTCATCACTCCTTTCTCTTTCACCTGTTTGTCTTTTTTCCCAGCTTCATAAAGAAGGGATAATTTTACAGATTGGTCCTCAATTTTCTGATATTTCCTTCCACATCAGTAACTTTGGAGGCCTGTTTGACTCTTAGTAGATTCGGCTGTGACTTTTAATTCAAAGCCTCTGTCACCAGACCCCATTTTGTCCCCAGTCTCCAGGGTTCCATTTCCAAATCCTGCCTGGGCATTTCCAGAGTCATGTATGTACTCAAACTCATGTCTGTCATTGAACTCCTTTCTCCCTGAAACGGATGAAGTTTTTCCATAAGTGTTCTCATCCTCCTAGGTACCGAGGTTTGAACCGTCCAAATCCACTTTTGTTCCCTTAGCCCCACTGATGCCATAGTTGTAAGCCCCTTGACCAGCTCTTTGGAATAGCTCCCTTTTCCTTTTTTTTTTTTTCTTTGCGGTACGTGGGCCTCTCACTGTTGTGGCCTCTCCCGTTGCGGAGCACAGGCTCCGGACGCGCAGGCTCAGCGGCCATGGCTCACGGGCCCAGCCGCTCCGCGGCATGTGGGATCTTCCCGGACCGGGGCACGAACCCATGTCCCCTGCATTGGCAGGTGGACTCTCAACCACTGCGCCACCAGGGAAGCCCCCTTTTCCTTTTATTATTAACACTATCATTGTTCTGATCTAGTCACCTCCACTTTGAAATAGTTAAGTTCCTAAATTATACCCCAACGAATCCTTTGTTCTTTCTCCAAGCATTTTCTTGGGGAAAGTACTTGCTGTTTCTCAGACACTGCTTTTATGATGTTACTTCTCTGCTCACCAACGGCAGGTTATGCTTCAAAGTTGACAGAACAAGAATCATGTCGCCACCGTGCTGCTCAGGGCTCTTTTTTTGGATGTCTAAACATTTCTTTGTATTTTTTATATTAACATGTCATATTTTTTCTCCCAAACTGCCAATTATTATCAGACACACAACTTTTTTTCACATTGGGAACATGAAATATGAGATGCTGAAATGAGTTGCTCAGAAATGACAATAATTACAGCCACAGGAAGAGCTCTAAGCTAATGGCTCTTAGCGTATGTGCTGCCAGATGCACAAAGCAGAGGGGAATTTTTAAGATGAAATTCATCTCAAACATTCATCATGGCAAATATATACAGCTTCGGTAGAAAATGATATACCCGAACCCTATATAGTGGTATTCCTCAAGGACCTATAAGATGCCACGCTAGTCCTACTAATTCCCAACTTTGTACTTTTAAAAGTTCTGTATGGTTTTTCAAAGTTAAACAGAAAGCAGTGGGGAGACACTCTGGAACCCGTGATATTAGATCTGAAGAATTATCTAATAATTCAAAGCAGATGATGGGAGATAATTCTCTTGTATACAATTTAGATGGTTTTGTAGAGGCATGCAAAAAACTGCTCTGATCCCATATTCAGTGACTTGCCTGTGGTTAACATTAGGATAAGGCAAAAATGTGGATAAAGGATAAGAGTTCCACCATGTGGTTTGCTCCTTAGATGAAAACAGAGACATAAATTCTAATTTAATATTAAGTCTTTCCAGGGCAGCCTGAAACTATATTTGGCTTAAAATGTATTACTTTTATTACTTTTTTTCTTTTCTTTCTTATTCTACAGGATTTCAGTTTTACCTCCACAATTCTTTCCTGTTAGCCAGACTCATCACATATCATAGTTTCAAATATAACTTGTATATAGATAGATAGATAGATAGATAGATAGATAGATAGATAGATAGATAAGGGATCTCAGGGCTTCCCTGGTGGCGCAGTGGTTGAGAGTCCACCTGCGGATGCAGGGGACACGGGTTCGTGCCCCAGTTCGGGAAGATCCCACATGCCATGGAGCGGCTAGGCCCGTGAGCCATGGCCGCTGAGCCTGCACGTCCGGAGCCTGTGCTCCGCAACGGGAGAGGCCACAACAGTGAGAGGCCCATGTACCGCAAAAAAAAAAAAAAAAAAAAAAAAAAAGTGATCTCAGAGTCTAAGATTTTAGAACTAAAAGAAAGTTACAAATAAATATTTCTAACTCGTGAAACTGTCATTAGGTTTCTAATGCTTACTGCTATTCCAGACTTCCTTATTATAATAATGAGCAGGAAAGAAAGTTCTGTGATGCAGATTGCTTGATTTCTGTCAGCTCCCTCCAACCCCCAGCCAACACTTTGGGATCACTTACTAATCCTTGGTCTGAAATGAGTCTTCTTCCTTAATGAGAATCAACTACCAAATGAGATACATCTACTTGGATTTCTTCCTTCTTTGAAATGTTCTGGTGAATAACAAACCCAAATTGAAACCAGACTATCATTTTATCATCCAAAATCAGAAGTGGAAACAGGAATCAAAGACCCCAATACATATAAACTAGATCCTCAAAAGACATTCACTTGGCATTAAACTGCTTCAAAACTTTACAAGATAAAAGAAGTTTTGTATTTTATTTTCAACATAAAGGAAGCATCGACCAATATAAAACAGTGATCTTTTTCTAGAGAGGCTATCAAATTCCTTTATTTGTAAGGCAGAAGCTAAGGAGGAGAGATTCATGACATGATTTCTACCCAGAAGAAGCCTAGGCGAGCCAGGAGACTCTGTCTGCTCAGATACAATAGAATTTTTCACATTATCAAACACATAACTTCTTGGAGTAAATTGAGGTTAACAGAGTAGAACAAAACTATTTTATTTGCTTTGACTTTCATGGCCTAATAATAATGTAAAAATCTTTTTTTTTATTTTATGGATATTTAACAGAACGAACTAAAGTATAAGTTTAGCTATTAGTGTTGTTCTGCTAAAAAAAAAAAAGCATCATGCTGTTTAAAAAAAAAAAAAAATTCAAGCACTGTAATCACAGGTTGTGGAAAGTTCAAGAGCCTGAGAACCAGGCAGACACTGGTTTGAATCCAGGCTCCATTACTTCACTAACTCTGTGACCTTAGGTTTTAACCTTACTGCCCTGAGTCTGGCTAGCTTCATATGTAAAACTGGGATAATCATAGCACCTGTGTCAAAAAGTTGTTTTGAGGGTTAGAGATAATATAAATCACTTAGAACATTTCTTTAAAGTAAATGATAGTTAATAATTACAAATTTTTGTTGGTCAAAAGGTACAATTAGCAAAGAGTTAATACATATAAATGACTTAGAATGATGTCTAACACACAAGTGTTAGATGCTGCCATCATCACTGTTAAGTGGTAAAGGGGAGCTGACAAAACATAAAAGAAAAGAAGCAAAATTAATCCACACCTATACTCCTCAAGGACAGGAGGAGAAGTTCTGTCTGCAATAGACCTTATAAAGACGAAGAAATCAACTTGATAAGATCCACAGATAGGCACGGTCTGTAAAGGCACCATTACTACCTTGGATTTTGCAGCTCGATGTTGGATACTAAGCAAAATATTGAGAAGGGTTTGATAAGGACTCATCAAGAGATGGCTCCCCTTTAGAAAGAGAAGGAAGTGCTTTAATTAAGTCCTTTGATGTCTTCTGATTCCTGCTTTCACCTCTGGAGCCAACCGTAAGCCCAGGAGCCTGATAGGCAGAGCAGAGGGCCCACCCCCAGAGAGAGACAGACTCTGCAGGCTGCCTGCAGGAGGAACAGGGTGGGAGAACTGGGACCTTTATCCTAAGGTTGAAAATAGTATCACACAAAAAGGAAAAGAAAACTTAAATATACGTTCTCAATAAACTATTGTTCCAAAAAGAATTAAAGAGTTCTGGGAAGATTTATAAGTTGTTCTCTGAGTTCCTTTGAGGAAATCCATAATTTTTGTGCTGTGTTAAAATAAAGCACTAAAGAACATTTCTGATGATTTACTCTGAAATGTATAATATTCTAAGTTAAACATATTTTTTAATTAAAACGTTTACTTCTCTTTTCTTTTTTTTTCCTTAGAGGGTAAATTTGTGAGATTTGAACTGAAAAATCCCATATTTTAGTCCTGCTGTTTCTCTGCCGGACTAACCTAAGATTTAAGCATGGTAGTAAGAGTTCACTGGTCTACTTAGAAAGAAAAAATTCTTCCAAGTGCCTTGAAAAGGACATGCACTCCTATCATTGGAATAAACAAGCTTAAAAGCAACCGCTGATGAGCACAGCACATTGATTGGAACTAATAATTTTAAAGCAGAGGAAGTTCCAAAATATATCCTTTCATGTAAGTGACTGAATGGGTGGATAAAGAGAACTCACTATAAGTGAAGTAAACACTGAGGTGGTCTTGGTAATACTACTTGCACTGTTGAAAATGTGCAGATACTTTTGGCTATAGGACCTTGAAGCACAGAGTAGGTACTCAATATATATTTGCTGAATGAGTGGGTTAACGTATAATTACAATTATATGCAGGTTTACTTATTCTATTGAATATACCATATGTTGTATATTTAATATGTTGTCTATATTATAATTATTGGTCAATAAACCTGACTAAAACAGAGATCTGTTAACAGAGATGCATCACTGCATTAATGCTAATTAATCTTTCTTTTGAGGAATAACAGGAACATAGTGAAAGGCATCTACTGCAAAATGTCTGTTGACTTTTAAGATTTAGATTCCACCAGATTAGTATTCTTTCCTGAGGAAAAAAAAGCCTCTTCCTAATCTTCCACTAGGAAGATTAATATCTCTTAAATGATATCACTATCCCTGGAAAAGTTAATGATGGCAAACTGTGGCTATAACATATGAAACATCTAGAATCTGGATAAAGCACAGAATATCCACTGAGCTTCTGAATATTTTAAAATATATCAATATATTTACTTAAACCATGAGATGGTAGGAATAACTGTACACTCTAAATTTACCTAAGTATATACTCTCTATTTATATGAGTGTATGGACACTTTTATTTTACTTTTGCCTACAGAGTTAGGTATTCTGCATTCATAGATGAGATTCGTATTAAGCCCCAGTAAATATTAAATCATGCTGTTCAGATAGTAACTTTTGGAAAGGGCCACATTCTTGCTTCATGTTACCCAAGTGCACTTTTTAAAGGTAAAAATTTTATCAATTTAAACTTGCCACAATATCTAGTTTCCACTGCTACTTTCCCCCTTTACTTGAGAATTTGTCTTATTTTATTGATATTATAATGTTTATGCATCGGTCTCTCTAACCAGACTGCAACTTCTTCTTAGGTCTTAAATGCATTTTGGAATCCCGAGTGCCCTGTGCAGAGCAGGTACTTAGTAAATGTTTATGGAAGTGAACTTTGCACTTTCCTCCTCCAACTACATTTTTTTGTAAGTTTCCATTCATTTTGGGATCCTTTTGTAAGAGCAAGAGTAATTTTTTCTATCTTCATTCACCTCATGAATCTTTTGTATTTTATAGAAAGTGTATTCTTCAAGGGTAACTGAATACCAAATAGTATCTTAAAAAACAACAATAAGAAAACCTCATAGCTTATTCATTAATTATTATAGACATGAAAACATATTGGGGTTGACATAAATACCAATGTACCAATGTGTAAGTATCTTCTTTTATCATAGACATCAAAATTTGAATAATTGACAGAAACAACCTCACTAAAAGAGCCAAAAAACTCACTTAGCAATGCGAGCTACCGAAAGATGTTTATTAAAGTAGTTCGCAGCTTCAACTATGTTTTCAGGGTAAGGGGAAAATTCTCTCAAGTTTTTTCTTGCATTTTTTCAAAGCAACTAGAAAATATAATAATATCTTTCATTCTCAACAGTATGTTATGATTTACACATCTAAATCTTAGAAATTTATTCTTAGGGTTACCTACGAGACACCAAGTAATTACTTGGCAAACAGCATTAGCACAAAGGCTCAAGGCTCTTACCATCAAATCCATCTTCTTCTGACCCTAGTTCATCATCTGAGCAGATGTTGAGGACATTTACCAGCATCTCAGTCACTAAAGAGAAAAAGGAAAGAAAGAAAGAAAGGAAAACAAAGTCTACATTTTCTACTATAACCTTAATTATTACTCTGGCACTGTTAATGACCAGGCTTAGCAATAACATTCTTACCTATATTGAAGATGGAATTTCCTACAAGTAGTTTCTATAAAATTCAGACCATAAAAGATAACAGGCTTTGTGTTTCTATGCAGACTTTATATTTTTAAAATTATTAGCTCATACCTACAAAATCTAATGGTAACATTTATCAGCTATAGGTCAATAGACAGTGGACAAAAGAAAAATGTGGATATGAATATACTATAATCTATGAAGGAGAAAATGGTTACTATTGAATTTTTATTTATTTGTACAATGATGCTGCTAGATTTAGACCAGATTACAAACTTTATGTTCATAGGGACCGAGTGAATGCTAGATCTCTTTTTTAAATTTTTTAGTCCCCCAGAGAACCCAGAATAGTGGTAGAAATGTGGTTTTGTGTTTAAGAGAAACTGATGATTGATGAACTAATATATTTGAGGTAGTTGTGAGAATATTGATTTAAAAAAGTGA
The DNA here is from genome assembly GCF_949752795.1 of Hyperoodon ampullatus. Classification (NCBI taxonomy): domain Eukaryota; kingdom Metazoa; phylum Chordata; class Mammalia; order Artiodactyla; family Ziphiidae; genus Hyperoodon; species Hyperoodon ampullatus. The sequence goes on along the minus strand of NC_136914.1, from coordinate 15,775,012 downwards.
ATGTGTTGATATATATATATATATATATATATATATATATACACATACATATATATATACACATATACAACATTAAATTTCATTTTCAAAAAGGTTTTACAAATGAAGCTCAGGTAAGTTTAATAAGAAATTTACTTGAGTAAGTAGATTATAAGAGGGCTGTATAAAAGCATTAAACACAGAAAATTAGTACTGCAACACTTTACACTAAGTTACATGTTATTTGCATTGAACATTTTAAAAAATTAGGTTGGGTTCTATCATGAATGTGAAAAGAAGCCTGTCCACTATTTCTTCAAGAGTTACTTTTTAAAATCAGCATTCTTCTAGCATTGAAGATATATGATAAAGAGTAAAACTTCATTGGAGCCAACATTAACTCAGAGCTTCAGTTTAATTATCAAAAGTAAATTACGTCCACACTGCTATATTTAAAATGGATAACCAAAAAGGACCTACTGTATAGCACAGGGAACTCTGCTCAATGTTATGTGGCAGCCTGGATGGGAGGGGAGTTTGGGGGAGAATGGATACATGCATATGTATGGCTGAGTCCCTTTGCTGTGTACCTCAACTATCACAACATTGTTAACTGGCTATACTCCAGTATAAAGTTAAAAAAAAAAAAGAAAAAAGACGTAAATTATGTACACAAATATATTAATACATTCTTTTATAACAGATGTTCAAAATCTGAATAATTAATGGAAACAACCAAAATGAAGGGTGTTCAAGGGTAGTTGTCAGGATTCTCAGTGCTTCTGTGTCCACGCTGTGATCTGATGGGTGCAAGGAAGTGGTGACATGGAGTAGTACTAGGAACATTTATCAAAAACTATTAAAATTTACTTTTGACTTATTTTGGTGTTGAAAGGGAAGACTTCTTTGCTGACAATTCATAGATTCTCGGGTTTAATTGTTTTTAGACTATTTAAAGAAAAAATACATTGACTGTAGGAAAATAAATGCTACACATATTACACATATGTTAATAAAAATATAATTTATATAAACAAACAAATATTTCAGAAGAATGTACAGCTTTTCTCTAAAATCCCCCCATAAGACATCATTTTTTCTGAAACACGTGCAAGCTCTTATGTTTATTACAATGAACATTCACCTTCTCTGTGATGCTCAAGATGTTGCATGAGGAATGATCCAGATTATCACCATTAAACTTCCTGAACTGAAAACTCAAGTTCAGTGGGTGCAGGCCTTTCCTCAAAATTTTTGCTGAGGTTTAGGTCAAAATATAAAAACCAAATAAAGGGAGAAGGAAGGAAAGAAGGATAAGGCCCATTCTTCTGTAAACCTGGGGCATGCTAATAAACAACTTTTTAAATGTAAGTTTGTCTCACCTTATACTAATGGCCACCATATTTAAAATGAACTATTTTTTTGTTACTGTACATGTTGTGTTTCAAAATATTGTAGCCATTAATCACTTTCCTACAATGATTATTATTAACATCAGAAATGTGAGGAAAGCATGGTTATTTCAAGCTTTTAATTTGACCAGTAGTCTATAAAATAAAATTATACTTTTGAATTATAATGCAAAGGTAAGAAAAGAAGGTAGCCATTATAGCTTGAAGCCAATCAAAACCATGAATCTGTTATTTTTTAAAGGGTTGGATTATTCTAATGAGGTTATATAAATTATCCTAATATTCCTCATTTCTTTTATTTCCCCTTAATTCCACCCATTGCATGTTGTTAATAGCATATACAGTGACATACTTTCAAATCACTGCTCCTACGGTGAAGCTTATGAGTTTTACTGGTTAGGCCAAAGTGTTTCTCTTTCTGACTGTTTCATGGTAAAAAAAAAAGGCCACATTACCTCTCCTTCCCTCCCATACCATTTTATTAAGAACATCTCAGGATTCCACAACACACCTTTTTCCCCAACAAATGGCAGGGACCAAGTGAAAACATCCATGAAATTTGGAAGCCAGTATGGATGAGGAGAACAGTTGAATTGCCTGATATTCATGACATTGTTCTCATACTTCAATACTGCAGCTGAAAACAACAAAAAGAAGGACATTAGATTCACAAGCACATGTTTCTGCTTCTACACATGGCTTGAGTTGATCAAGAAAATTCAACTATATATTTGACTTAAGTTCCAAAACATCAAGGCAAACAGCTTCATTGGTCACGAATGTTCATTTAGTTATGGATTTAAACTTCATTCAGTGTAATATCTAACTGCACAATGTATAAATACTATACATGAAATGGCATTACACTTCGGCAAATATTTATATAAGATAGTTAATCAAACGTCAGGAACTGGATCAAGCTCCTTTTGCAGGCAAGAACATTTTAGTCTTATTTAATACCTGGTGACACAAATAAAAGTGGCATAGCTAAGTTAGTGTGATATAATTTAATAATATCCTCAAATATGTGAACAGAATTTTTATCTATTGTTTTTAAAGCATGCTTTTTTCCAGTACAACTCACAATAGTTGTACAAAATAGTTTAAATTAGACTGCACTCTTGACTTAATAAAGTAAAATGTTTGGACTGAATCCTGCCTTAAGTAATATGCTGATGTTGACTCCACCCTTGACTTCTGAAAAGGATGCACCATCCTCAAAAATAGGAAAATCAATCTGCCTGCTTCACTCGGCTTTGCCTGGTGTCTGTAGGTTAGATACACACTCACATGGGATGTTATGGTTGCAGAGATGTTAAGAGCATAGCTAGTCTCACTTCTAACCAGGTTCAGGACCTCATCTATAGCAATCGGGACACAGGGTGAGCAGGTGTCCGTGAATACTTTCAATGAAGCAAAAGCTACCTGTTTTAATAGGGTCATCTCCTCTATGGATAGACAATTTTAAGTTGTAGGAAATTCTCAGGGTGAATTTAAACCTTCTTTACTACTTACTGATCCTGGTTCTGCCTTCTGGAAAAATACAGATCAAGTATACTTCTGTTTCTAAACGACAGTCCTTTAAATATTAAGAACAATACTCTCATACTGTACCTTGCTGAGCTTTGGCAAGATTTTACTGTTATTATCCTATCATAGCATGATTAGCATTATATTAGCAGAAACTATTGAACAGATCCTAGATGCTGTCAAATGAGTTTTTCGTGGTTTTGTTTGGCGGTTTAAAATACAGAACAATTAATCATCTCATGACTTTTTAATTTTTAGACTGACTTTTATATGTGGAAGATGTTATAGCATGTGATTGCTATGCATAAAGATAGCCCTTAAAAATCTATTTTTTGGGAAAAGTTCCTGGGAGTTTACTGGGTTTGAGCTTTGCATGAATGTCTGCACTAATATCTTACTCAACTACTTATCGATATCTTTAACATAACATTGCTTTCATAACTCTGCATTTTCCTTCCACCTGGAATGTTTTCTCAGAAACCTCTGAATTTCCAAATTCTTCCCATCCTTCGGTGCCCAGGCCAAACACTATCCCCTCTGTGAAATCTTTTCTGATTTCCTCTGGTGGATGTCTCTCCTATGAATTCCAAAAGCCCTTGACTTAGAGCTCTATTTGCATTTATTATTCAATTTTGATCATAGCTATTCTATGTATATATGTATATATCCAATGTCTCCCTGTGGCTGTAAGGACAAGTACCATACAGCAGGCTTTCTATCTTTATGCTTCATATACCACCTTCTTAGCATAGATGCTCAGAAGCTAAGGATACATCTTGATATTTCCCCTATAATCTTTTTCAAGAAAATTCTTCCTAATCCCTTTGACCCTTCCTCATATGAGACCGCTTCTAGAGCCTTTCCCCCATCTTGCTTATCCTATTCTGGATGCATGCCACATCAGCAATGCTACTGTTAAAATGTGGCTCAGAACTAATATAATCTTGGTGGGGTTGATCAGTGCAGAGCATGGGAAGGATGTATAGTTTTCTGTGATTTGCATACTACATACATCATATTGCAGCTGGATAATAAGTGGATGTTTTCAGCAGCTTGACGTTAACAAAAATCATACTTGAGAACAGTGAGGTTTTTTCCTTTGAATCGTATTTCAGGCTGACCAACCCAGTTCCAGGGAACAGAATCACAGATGGTTTGGGGACAAGAATTGCAGATAATGCAATCCACACTGATATGGAGGGAGTTACTGTCTTCTTCCCAAGGAATGCTGAATCATGCATACACTTCTGTAAACCTGTTCTTCTTTGCATTATCCTATCATTTATGCGATATGTCATTTGGCCTAAGGATACATTCACATAGTATTAGAAGCATGCAAAATGAAAAAATCATGGCAAATTACAATATCAATACTTCGGATCTGCCAGATGGGAAAGGTGAAGTACTTCTCGCTTTTGCTAACTGCTCCCTGAGCACCGGCTTCATGGAAAAGGTCTTTACCATTTTTGAATACTGCATATTATTAGCAGAAATGGATCCTCCCATCTTCAAAAGGATCTCTTAAGGTTCTAAGTCATCTTTTTGAAGAGTATTTCTCCTCTAAGTCCACTCCCCCACTTTTTATTAGTGTTAGGTTGGTACAGTAGGAAGAAGGAAAATAAGTGTTATAACTGACAGTACCCCAGATGAGAGAGGCTTTCTATAATATGTCACTTAATCCTTACTATAAATCTGAGAAACAGATGTGACTGCCCTCATGTTATAAAGTAAGGATTTGAGGTCAAGAAATGAACTGATTTTCTCAGGATCATGCAACCGGGAATTAACTGGAAAATATTACTCCTATTGAAACTCAGCTTCTACTGACACCAAATACATTCCCTTTCCACCATTCCCTCTCTCTCTCTTAAATTATAAATGCATGAATTCTAGTCCCAGCTGTTATACTAATTTAACTTTGAATATGGTATTCATAATTAAAGAGGTTTTAGCTTTTTGCCAAAATACATGTTTGAGAAAAGTGAAATAGGATGCACATTCACAAGTGTGGATAAGGCTTATCCACAATACATAAATCAGAAGTTCTGTTTTGTAGCTGGTGAGACAAAGCATTTATTCATTCAACATTGGCTCAACATAATTTATCTGCATGCCTACTGATAAAGCAGATACTGTTTACAGATTTTATTTTGTTTATTAACAGCAGAAATAATACCATTTAACAGCAGCTACGTTTTCTAAGCATCTGCTCTATACCAGGCACTATATTTGGTCTTTTATGATCACAAATCTTTGCAATCTCTCTCAAAAGTGATTCTTACTTGCATTTTCAAAATAAGCAGAGAGGTTATTTGCCCAAGGTCACACATGAGAAGCAGCAGACCTCAGTTTGGGTTTGAATCTGAAGTGCCTCAACTTTCCAGTATTCCACAATATTCTCACCCTTTTCCTTCCACATTTTTTTTTTTTTTTTTTTTTTTTTTTTTGTGGTATGCGGGCCTCTCACTGTTGTGGCCTCTCCCGTTGCGGAGCACAGGCTCCGGATGCGCAGGCTCAGCAGCCATGGCTCACGGGCCCAGCCGCTCCGCGGCATATGGGATCCTCCCAGACCGGGGCACGAACCCGTATCCCCTGCATCGGCAGGCGGACTCTCAACCACTGCGCCACCAGGGAGGCCCTTCCTTCCACATTTATTCTTTTTTTTTTTTAAAAAGGGGCACTGGACTGGAAGGCCAGGCGCCCAGACCGAGAGATGGATTCTGTCATGAATTATAAGACACAAGGTCACTTAATGTCTCTATGTCTAAATTACCTCACCTCACTACATGGGTTATCCAGATAACTTATACAACCTCTTCCAGACCCAAATGATGTTCACAAACTTCTGCAGCAAAGATCTCATCATTAACACAAAGACTGATGAATATTCTCAGTAATTCTAAGAGGCTATTAATAGAACTTTTTTCTTATTTTTCTATAAAAACAAAAATAAACAAATGGGACCTAATGAAACTTAAAAGCTTTTGCGAAGCAAAGGAAACCATAAAGAAGATGAAAAGACAACCTCAGAATGGGAGAAAATATTTGCAAATGAAGCAACTGACAAAGGATTAATCTCCAAAATGTATAAGCAGCTCATGCAGCTCAATATCAAAAAAACAAACAACCCAAACCAAAAATGGGCAGAAGACCTAAATAGACATTTCTCCAAAGAAGGTATACAGACTGCCAACAAACACATGAAAGGATGCTCAACATCACTAATCATTAGAGAAATGCAAATCAAAACTACAATGAGATATCATCTCACACCGGTCAGAATGGCCATCATCAAAAAATCTACAAACAATAAATGCTGGAGAGGGTGTGGAGAAAAAGGAACCGTCTTGCACTGTTGGTGGGAATGTAAATTGATACAGCCACTATGGAGAACAGTATGGATGTTCCTTAAAAAACTAAAAATAGAACTACCATACGACCCAGCAATCCCACTACTGGGCAGATACCCTGAAAAAACCATAATTCAAAAAGAGTCATGTACCACAATGTTCATTTCAGCTGTATTTACAATAGCCAGGACATGGAAGCAACCTAAGTGTGCATCAACAGATGAATGGATAAAGAAGATGTGGCACATATATACAATGGACTATTACTCAGCCATAAAAAGAAACGAAATTGTGCTATTTGTAGTGAGGTGGATGGACCTAGAGTCTGTCATACAGAGTGAAGTAAGTCAGAAAGAGAAAAACAAATACCGTATGTTAACACATATATATGGAATCTAAAAAAAAAAATGTCATGAAGAACCCAGAGGTAAGATGGGAATAAAGACACAGACCTACTAGAGAATGGACTTGAGGATACGGAGAGGTGGAAGGGCAAGCTGGGACGAAGTGAGAGAGCGGCATGGACATATATACACTACCAAACGTAAAATAGATAGCTAGTGGGAAGCAGCCGCATAGCACAGGGAGATTAGCTCGGTGCTCTGTGACCGCCTGGAGGGGTGGGAGGGTGGGAGGGTGGGAGGGAGGGAGACGCAAGAGGGAAGAGATATGGGGACATGTGTAGGTGTATAGCTGATTCACTTTGTTTTAAAGCAGAAGCTAACACACCGTTGTAAAGCAATTATACTCCAATAAACATGTGAAAATAAATAAATAAATAAATAACTTTCATTTAAAAATGCAAGTGCAATAATATATATTCTTTTTTCTTCAGCCACATAAAATACTCATGCAAATATACTTCTCGAATAATCTTACATTAATAACGTATGAATTTTGATTTTTTGCATAATAAATATATATGTTGCAAAAATACATGAAAAACATTAAACCAGAACAGCCCCAAATATTCCGTCACGAAATTCACAGTTAACATTTATCTTCCACCCCTGCCACCTTCCTCTGACTGCCGCTGGAATTACAGAACTCAACTGAGCCCTAACAGGGTGCTCTCCTCTGAAGTACTTGAAAGATGTTTATCTCCAGTGCATATAAATAATACAAATGGTTGTACTTCCAGAATCACTCAAGACCACCTCCTGAGAACTTGTCTGAGAAATAGAGAGAGGAAAAAAGAACAAAGTCTACCATCAAGGAACTCCTCTATTCCGCTGGCAATTACACATGACCTCATGTCCTTTACCAATTGTATCAGAGGCCTGGAGAGGGATTATGACACATATACGGGCCTTAGGTTATTAACCGTTGTTCAGAGCAGACCAGACAGCACAGAAACAAATGCTCTTTTGTTGCACACACAGGGGTGAAGAATAGCCAGAAGAAATTTGGTATAATAGAAAGAATATTAATCCCCATGAATCTGGAGACCTGACTGCCAGTTCTTTCTCTGATGTCAAAATTATGGTTGCAAAATTATGCAATTAGTTGGTCCCATCATGCTTATGTAAAAGATATAAAAATCAGTGATAAAGAGACTGCTCCTACTAGGGGATAGGGAAGGGGCACTGGACCTCTATTATTTCTAATGATACCACAAGGCCATCTGAATATAGTGAAGCCCGAGGAATAGAATCTAGATCTTAATTCAATCCTCCGTCTATCAAACCATGCACTAAATTGCTAGGCCATATCCAAATCTGTAAATTAAAGGGGTCTCTCTTACTTTAAAATTTAAAATTTTGATGAGACACAAAAACCAATAGTTCACAAAAACTTGATACCATTTCGCAGCATCTTCTTTACAACTGCCATCACCAGGGAAGCTGATGACAGGGCAGTAAATGACAAAAACAGAAAGGTCAAAGAGAGCTTCCAGTTGAAGAGAAGTTATCAAAATATTGCTAGCCAGATGCATTGACTAGCTCACCAAACCATGGGTTCAACACATTCCAAGTCGATTTATAGAGGAACACAGAGCTCCTTTTCTGAAAGCCTTCAGATTAGTAACTGTAATGTTCCCTACATACCTCAGGCATTCTGAACACTACTAGGGCTGTTCTAAGATAGAGAAGAGCTCAAAAGAAGGGAAATGATAAATTTTATTCTTTTCACCCTTCTGCTAACGTTTTTATCTCAACTCTAATTGACAATCCACTCCCCACTTCAAAAGATAGGACAGGGGGCAGAAAAGAAACAAAGATGAGAGGAAAGCAAATGAAGGCACTTCAGAACCCCTGGAAGCCATCCAGAAAAAGCGCAAAAAAAAAAAAAAAAAGCATAATAAGCCCAGGATGTTTTTTCCTTTCAATTCTTCCACCCTCAGATACTCTAGTAGAAAACGTAGCATCAGTGTGTTCTTTTGGCAAAGTCCTACCATCATAGACGGAGACATGATAGTTTGATGGATAACATTCTTGAGGTAGGACTATGTACTCATAATGTCCTTTGGCAGAATTTTAAGATTATGTTGGTATGCTGCATGAAAGGGTCTTCTCTCTGGGAGAGATGCTACAGATTTTAAAAAATCTATATGTTCCCATAAAGATTACTTTGGGGAGGGTACAAGTTTCGTTTAAAAACTTGAGAAGATATATATGTACATTCACACATATGCTTAGTTATTGTAGTACATGTTATAGCATCTATAAACACAATCTCTACGATTCCTTCCATTTAGAAATTTGACTTCTCACTCCTGTTTCCTTTTTTTTTCTTCTCAATGTCCTATACTTGCCTGAAGGATTCTGTTTTAAGAAGATTCCTTTTTTTATTATTAGTGACCTAGGTAAAGGGCATGACCTAGGTCAAAGGAAATTTACCAATTCATGAGGGTTACTGTATTTGGTGAGCAAGGGCTACACTTGTAACTCACTTTTACTCTATGGCTCATAAGGTTAGGCTCAAAGTAAGTGTTCAAGGCATTTATGAAGATGGATTTCAAGTCTTCAATTTATAGGTCATTTTTAGGTAATTCTGTCATAACGATATTTTTCAGTATGGGTTTCTTGAGAAATTTAATGTTTAAATTGCTCAATTCAGTACTTATCAGAGTGTATTTCACAGGCACATGCTCAGTAACTTCTACATAATGACTGAATTTCAACCAACCTGAAATATTTTAGTATTACTGGATACAAACAGTAGTTATATAGAATTTTCTTGAAGGTATGAGCTAATGATTTTGTACTTATTGAAATACACCTCTGTTCACGTGTTTCTGTATATAATCCTTTTACGCCCAAATCTAACCCTTGTTCCTCCTCTTACCTTGTACACCTTGCACATGCCTCTTTCATGGCACCTATAACACCTTCTTTAACTTTGTCACAAGTCTCCTACGTAAATGTGGATGATATTGTCTTACATGAAGGAAGGTGACTGTACTAGATATATCTATTATCTGAGCCAATCTTATGGTTATGTGTGTGTGTGTGTGTGTGTGTGTGTGTGTATGCATGAGTGTGTGTTTCCCTTCTTAATACTGCATTAGTAAATTCTGAATCAGGTATTATTCAAATACAGAATTTTGAGTAAAGTAAGTGGAAGGCAGATGATAGAAGGAATGAAGAAGGCATAGATCTCTCTTCTTTTTTTCTTTTATTGTGCTGTGTACCATACCTGGCACATGGTTGATGCTCAACAGTGTTGGCTGAAGAAAAGATCTAATGAAAGGAAATAGAGAAGAGAAAGACAAGATGGAGAAAGAGAGGAAGGAAAGAAAGAAGGCAGGCAGGCAAAAAAAGAAAATAAAGAAAAATTTAAAAACATAAAACATGTAACCTGTCAGGACACTAAAAATGTAACTAACCACATATGAACAGAAGTCTGAAGGGTGCTTGAAAGAATTTGGGAAAAAGGTACTATGTCAGTTCAGAGGCTAAACTCTGTTTTAAAATTGTAAGATTCTAAAATAGATAAGAGTGGAAATAATATTGTCTCTGTCACATAGTAACTATGTGAACTTTGGCAAACGTTTCTCCTTATTTGAGTCGTACCTTTCAAACTTGTAAAATAAGAATAATTAGGTCATCTTCAAAATATGAAGATCAAATAAAATAACATATGGGATTAATATTTATAATATATACAATCAGATAAAATTTTGGCACCTGAAAAATGTAAAGTATCATGACTCAGTTTCAAATTCCTTGAGGAAAGAATGGCTATCTATTTTTAGTAGTTTTGCCATTTTACAATTCCCACTTAATGTGTCACATCGACATACCATACTAGGATCCAGAGAATTTGGGCCAAAAATTGATCCTTGGGATTAGCTCAAGTCCAGTCAAACACTGTGAATCATTTCTAACATTACGATTTCACATAGAGAATTTGAATTTCTACCATTAAATATTTTTTGCTAAGTCAACAAGAAGGAGTCATCGGCAGTTTTGAGTTCCTTATCAGTTTGAGCTGGTACGTTCCTTTAAGTTCTAATCTATACGATTATAATGTTAAAATAAGGCTTAATCAACCCTAGACTAAATGATTAAGATTTACCTGAAGCTTTAAACTCCTGGGGGAGGTGGCATGGACATAGGAAACACTGTGCCCATGCCTTGCTCTCATTCAGTACAGCTGATACTTATCAGCTCCAAATGCATAACAAGGGTAAGTGTACCTCGGTGGGAGGTACTTTGAAAAGTAGTGCTGATATCTGTATCTGTTTCTGTGTCTGTATGCGCTTTCACCTCGTACTTGGTATCAAGCCTTAAGCTGCAGCTTGCAATGGTTCTAGGTTGCTATCTCCAAGATATCCCTGGCACTGAGTTAATATAAGCCTATACACTTGATACCTACTTTTTTCGTGGAAGTAATGTCACTGAGTGTCTTGCAGGTCTAGAACCTCTAGATAATGAATAGCAAGTGATAATCCACTGATTCACATCTTTAACGTTTCATATATGTTATGTGTGTGTGTATATATATATACATATATATACACACACACACGCACAAATAAATATATATTTCTTGTTTTTCCTCCTGTTAAATGACTTATTGACAATTAGATTTCTAGAGAAGTTGGTTTCAGTCCAGGGTAAGAATCCTCTAACCATCTGTCAGAAAATGGAATGTAACACAAGATGTAAGCCTTAAATGGTCCCATCCAAGGGGCAGCAGAAGAGCACTGACAAGGGATCTGGATGGAGGACTCAGGTTGCTAGAGGTCCTGTCTTTATCCCCAAGGAAGGGTTCACAGAACACTGCGATCTGATTTTATGGGTAGAGCTTTGTGAAAAGCGAGGATTATCGCACCCATGGCCATAGAGAACTTACTTTGTTGAAGCTCAACAATTACTTAACTGCTGAAATTTACAATCGTGTAGTGGTGATGGTTAAGAAACCAAGGCCATTTGTTAGAGTAAAGATACATAGATTATATGTAGCTTGATTCAATTAAAATATATAGGGAAAGTAATCCCTAAATATTCAATCTTGATAGGTTTTCTATTTTCTATTTCATCTTCTGTCCCATTAATTAAATGTTTAAATGTAAGCAAGGTGATTACGGGACTAAAACTAATCTATTTAGAAAGCGGCCTCCAGCAATGACACTTTCACAGCAGAGCTGAATAAACAAAAGCAAAAGCATAAGTGCTTTGGGGGATATCTTTTCAAGGGAGACATTTATTTCAGACTAGTACAAAAGATACTCTAATCTTTTAATAATGTATGTATTTGGATGTACAACACTCATGTAATTTTAAAGTGATAACAAATGACTCTTCATTTCAAAAGCTTTTCCTTTCTTATTGAAAAATAGTCACCTAAACACAATGAACCCCAGAGTTGAATAGGGGATCAGTGCAAATGCTGCCCTGAAAGCTTTCACATGACAAAGCTGATGCACAAGAGCACAGAAGGAGGTTAACCCGTGGGCCCTGGAGTCAGACTGCTGAGTTTCAATCTCAGTGCCATTCCCGGACCAGCTTGCATGAACCTTGGGGAACGTATGTAACTCCTCTGTGTCCCGGTTTTTCATCAATAAAATCAAGATTATAATGTAGTTCATAGAGTGCTTGAAAGATTAAAGGCATTTATTCATGGACTGGAAATGTGGAGCACTGTCTGGCAATGGTAAATGCTCAATAAATATTCGTTATTATTATTGTTGTAGGTATAGGAAATCACAACCACAGACGAATTGTACATACTGAAGAATCCTGGTTATAAAAGGCAGCGTACAGGGGACATTCTACTGAAACCTCTCTGCAGTTAATTTTATCCATTTATCTCAGAGAGGTGATTTCTCTGAAAACCAATCAAAACCTTCTAACTTCAAGTTCTCTTTACATTTAAAAGTCTACCTAAATTTCTTTTTTACTATCTCATACTGATAATAAAAGGAGTGAATATGAAGAGTTTTGTTCATGGTTTCTGCTTCACTCCTTCATAGATTCTTATATTCCATACTGCTTCTTGGTAGATTGTCCTAGGTTTAATAACCATTATTAAGAAATTATCTTCCTGCTGTGTGTAATTCTACCAATACTCATTGGGCTAAAAAATAAAAATGTTTATCAAATAAATAAAGAAATGACTATTTTTTCATGAGGGTGTATCTTACTTATTGTTTGCTTTTGCTTTAGCATTTGTTAGCAAATATCAAAATGCTAACATGAATATATATTTACATTTTCTTTCTTTTCCTTTTTTTTTTTTTTTTGACTTAAACAACAAACATTTATTTCTCACAGTTCTGGAGGCTGGAAGTCCAGATCAGAGTGCCAGCAGGGTCAGGTTCTTGGTGAGGGCCCTCTGGCTGGTCTTGTCCTCACATGGCCTTCCTTGGTGCATGCAGAGAGAGATCCTGTTTCCTCCTATCTTTATAATTAATCCCATCACAATGCCCCAGCCATGACCTAATCTAACAGTAATTATTTCCCAAAGGTGGCGCCTCGAAATACATCACATTGGGGGTTAGAGTCTCAACATAATGAATTTGGGGGGAAGGGGGAACACAAACATTCAGTCCATAGATGGTATTTTTATAGTTTATCTAAATGTAAATACAATCTGAAGTGAAAGATTAAGTATCTACATTTTCTATATTGAAATAAGTGAACTGGCCAAACAGTCGGTCAAGAGCAATTAAGAAGACCTTTAGATTTGAGATGATAGCGGAATAAAGTAAGGGTTGGGAAAACTGTTGCCGTTGGACAAAGTCTCTAGATTAATTTTATCCAATTTGTAAAGCAACTAGCGATCATATTTATGGCTATGGTTGCAAATACCCCAAAAATGCTTTAAAAAGGGATATGTTAATGATAAAGGTGATGCCCATGCTGAAGACAGGCCTCAGACTCTACAGAAATGGCCCCTTGTTATAAAACGTGGGTGTCTTCGCAGGGAAGTAAACGTTTAAACATGCTGTAGAGAAAGAGGCAGAGGTGCTACTCAGGGTTGCCTGGGCGCTGATGCTACTCCCTTCCAGAGACTCCCCCTGCCCCTTTCCCATGCAGGACAAAGACGGAATCTAGCTGGTTCTATTTGGCTCCTGAACCTGGCAGGTTCCAGTTATCTCTAAGTTCATGGAAGTTATTCCTGAATGGTGAAACAAGCTCCCGGTGTGAAAGGACTGCGGTGCAGCAGGGAATGAGATTGTAAGGCCTGGCAACACCATGCTGTGTCAATGGTGTGTCACTGAGCGCTGAGAGCTCCTGCTGGAAGGTGGGGCTTCAAAGCCAGTTGGCTTCAGATATGCTGCATTTGCCCCTGGAGTTCACATCACGACTGCCAATCAGACTCCTACCTGGGTTCACTAATTCAACCCTCCCTTACGATGGTATTTTCCTGCCAAGTCAGACATTATCTTTTAATTTATAAATGGTATCTTCCTGAAGCCCCTGTCTACTTTTTGACTGGGAAATACTTGAGGATGCTGAAATTGCAAGTTTTGGTAAGACTAAAATGCTTTTTATAAGTAAATCTATCAAGTTGTCTAGTTTAAAAGTCCGAAACATCATAATATGTATTTTTCTATCAAAAAGCATAGACTTTTGCAAAAGAAAACCCCTCAAAATTCTTGTAAACAATGCTTTTCCTGTCCATCCTTGAAACCTGATTTCCAACTTCTCTTCCTTAACTTACTTTAACATTGAATTGATTTCTTTCCTGGTTGTCATTTTAATCTTTGGTCTTGATCACTGTATTAGTTTGGTTGTCATTTAGATTTTCCTCTCAACTCCAAAATACATTTCATTTAATAAATTTTACTTAATTATTTAATTTTACTGTCAATAGATTTTCTTAGAACTGAGTTGTATACCCCTGGTATACATATTTATATTTCTCTATATCTGTAGCATCCATCCATCCATCCATCTAGCCTCTCACCTATCCGTATGACAACTCATCTGAACTATGGAGAACTGGCACCACATGGAAACCTACTACAATTCACTTTAGATTTTTTTTGAAGCACAGTTATAACCATTAGAGAGACAAAGGACTTAACTGTTTACATCAAGGTTTAAAACACTTTTTAAAAGAGGTTTATTATAGTTTTCGGCCAAACCGAATTGTTTAAAGCAGAGTTCACATCTGCCATTGTGTTTTTCAGCACTGAGAGATTTCACTCTAAGAGAGCTTACATGTCACTTTCTCAGTTAAGCTTTTTTTGTTGCCACCAGCTTATTTCCGCTCTCCTTTCACACCGCTCTTTTCTTTGTAGGATTTTGCAAATATATTTAAATAATTATTGGTGAAATTCTTTAACGCCTATCACACTACTAGATTATAAACCCCACTAGAAAAAAGACCATGTCTGTCTTGTTTATCTTACATCCTTAGCACCTCACATGGTACTTGGTACACAGTAAGTTCTCAATAAAGGTTTGTTACGTTGGTGAGTGGATGAGGTTGAAGTCACTTTCACAGATGGAAAATTATTTTGAAGAAGAAGCAGCAGCAGGAGCAACGTGTCATGACTGCATTTTTCTTCTGTTTGGTGTATCTGGATAATTGTGAAATCGCTTTTCCCTTGGGCTACAGCTTCACAGGAGAAAAACAATTCAAAGGTGCTAAGTACCCTGCAAATGTTTAACTCCAACTGGGAAATCAACACTGGTTACAGCAGTAATTTAAAGACAGATAAAGCTCTGAGGGTCAACACCGATAGGATACTTTTGGGCACTGTCTGGCTATTAATTCCCAGAAAGAAAATGCTTTGATCAATGCACGTATTGGCTGCCTATCATGTAAAAGGCATGCTGCTTGGCTTTACAATGTGTATCAAAAAGCCCCTGATTCAAACTATAATCTGATTGGGAAGTTATAGGAATGCACGGAAAAGCTAACTAGAAGCAAAAGTAAATGCTAAGTACAAGGGCAAATGATTGGTATTGCAGGCGTTAAGAGAAGAACTACCAACAGACAGACTGGAGGGGGTGTAGTCCATTTAGATGGGCAGAGAAGAGCAAGACAAGTATTCTAGATATAGATGAAAAGAAGTGGGTGGGCAAAAGATGTGGCAAAAGGAAAGCCAAAAGTTGTTCAGGGCAGTGAGCAGAACAATTTGGCTAAAGTAAAGGGTTCATGCAGAGGGAAACAGAGAGATCGGTCACGAAGGTAGATTGACCCATAAAGTTAAATTATAACTATGAAGCTGAAGAGGAAGAGTATTCTGCCAGCTTCTGGGAAGCCCCACACTGACACACGGCATAATTAGAGCAATATAAAATATTCAATGATGACAATATCTTAATGGTGCACAACATTTTGTTTCAAAGTAATTTCATCTATTATTCACACAAAAAGTTTTTTTTCTCATTTTACAGAGATGTCACTGTATGCCCATAATTTTAGATGAGTTAGTTGTTTCACGGCAGAGCTGGGATTCAGAGCTACATCTTTGGCCCTGGCATCTTGCAGGAGTAATTAAGCAGGATTTGTCAGAGTGAGGAAACCGAAGCAGGAAGAGGGGCAAGTTGTTTGCCTGTGTTAATGCAGACTGGAAAGGGTAAGAACTGAATGGATTAACACAGGAGATGGGGATTGACATAGGGGAGGGGACATGTACAGTCCTCACTGCGTTCTGAAAGCTGCTTTTAATTGCAGGCAGGTATGAACTACTAATCCGAACGATTGGACATTTAAACATGAAGCTGATCATATGACTATTATCGGTTTTAAGACAGCAGGCTAGACTCACAGACATAGAAAACAAACTTATGGTTACTAAAGGGGGAAGGAGGGAGGGATAAATTAGGAATTTGGGATTAACAGATACACACTACTATATATATATATATAATAGATAACCAACAAGGACCTACTGTATAGCACAGGGAACTCTAATCAATATTTTATAATAATTTGTAATAATAATTTTATATTTTATAATAACCTGTAAGGGAAAAGAATCTGAAAAAGAGGGCCTCCCTGGTGGCGCAGTGGTTGAGAGTCCGCCTGCTGATGCAGGGGATACGGGTTCGTGCCCCGGTCTGGGAGGATCCCATATGCCGCGGAGCGGCTGGGCCCGTGAGCCATGGCCGCTGAGCCTGCGCATCCAGAGCCTGTGCTCCGCAACGGGAGAGGCCACAACAGTGAGAGGCCCGCGTACCGCAAAAAAAAAAAAAAAAAAAAAAAAAAAAAAAAAAGAATCTGAAAAAGAATACATATGTATAGGTATAACTGAATCACTCTGCTGTACACCTGAAACTAACACAACATTGTAAATCAAATATACTTCAATTAAAAAAAAAGATGGCAGAATAAACCTATTTCTTTTCTTATTCTTTCATTTTGCCAGAGAGCTATTACTGCTTCCTTAATTCGCAGGAATTTTAAAAATCAAATCACACTCTAACTACTAGGTTATAATCCCAGAGGTCCTGATGGTCATCTGTTTTCTAAGAATCAAATGGTTAACTCAGAGATTCTTCATGGCTGTTTCTTTCCACTGATTGTGTTCTGAAGGTGCTTGCAACCCAGTTTTATTGCACTGGCTTTTAAAGTTCTCGTTAACATTTATTTTATTCTAATACAGTCATCCTCCCTTCAGCAGTGAACTCCCAGTCCCACATACTGTACACAGTGCTAGCGTAATAGCTTGAAAGTGCTTCAGAGATTTTACACAAAAGTCTTTTGAAATTGTGCTCAAACTGAAGAATATATCTTTCTTCTTCCTATCAGTTTATCTTCTTCTCTCAGGAGAATTTTTTTCTTTTATGAAAAGGTTCCCAAAATGAAATGCTTCTATCCCCTCCCCGAGAGATTGTGATCTGCCCTAAAGGCAGAGTGAAAGAAGCACAGAACCTCAAAGATAGCAATGCACTGATGTCTATTGCTTTTTAAGTTCCTGCCTTGTTAAATCAGAACCACAGACAAAGAAGCAATGCACATCTTATTCGAGAAATCTCTATTGGTCTCAAGCAAAACTGCATTGCCTAGCATTGTGATGGATGGAAAAAGGCTAGATCTGTTTTCATGGAGTTAAAAATCTCAATTTTCTCTTTCTCTTCGTTTTTTTTTTTTTCTTTCCTGTTTTGAGGGTTTTTTTTTTAATTTTTAAAAAACTTGTAAGTATAGTACATGCTACTTAGTAATCAGTCTCTGTCAAGAAAATTATTCATTTAGTAATCAGTCTCTGTCAAGAAAATTATTCATTTGAGCACTGCCTTCACTAGGTGTAACAGAAAAAAAGTTTAATGCCATAAAACAACAAAAACATAAGTGTTCATATTTTATATACTTCTGGTAAATAACAGGATCATGGTGGGACATGCAAAACAACCTACTGAGTTCTTGCATTTCTTGTAGGTACCAAGGGGAATTTTTGGGGCAAGATGGAGAAGCCTTATCCAACCAAAGGGAACTACTTCTTATTGATTTTACACAAGAGGCTTCAAGATTGAGATTTTGTTTGCAGATGAAGAAACAAAGTCTTTGCTGCTTAAAAATAAAAAAGTTGCAAAAACACTGGCCTTGACTTTATTTTTTCCTCTTTCTAATCAAACGTTAACCATTCTTCCATGTCCAGATCGTATTTTATCTGAAATAAGACCTTCTCTGATCATTCTAGAAAAATCACCCCTTGTCGAATGTACTTAGCGTTTGACTCTCTTGGTTTTACTTAATGACACTGTCTTACATTTTCATGAAATCATCCAGATGTCTTGCTCCGTCAACTAGTTGATAAGCACTTGATATGCAGAGAACATGTTTTACTTGATTTTGCATGCTTCTTGCCACAGAGAACCAAGGGCAAGTTCTTTTCTAGGAACTAGGCAGTAAGAAAAGGGGGACAACTATCCCTCACATGCTGCCATCCATGGTTGTGGCTACTGATAACCACGCTCCAAGGCCACAGGGGAGGGTCCCCCAGAGTCAAAATGGCAATGAAACAGACTGTGCAGCTAGAGCAAACTCCAGCCAGCAGGGGTCACTCTCTGAGCCATGGGGACAGGGGTTGGACCTTCATATACTGTATCTGTAGGACAGCACAGATTCCTCTGGGGAGAGGTAGAGATTGGGAAGTGTGACATGTGGTTTGCCCTTTGGAGCAGGATCCCTGACAGATCCAGAAGGTACGGGCCTCAGTGTCCAGGCCTCAGCAGGAGGTGGGAAAGTGCGAAGCAGGAGATCGGGGTACAGGCAAAGGGAGAGACCCACTTCCCAAGGGGAAAGTGGAATGCAGGCGTGAAACGAAGGTAACAACCTATTCATAAGGATGGAGGACACCAAGCAGGTGCCTGGGAAGGCAGCCTGGACACCAGCCTAGGACAGGAAGCTGCCTCTCACAACTCGCAGAGGCATGGAAATGGCTCCCAATTCCAGGAGTTTTCAGACTGGCTCAGAGATAAGGCTGTCTTTTCCTGCCTCTCCTGGCCTATATCTGACCTCACATGTATTATTTGTCTGTTTTTTTGTTTTTTTTTGTTTTTTTTATGGTACGTGGGCCTCTCACTGTTGTGGCCTCTCCCGTTGAGGAGCACAGGCTCCGGACCTGCAGGCTCAGCGGCCATGGCTCACGGGCCCAGCCGCTCCGCGGCATGTGGGATCTTCCCGGACCGGGGCACGAACCCGCGTTCTCTGCATCGGCAGGCGGACTCTCAACCACTGCGCCACCAGGAAAGCCCCACATGTATTATTTGATTGGTTTCTTTCTGTTTCATTTCTCTTAATCTCAGAAAGCCACACAGAAATGCTGCATATACACTATCCAGACCAATGCCAATGAGGGTTAATGACTGTTTCACACTCTCTCCTTCATTCTGCCACACCTCTAACACCTCACATCATTTCCTTTCATAAAGAGATTACCTTTATGAAAGAAAACAATGTGGCCCCTGCTCCTCCTCTCTTCCTTAGTCAGTGAATAATGCCCTCTCCTTTCCTGGTCTCTTTTGGGCCACAGGTACAGCGTTGCAGAAAGAAAGTACAGGATGCTGGGCCAGGTGATGTCGGTTTGTTGCCAGTTCATCACTACCTAACTGAGTGACCTTGGGCAAGGCAATTACCATAGAGACTCACTCTGGGGGCAAATGATATTTACTTTAAAGTTTAATTCAATTTTTAAAAAATAAATGAATACATACCTGTCACAAGGTCTGACTCATGGTAGGTGCTCAACAGATGAAATCTGAATTTAAATTTCAAGCTATAGCTTCTTTTTGCTTATTTTTCACAATGCTTTACATGTGCAGACACACTATTCTTATTTAAATCCCTATCCTTCTTAAGAAGTGTGATTTTGGATTTCTTTCAATTATTCTTTCTTTTAAAGCCTATACCTATCATAGCAGTAGCTGTCAACCCTACTTTACATTAGAATCTCCTAGAGAACAAATAAAAAATAACAGTGCCTGGGCTCCCACCTCTGACCAACTGAATCTGGAACTTTGAAGATAATCACAAAATCTGCATCAAACAATAAATGAAAAAGTAAGGAGAAAAAGAATGACTAAAAATGCTTAATTAAAACCAAACCAAAAGAGAACTTAGTTATAACACATACTATACAAAACTCCAATTGGGATTTGAAAACACTCACCTTTGTTATTGTATACATCTAAGTAATTTGGTGCTGAAAAAATTGTAATGAGAGAAGGGAAGCCTGTTGTTTGGCTTTTCCTGTACATGCGGTACCTAAAAACAATAAATACAAGTCAAAACAAGGCTAAGTATGGAAAAAAGATGATATCAAAATAGACATTTAGAAATAGAAAATTAAAGTTAAGTTTTACTATTCAAAGAGAATTCAATTATGGAGGCACTAAAAATTTTCGCTCTGAAGTCTGTTATACACAGACATCAATTCATTTTGAGGGTGACAATGGAAACACACAGTCATATGTACAATTTCAAAATAGGTCTTTTCTAAGTTTAGCAGACCTGGGGGAGAGTGGAATTCAGTGAAAAATCAGAATTCCTTTCCACGTTCAATAGAGAGGACAAAGGCTACTTTTTGTACACAGATACCTGTACCTACCATGTTTTTCAGAAGTTTGCCAATATTTTTCACCTAAATAGATTAAATAAGCAGAGTAATATACAAAACTTTACCACTAATAACCAGGCTGATTATTCTATTTGTAACAATATTCTGTTATGGTTATATAAATCCATTTTGCCTAGACCAAGTGATTTGCTTTTCATAGAATGTCTGGTTAAATCTATGGGTTTTATGAGCTGAAACTGTTTCTATTTTAGAATTTTATTTATTACCAATCTCTTCTGGTGTCTATAGGTCAAAGATTATTGCTCAGCAGGGAAATATTTAATCAATCAGTAATGAAGCCTCTGCAAGATCTTTGGAAATAAATTAACAATCCAGTTACTTTTCTTTCGCTGAGACAAAAATAGGACTCTAGTCCTCAAATCAAAAAATAATACAGGAGATTTGGTTCTTTTCCATCAAGGTGAAAATGTATCGCATGACTTCTATGTGACAGATTTCAGGAATATTAGTTTAGAAAAATTCCTAAAGTGCAAAACAAAATTTTATCATTCCTTGGTTCTTCTGCATCAGTTATTTCTGGCAGACTAATCATGCCTAATTTAGCTGGGTTCTAAACAGGCCTCAAATAGTACCTTTAGATAGATTAAATAACCACCTTAAAATTTATAATTTTACGAATATTTTGATACTACTTTTCCCAAGAGAAAATATCCCCTTAAAAATCTTTTGAAATATCCTAGAAGTATTTATTCTGCTTATGGAACTGAGCTTTGTTGGGGGAAAAAATCAGAATGGAAAAGAGAGTGACACTCTTAATCCTAGTACCTTGACTTTATAAACTGTGGCTGATTATGCCTACTTGATAACAAATAAAAACAAAGAATCTGGATGACATAATCTCAACTTTCCCCAATGAATCAGTCAACTGCTCATTTTAAACAAATATACTTGTTGATCTTAATCGACACACTTAACCTGTTTTTAAATAAGCAGATGGACTTCAGGTCTATCATGGGATTAAGATAAATCTGTTTAACATGTTCAGTTGGGACAGTCAGCCAAAAAGCAATGGTGACACCACTGCCCTGAAAAGTGAAAAAAATTATTTGAGCACCTGATGGGCTGGGTATATCAATAGGTTACTGCGAACATCAGCTACAAGAGCACTGAGCACACAATATTGGATCAGTTCATACTTGCTGATTGATTGCTTGAAAAAAGCTAATTTTGAAAACAACAGGATCTGCCTTGATTCAGAATCATCACAGGTATGGGCTTACTTCAGAATGCAGGCATCTGAATTCCCAATTTCAGTACACAGATTATAAAAATAAATGTTCCTCCTTTTCAGAAAACTTAGAATATGAAGGAATGAGCTTAAGCTTTTGAAGGCAAAACAATGCCTTTCAGTGGAGCTTACTGGGAAGGGTATTGGACTTCAAATCCTAGAATTAATTATGCTTATTTCTCCCTATGCCTGTCTCCCAAATGTAGATTTAATGTACCATCAAAGTGCATATCTGATATTTTTTAGATTTCTAAACCCTTAGAATCAGTTTACATTTTTAAAATTTACCAGATATTACAAAATCATGTTATGCATTCGTTAGTTAGATATAGGATTTTCCCCATCATTTGAATGTCTCTTGTTTTTGCCCTTTAAAACTTGGGATCAGGAATGATACTCTTTAAATAAGAGTACAACATGCAATATCTGTTAAATACGTATGTGTAATTCTCATCCACACTGCCAACCAAGACTGAAAAGGAGCTGGCAATTTACTCACTTATGGGACAATGGTAAGAGCAGGAATTGAAAGAAATAAAAGGAGGTGGCCCCACAGTGCTCAAGACAGCCAGGTGGAAATTCTACCTCTTCAAGCTAAAAATGAAAGGACTTTAAAGGGGACTTTACTGCATATCTGCAACCACTTATTCCCCAGGGCCCTGCCATATCTGTGTCACCAGAAGGCAATTTTTAGGTCTAATTCCTTCAGGGAGAGAGCTTGGCAAAGGGAACCTCCACGGCTGAGCATATGAGGGACTGACAAAGGGCAATGCATGGTTTTCATAAACCCACAAAACTGCTCACCCTGCGTCTTGGGCTTCATGGGCTCGAAGTATGGATAACAAGTTATTGTGCTGTAAGAATTCACATACAGCCGGGTAACTGCCAGAGACAAAAAGAAAAGAGAAAAGCATCTGTTATGAAATCATCAAGAGTAGCACATTTATCTGTAACATCCAGATTTATGTGATTGGATCAAGTATAATCAAACATGTATCATTCATGAAACAAGCCTCTTGGTTCTAAGGACAGGTTTTCCCCTGTTGCAGAAAAAGTACCTATAGCTATACTTTTGTTTTTTTTTTGAAGTATAGTTGGCTCACAATGTTGTGTTAATTTATGCTGTCCATCAAAGTGATTCAGTTATACATACACATGTACATTATTTTTAATTTTTTTTCCATTATGGTTTATCACAGTATATTGACTATAGTTTCCTGTGCTATACAGTAAGACCCTGTTGTTTATCCATTCCATTATAATAGTTTGCATCTGCCTATAGCTGTACTTTTCTTTCTTTCTTTCTTTCTTTATTTAGGCTGCACCGCATGGCTTGAGGGATCTTAGTTCCCTGACCAGCGTTCGAATTCAGGCCCTCTGCAGTGGAAGCGCTGAGTCCTAACCACTGGACCACCAGGGAATTCCCTATAGCTGTACTTTTAAAGGGCTGGAGGTGTGTGAATTGGAAAAAGAATGCTGTCATTATATAACGACACTAGAAAAGTATCCAACTCATAGAGAAAATCAATATTATTAAGTCTACATCTAAACACAAAGTGAACTGAAACATAAATATAACATGAGAGTGGAATTTAAAGTGTAAATCCCAATTTTCTCAAATATAGCATTATTTGTATTTGGGTGACTGTTTGAGAGCTTGACAGACAGGACTTTGCTAGGGAGTGGGAGAGAGTAAGTCTTCTGAAAAGTCAAACTGTCAACTTCTTTATGGGTACATCAACTGATTATATCATTCAAAATATAAACAGAATTATGAAATCCACAAGATTTAAAAATGTGTACTTTAAATGTGACCAACAGAATTTTATCTTAAGACATTCTTTCCTGTGACTTAATAAAAATATCAAATATACAATCAATATGATTTTGTCTGTTAAGAAAGTCTCAAAACCAAAGACAAAAACTTCATTAAAAATGAAATTCAAATTACAAACTAAACTTGAAAGACCTTTTGCAATCACTTTATCTCTGCTCCAAGAATTTTTAATGAGAAAAATGTATATCATAAAAATGAATAAATTTTAGATAGTTCAAATCAAGAGACAGCAACCAATGCTTGTTTAAATATAAACAACCTACAGATATTCACTAGAACCTAAACTACATATACTATAGGAAACAGTTCACAATTATAAAAATAGCTCTTTGGGGAAATAATATATGTCACTCAAATAATTTTAAAAAAGAGAGAAGATGAAAATCATTTCTATGCTACAGATTTTGTAGGAATTCTCTGATGAAGAGGAAAAAAATACCATTAAGATGGCATATCACTGTAGAGATACTGATTATAAAAAGGATTCAGTTTTTTGGCAAAAGTGTGATCTGAAATCAAAAATAGTCTTTGTGCATGTGCAACATGTGCACACATATTTGTGCACATGTGTGTGTGTGTGTGTGCGTGCACATGTGTCTTCTAGAATATTCTAGCGATTTGCTAGGGATAGAGAAAGAGGAGACATCCATGCCACCTTCCCTTCCTAGTGTTCCCAGGTCATCCCAATAAATAAACCACCTAACTGATGAACATTAGCATGATCTACAAATTGGAGGAGATGGCCCACCCAGAGTGTCTACATGGAAACGTGTCCACATGGTACCTAGATCAAGAGTTGGCCAACATGTGCCGTCAAAGACTTCTGTTCTACTTTGGGAAAAGGTGAGTATATCACTTTTCCAGATCAGTGTGTCAACAAAAGAGACCTTAATTTCAGAGACACTGGTTGGTCTCCAAAAATAGCACATTTGCTTGGTACATATTAGCTACAAGATGCCCAGCCAAAGGGTGACAGAGTAGCGGAGGCATTCAATAAATGTTCCTTCCCTATCTCTTTAAGCAGAGTACTTACATTTCTTGTGCCCTCAAAATGCTTCTTTAGAAAGACACTACTGCCTTGTTGTACTACTGTAAGACAGAGTTTGTTTGTCTATGTTTGTCACTTTTTCCCTTGTGCAAAGGGCTTGGTTGCTCTTTTTTATCTATTTTTTTCCTTTTAGAAGAAGTTACCTAGTCTTATGAAAACATAATTTTAATATATTTTCTTCATGTTAAATTTGATACCTTTATGTGTTTAAGCTAATTTTTCCCCCATGGAAATATACATCTTATTTTTAATGGAAATCTGAAGAAGATAAAATTAACCTACCTAGGTTAATTTGCTAGGTTAATAGCTTTAAGTGAGGAACACTTGATTACTTTGAGCGAATTCATTTTGAAGAAGATTTTTAGAAATGTAAAAGCATGCATACTCAAATACTCGAACTTTCTAAGAATTACAAACATTTTTCTAAATAATAATTTCTTGAACAATATTAGGAAAAAACCCACTACCACATTTTTATGCTTTTTAATGGAAATGATGATAAACCACAAAGTGTTCAGCTGAAAAGCATTAAAAAAGATACATGTAGAATGGTAGGAAAAGCAGAGTTCAGAACACCTTAACATCACAGAGAGAGTTGGAAAATCATTAATTCACCAATAATTTATCAAACACTAATTGGTGATTTTCTTTCCATTTGTTATGAGACACAGGGAGGGGTGGTATGATAAGTGCAAGGCATGGTTTCTGTCCTGAAGATATAATCTAGGTAGCAAGGTAAAACATATTTTTTAAATTAAAAAAACTACATTAAAGATAAAATAGTAAAGTTTTGTAGAGAAATTATAAAGCAAAAAAGAAAGCATGTGGGTCTGAGGAAATCTTTTTGAAAAATATCTATCTTGTAGTAGTTTTTTTTTTTTCCTTTCTCTTTTCATTAATAAGGTGACATTTCTGGGCCCACCAAGAAGAAAGAGCCTTTCCTCCTCCAGGCTGATCAGCTCAAGCCGGGGCCATGGCCTTCTGAGCAGAGGGCGGGCTGAATCTCAGCCCCACTCATCCCCCTCCACAGGGGTACCCTTGTCAGGCACAGTCTAACTGTATGAGTGATTCTGCTGTAACAGTTTTTTTTAACCCTATGTCCTGAACACGTCTTGTAACGACACTTGCTTCAAGGATTGGTGAAGGCCAGTGATGCTTTCAGCTTTGTGATATTTACCAGCATGCGTTGCTGTATTTGGGAAAGAAGTTATTGTAGTCTGAAAATGTTGGGTTTTTTTCTATTCGAATATGATTATCCCTTAAGCACTAGAAAATGCATCTTCTCTGAGTAGAAAGGGAGGTGGAAATTTCCATGGAATAGTAAGGATCCTTAGATTTGGGTTCTTATTCCACTTCTTTGAGCCTGAATTACCCCATTTTCAAAAATGCAGACAGTATTATTTATTTCATAGAATTGAGATGAAGATTAAATGAAGTAGAAATATACATAGATGTCCTAGCCCAGTGCCTGGCCCATGGCAGTAGACATTCAGCCACTCCTATCTGTCTCCTCACCACCACAGTGTGGAGGTACGAATGTGCCACAGAACGTGAGTCAGCAACCCCAGATTCCAGCAGTAGCTGCTCCATTTATTAGTTATGACTTGTGTTAGACCTTAGAGGCAATAACTTATGGGGATTAGCAGACAGGTAAGGGGTTAAACTCCACCGAAGGAAGGAGAGGAATAGGGAGGAGACTGAGCATGAACAAAGGTAAAAAAAGTAGAAAAGACAAAAATGTGAGAAATAATAGAAAAACTGGCTGGGCATTAGAGTAAACAGCTATTCTTAGACTCATTCTATTGCTTCTCTTATTATTTTTGTTTCTGGCTATATTAAACTCTATTTTAGACCTTGAAATAAATCTTGTAGATTTCAGATGCTTTAACCATGATAATAGCCAGCAGGCATTATTCAAATGCCTTTTTATGCTTCTATGCCTTTGCATATACTTTCCCTGAGTTTGCCTGTTCCTCTGCAAAGGCCCACTCTTCTGCGAAGCCTCAGCTAAGTTATCACTTGTGAACCCTGCCCTTCAAACCTACCTCACCCTGAGGTGCATAAAATTGCTACATCCACCATGTTCCCATAACATATGAATCTAATACATCACTTGCCACACTGTAGTGTAATTTATGTTTATACATCTGCTCTCCGTTAATAGCGAATGCCTTAACAGACAGACACTGTTTTATTTGCCTTCATATTCTAAATGCTCAGCAGCAATTTGTCAGCTTACTGAAGCTCACACACAACTGCTGGAGGAGCCTCAACAGGGGCAGTTATGCAGGTGCGAGATGCAGAGGGTTTCTTGCCCTCATTGGCTTCAGCCAAGCAGAGGCAGGCAGCCTGCAATCCCTTGCCAATGGACCAAGAGAAAGCCTCCACCCGCCTCCTTGGTGCCTCACCCACTCTCAGCCTGGTAGTATGGAGGACTCGCCCCCCTGCCCAACTCCTCCTCTGCGTCTTGGGGCCTAGCAATGGGTTCCTAGCCCTGGGGTGTCCTGGCACTGCCCAGATGCTGTCAGGCCTATCTTTTCCTAAGACTTGCTGTGTTTTTTTCTTTGCCCCAGGTTCTCCAAACTAATTTCACTTTGCTCACTAGGGATCAAGTCTGGAAGGGCCCCAACTCTTCCTGCCAGAGCTTCACCAGAGCTTAAGTCCTCACTTGCTCCTGGTTGCCAGCTGCCTCAAGAGCAGTGAGCAATTTTTATTTAAGGCAAACTTTTTACTGAAGTATAACATCTTTACAGAAAATTGCACCAATCAGACAGTTACAAGTGGACACCCTTGTAACTAGCGCTAAGATCAAGACAAAGAACATTACCTGAACTCCTCATATGTCCTTCGAGTCACCACCACCTCACTAAGGGTAACCACCATCCTGGCTTTTAACCTTATAGACTTGGTTTCTCTAATGCTGCACTCTTATTTCAATGAAATCACCCAGTATGCACTCTTTAGTATCTGGTTTCTTCCACTCATTATTATACTGGTGACATTGATCCATGTTGTTTTGTGCAGTTTTTTTCATTCTCAGTTGCTGCATATAGCTGCATAAATATACTACAGTTTATTATTCATTCTACTAAACAGACATTTGGGTTGTTTCCATTTCTTGGCTATTATGAATACTACTGCTATGAACAATCTTGTATATGTCTTTTGGCACACATGTGTACACATTTCTAGTGGATATAAAAATAGGAGTAGAATAGCTTAGTTATATGAAGGTTCAGCTTTAGTGTATACCAAAGCAGCTACCTGTAATTTGGGATTGGGGGTAAAGTGAGACCATTTGGGTAGTCATCTTTCTAGAATTCCCAGAGTTTTAATCTTCCTCATATTTGTCACTTCCCTGCCTTCAAGAGCCTCCCCCACGGATTCTGGTTGGGTATGTTCTACTCATCCTTTAACACTTAGGTCTAATAACATTTCCACCATGAGTAGTCCCTTAAACCCCATCCATCCTTGTGTGTGTATGTGAGAGATAACCTCCACATTTATCACAGAACTACTCACCTTGCAATTTATCAGTTTCTATTTATTGGTCTCTGCCACTAGACTGTCATTCCCTCAAAGGCGGGGACTTTGAGTACCTATAAAACCTTACAGAAGGCATGTATAGTAGGTGCTCAGCTAATATTTGTTAAATAATTGAATGAATGAATGAATGAATGAATGAATTCTCAAAAGGTTATCCATGAATGGAACAGTGTGAATTGAGGGGAGGGGATAGGAAGGTGCTGTGAAATCAGGTGTGATTTCGACAGGCTAAAAATGAAGGTCTTGAACTCAGAGTGGGAGGGAGGGAAGGCAGGATAGTCTAGATGCTGGTTATATTTTAAAGAAAGGGTCAGTAAGACATGATGACTGGTTGGTGGTGATTTCAGCACAAGAAGAAAAAGCAAAGGTATTTGCTAGTCTGTGTGATTGGGAAAATGAACTGTTAATAGAAACAGAAAAACCAGGAGAAATCTCCAGTGGGAATTAAGCAAGTGGGAAGGTAAATAATAAACCTTTTCAGGCAAGGTGAGTTCAGGATAAGGTGACAACGGAATATTTAAGATAAAAATTCCAGCAGAAAACTAGGCATAGAGAATTCGAGCTCAGGAGAGATAATGAGACAAAGGGACCAGACATAGATCTGGTAATCTAACCACAGAGTTCAAAGTTTACAGTGAAGCTAAGGGAATAGATGAGGTTCCTGGGAACAGTGTGAAGAAAAATGTCAAGAGCAGGAGGAAGACAAAGAAAGAGGCACGAGAAGAGTCAGGGATCTGCCTGATACGTCAGAGGAGAATCAGGATATGGGAAAAGGAGGACCCAGAGCATTTTAAGGTGGAAGGGGTGGACAAGAGTGTCAACTGTAGAAGAGAGGTTGGGCAGCTTGTGAACAGAAGAAAGGCTGTTGATCTGTGATTAAGAGAGCAGTAGTGATTTGAGTGAGCTGCCATTTGTAGCTTCAAAAACACGTTTTAAGTGACCGTCAAGATATTCTTCAAATCTCAGCACATAGAGGAACTTTAAAATGGCTGGTTTAACTCACTTCTTCTGAATCAAGCTATACCTAGAACACAAAGCTTACAGGATGCCTCCAAGGTAAACAACCCAAAGCACCAAATCTGGCTGACAGTTTCATTTGGTCTCCATGAAAATGAAATTTTACCTCTGATTTGTCACGATCCTCACGAACCTTTATACTCTAGTGCGTGGCTGCTTCAAGCATCTTAGTTACTTGAACATTATAGGCATTGAGTATGCAAACTCTGGTCTAAGGTTCTAAAGATGATGGTAGCACTGGGGCAAAAGCAGAGTTCTTATGGATTCCTTCCTCTCTGTTACATGGACTGTCTTCTATAACTCATGAGCAGCATTGGCAAATTCTTACAGATGCATCTATCTGTATAACTTCTTTTTTTTTTTTTTTGCGGTACATGGGCCTCTCACTGTTGTGGCCTCTCCCGCTGCGGAGCACAGGCTCCGGACGCGCAGGCTCAGCGGCCATGGCTCACGGGCCCAGCCGCTCCGCGGCATGTGGGATCCTCCCGGACCGGGGCACGAACCTGTGTCCCCTGAATCGGCAGGCGGACTCTCAACCACTGCGCCACCAGGGAAGCCCATATAACTTCATTTTATTTAAATCATGGCCCAGATAATACATTAGATCATGGACAGGGTGGCATAGCAAATTAAATATACAAACTCTACAGACACATGTGAAATAAAACTGGGAGTTGTGGATCAAACTAACTGCCAATAACTCAAACAGGTAATTGTCACCGAGTTCTTTTACTAATTTTATTGTTCCTTTGTGCCCCTCTAGATCAGCTTTATAAACCATGACCACAGAGGATGCCTTGACACCTTCAAGATATAACTAAAGACAAAAGAATCAAAAAGCTCTAGGAGAATGTGTGAGTCATTTTTCTCTTCAGATAAAGAAATCCACACTGCTCTGCCATTTCTCAGAGTACATAGGCTATAGATTTTGACAGTCAGCATTTCTCATGGCTAGCGATCATTATCTCTTAAGAACCTCTAATGAGAGGAGTTAAATAATAATTTTGGTGAGAACAAAAGTGTGAAAACACGCATAATCCTCCCATTATCTAGTTGATGGACTTTATGTCTGATGTAAACACATCTGTGTCTATATTCACAAAACAAAAAAAATACCATAACTTTATATAAGTTCAGTACAGGACTTTATTTAGAATATATTTGAACAGCTGACTCAGAAAACTAATAGAGGAATGTTATACTATGAATTAAAAAAA
Organism: Hyperoodon ampullatus; assembly: GCF_949752795.1. Classification (NCBI taxonomy): domain Eukaryota; kingdom Metazoa; phylum Chordata; class Mammalia; order Artiodactyla; family Ziphiidae; genus Hyperoodon; species Hyperoodon ampullatus. The sequence continues at coordinate 15,744,360 of NC_136914.1, read as the reverse complement.
GATGAATGCAATATGGCTTAATATTGAAATCAAGAGGTTTATATTTTATTTGATATTGTATTATTGAAGCACAACTCAGTGGTATCAAATAAGTAATTTAAACATTCCTGGTATAATTAGGGATTTGACACCAGATTTGAAAAATTGAACACTTGGCTTTGATATATTTCAACAATACAACTTTTCACTAAAAGTTGGAATGGCTTTAATAAAAGACTACTCTCCAATTAACTAATTACTGAAAAGAAACCTTAGGCTTTTCAGAAATACTATACCATGACTCTTAATTTTAGCCAAAATTTCCAAAACATAGAAATGAATTGTAAACTTTCTCATAAATAAGCTTGGAACAAACCTCTTTCTTAATATTTAAAACAAAAGCCATTCTTTGAGTGATGCTTTATAGTGTACAAGACTTTTTGTTCGCAAGCTTCAATTTCTCAATCACATCAACAGATAAATAAAAGGAAACTTTTTCCCCCATAAGGGAAACAATGTATGGAACAAAAGTTTCCACCAAAATGTTCCAGAATAAACTCTGATCAATGTTATGCAGAAGGATGATATCTGCTTACTCTAGAGATGAAAGATATGTGGTTGGATGCATTTTACAGAGTTCTTCCAGCCTGGTCGTTAGCTTGGCTGCCAGGGCAGGAATTGAGTGTAAACTTCAGTGAACATCAGGTATAATTTTTCAGTTTTTTTTAAAAAAAAACACTATGGGGCTTCCCTGGTGGCACAGTGGTTGAGAGTCCGCCTGCCGATGCAGGGGACACGGATTCGTGCCCCGGTCTGGGAAGATCCCACATGCCGCGGAGCAGCTGGGCCCGTGAGCCATGGCCGCTGAGCCTGCGCGTCCGGAGCCTGTGCTCCGCAACGGGAGAGGCCACAGCAGTGAGAAGCCCGCGTACCGCAAAAAAAAAAAAAAAAAAAAAAAGACTATGTATTCTAGAACTTAAATTCTCAACTTCTCCATAATCTCTTTTGCACTTTCAGTCTGGCCACTTTCACATCAAATTATATGTCTGATAAGGGAACCTAGTGCAACTGGGGGTAATAAAATGCAGTAGGCTAAAATTGAGGTAACTAAGATGTCAGGAAAATCGTGAGGATATGCAAAAACCCAACTGCATTGTTGATTTCTTCCTGAAGTGCTCTGAAATGTTATTGGGGGTGGTAGTGTTTCCAAATCTCCATACATTTGCAAATATAAACATTACTATAAAAATTTTGTCAACATGGCTTGTCAAAGTGCTAAGAATAAATTTACTACAGTACCTATATACTGGGTTGCTGCTAATTTTAATTTATTCAGGAAGTCCAATGAACTTAAGAAAATTTAAGAATAACTTGAAAATAATTTAATTGATCGATTTGACATTGTTTTTCTCATTTAAGTTATGAAAGCTGGTAAAAAAAAATTTTAAGTGATGACATAATTGAATGAAGAAAAAAGAAAATCAAGGCTGGCACTGGATTCTTTTCCCTACAGTTCCTGAAACAGAACAAATCTTCTACTAAACCCTACTACCTTCTTCAGCTGCTTTGTCATGCTGAAGCCACTTGCCACGTTTATGCCTTTTCTATTCTTCACAGATATTATATCTATATGTCTATATAGATACATTCATTTATTTCTCTATCTACTTATTTATTTATATTTTTATTCTCCAAGAGCTAAGAACCCATTTGAACCAGGCTACCAAAGTGAACCTTTCATTGGTACTTGCTTCCTAGAAACGTTATACGCACATAATAACTAAATCAAACACATGGACTGATGAATAACAACAGTTAATGAATGTCACGTGCTCCAAGAGACATGCTGGAGCTCTCCGTCCTCACCTGTAGAAGTATGAACACCCCCTGACTGTGTTGTGAGTGAAATGTTCCTGAGTCTTCTCATTTCCAAAATCCTCCAGGGGGTCTGACCACAGGATATCACACATAGGTCCATAAGCGGGTGGTTCTTTGAATCGGTCTAACTAAGAAAAATAGAAGACAGAGAACAAAATACTAATCTTTGGAAAGTTGGAATTCAGAAATAGAAGAAACCAGCATTTTGCAGTACTCACGTTTGCTCCCCAGCCACAGCGCAGCGTGAACTGCCCCCTACCTCTCTCCTGACCTGTGCTCCTTCCTCCCCACTCTTCGACTCTTCACCTTTCTCGAACTTTCCTTCCTTCTTCCTCCTGACACTCATTTATTATCTGCCTTCAGCTCACCCTTTGCTTCCCTCTTGCCTCTTTAATTCCCACTCTTTACTCTGTTCCTCCTTTTTCCTGGTTTCCTCTCCGTCTTTCTCTCCTTTTTATTTTAGCCAGCCTAGTGTTTTAGTTACTACCAATTGATGTGACTCTAACTGTGTTTCATTTCTTGAGGAGAAGCTTTTATTTTTTATCTTTGGGGAAATTTCTGTTACTGCCCCCATCAAACTGTGATTTAGAAATCAGGATGGGGAACAATTTACGGTGTTTATATTCAACAATATAATTTTGAGAACAGACGGCTTTCATTTTAAGAGTAGTTACTTGCTATATGACATTTTGGATATTCACTCATTAGGGGATATCTAAGTTTCTAATTAAAGTCCAAGATGATTGGAGTCATTTTACTGGGTACAAACCAATCTTAACAATAAGCAGTAGAATGAACTCCAATTTAGCTGGTCATTCTTCAGCTCACAGTTCTAAGCTTTATAGTTTTACCTTAAGTCCTCATACGAAATCCATTTTCCAAGTTTCCAGCTATAAATGTTTAGCAAAGTCATATTTCAATTTAAAATGGTACATTTAGAAGCTATGAGCAATACAATAACTGGAAATGACACTTCACCAACAATTCTATAACACTGTCACCATCTTATAGTTTATCCTGATTTGACTACAATCAAAGGATCTTGGGTGAAGTTAGCAGATATTATGGAGTCTCTTGAAAAAAGGCATAAAACAGCTTTGAAAACTCATTAAGAACCAATATTCTTCATTTTCAATACTTTAATATTTTAAAAAATCCCATAGGGACAGGTGAATATATAAGGCTGACAGCCTATCAAATTCTCTCTTTTTCTGAGACATAAAAGGCGATGTAAATAATGGTCTTGCTACACACCATTTTTTACTAATATCTAAAAAGAACGAAGAAATATTTCACTTTTTCAACACCCAATGAAAAACTTCAATAAGACAAGACTCTCTATATTTCAACCATTATACTATACATAAAATATTCATTGCAAACTTAGACTTAAGATAATTTAGATAATTTATGCTTTTGGAACAATTCATACAAGAAAAATAATGCTTGTCCATAAAAATACAGAATTTCTTTCTGAGAAGCAAGAACTGATTATTCGGGATAGAACAGTAGAGGGGGGAGACTTCCTGATTAATGTGAATTCCCAGCTAGAGCTCTGATAAGGCCACCAGAATATAGAATTTATTCTGGAAAAGTTATAAAATGCATTCTGAAATTAATACCATCTACTGTGAAAATAAACAACTCTGAAGTTAATTAAAGTAAGTGTGGTGGAAACTCTGACATATGGCAAACGCAAACATAAAAATCACTTTATGGCTCAGTCCAAAGTGTATTGACAAATACGAAAATTGAACATAATATCTGAAACATGCCAGAAACAAAGTTCTAGGGATAGCAGAGCGTATTTTAAAAATCTACATAATTTATGATAAGAAGTTTAGTTACTGATTTCAGGAGTCCATCAGACTCTAGAAGAATAAAGTGGTTACATTCATGCAGAAAGTGAACCACTCTATACTTGAACTCCGTGACTACACTTCAGTGTCCTGTCTCTACAGAACTTGAAATACAGAGCAAATATCAATCCTCTGTGTGCTACAGAACACCAGAAGCAGATGTGTAGTGGTGTCTTATAAAAAAGGACACAAACACACAGAGCAGGAAACAAAGGTTTATTTAATGTATTTTTGTTTAATTTAAAAAATAAAACCCATGAATTTCCTTTCTAACAGGAAAGTAAATACAATATTATTTTTACATTTGAAGACTTGGACCTTAATGATAGAGTATTCAGATAGAATTTGACTGTTTTACTTACTTAAATATAGTTTTTCTTTAAAAACCAATGAAATTTTAAAAGAATATTGAGCATAATCAAAGAAATAAAAGACTGCCTCTTCCACTACATAAAACTATCCTATACTACATTTTCTCATGAAAGAGATATTCCCACATTCAATCTAACTCATCTTTTTGCTGGCCAAAACAACAGTAAGATCTAATATTAAATTAAGTAGAAAAATACCTCTTTAAAAAAATCAACTGTTTTTCACCTTGTCTCTCAGTACAATCAATAAAATAGCATCATAGCCTTTGTTAGGTTGTTACTTTAAAATTTTAAGCTGTGAAAATTGTTAGATTTTAAAAAAAAAGCTAATATGGACACATTGTAAAGGTCAAGTTGTGATATTTTCCCAAGAGGAAAGCAACATCTTTTAACTGTAATATACCACGAATATACAACGCATTGTTTGAAACAAGCCAAGGGGAAATGAAAAGGCATATATATATATATATGTGTGTGTATATATATATATATATATATTTTAGTGATCAAATATTTAGTATTTCTAATGACACATCACATGGTAAAATGAACCTTGAGGTTTTCGAGATGAAAACTCTTCCAAGTATAAATATATGTTTCTTTCTAGATAAAAAAAAAAAGAGATTCATAACCACTTTAAATCATTTTAATTCAGAAGTTTCAAGTTAGTGATAAAGGCAGGGAAATTAATGCCTTGCATTTATTACTGAAAGACACCAAATGGTAGACTTGGAAAATAACAGAACTTACTTTTCTGATATCATCTAAGGTGTTAATCTCTGGAGACAAACCGCCGTGTACACATAGGAACTGTTGGTTCATCAGGGCAGCCAGGGGCAGGCAGTCAAAGGCATCCATGCAGGCATCATATACGCGTTCTGAATACTTTATTTTACCTTTAATATATGATTAAAAACCAACTACTTACTCTTATGATTTCACAGGTAGGATTTGGTTCATAAAAATAGGGTTTAAAAAAAAAATGTTTTCTTGCTGGAATCATATTAGCATATAACTACACATGCAAAGTTCCAAATGTGATTAAAGAAGACTTTTTTAAAGTTATATATTAATCTTTATATCTACTATTTTTTATTTTTGTTGTTCTTCCATATTTGGCAGTTTTTAGTTACTTTTTGTGTAACAGAGGTGAGAACTTTTGTATACATATATCCCTGCTAGTTATCTGCAGATGTGTATTAAAAAAAACAAAAACAAAAAACACAGCAACTAGGAGACCAACAGAAGAGGGCACAAAACTGGCTGATTCTCCTGAATGTTCTTATAGAAAAGCAGATTGCAAGAAAGTTTCCAAAGCTGTTTCTAAATCACGGCACATTACTTTTCCTTTATTGACTTATATCTAATGTTTTGAGATAAGTCTCTATGCTCCATTGAAATAGGACTAAATGACAAAGAGAAATTGAAACTTCCAAGGACAATGAAGAAAATTAAGAGAAGAGGAAAATGAAATTTATATGAAGTACTCCTCACTCTTAGTATTTATTTCTAAAGGAAGAAGTCGTCTTTAATTTTGTAAAATCCACTCAAGGCTGGTAAATCTACTGGGTCCAGAAAGAGAGGCTCAATGTTGAATCTGCCCTCCATTTGTTTTTACTGAGTGATTTGAGATTAAAGAATAGGATTATCCTCAACAGCAGTATTCTGGCTATTTAAAAAAATAATTTCATCACTTGTTGCTTAGGCTAAATCACATCAAATATTAATTTGAATTTTTTTATCACTTTATAAAAAAATATAATTTAAAAAGAAATTCTGAATTCTCTTAATTGACCATGCTCAGAAAGTAATATGGAATGACATAATATAGTATCAGTTTTTGAATTTTTGAGTTTTAAGCAAGGGATCATATTGTAATACGTCCTTTGTATGGACTAAAATCACTATTTAGCACATACGATGTTAAACGAAGAAGCCTGAAGTATACTTACATTCTTGTTTAAATGTGAAATACTCTGTTAGATGTCTACATTCATGATTTCCACGAAGTAAAAACAGTGTTTTAGGGTAAAGAATTTTCAAAGCCCACAAATACAGCACACACTGAGGAAAAAAAAAAAAAGAATAATATAAAAATAAATATTTTCCATTATACTTACACATACCTTGGCTGACATATCAGGAAGACATGAACCAAATGCACTACTGTGACCAAAAGTCCCCAAAAGGCTAAGTCTTTTTTATGGAAGATATTGAAAATCAAACAGAAAACATTACTTTGGTACAGAGCCAAGGTTCATCTATACTAAAGTATAAACATTGCACTGGAGATCTAGACACCACACTAAAACAATGGACTGCATAGAGTTTATTGGGAAAAGCCCGAATGAAAATATACTAAAAATGAAAATATACTAAAAATACTTGTGTCAAAGTATGAGAAGAAATGTGATAGACAATTAATAAATAAAATAAAGTCACTTCTCTTTATAAAGGTAATTATTTTGTAAAAATTAGGTAAAAGAAATGGGAGAATTAGAAAGGAAAGGCACCACAAAATTTGGAAGCAAACACTGACAAGCTCAGGCTGACTTGGATTGTAACTATTTTCTTTTTTTTTTTTTAATTTATTTATTTTTTTAATATTTTTTTATTTTTGGCTGCTTTGGGTCTTCATTGCTGCGTGGGCTTTCTCTAGTTGCGGCAAATGGGGGCTACTCTTCATTGTGGTGCACATGCTTCTCATTGCGGTGGCTTCTCTTGTTGCGGAGCACAGGCTCTAGGTGCGTGGGCTCAGTAGTTGTGACACACGGGCTTAGTTGCTCCGCGGCATGTGGGATCTTTCCGGACCATGGCTCGAACCCGTATCCCCTGTATTGGCAGGCAGATTCTTAACCACTGCGCCAGCAGGAAAGTCCCTGTATCTATTTTCCATTATGCTCTCTCCTTCACTACTCTTCTCTCCCATTATCTTGTCTCTTATTTCAGTGCCTTTGGTATTTAAAGCCTTGAGCTTTTTGTTTTATACATAATTGTAAATAAACTGAAGGCCAGGGAATCTCACTACACATGCTGCTGATAGCTAGGGGAAACATTTCATATACCTTAGAACTCTCAAATTAATTACTTGGGTATTATAGTTTGCATAAAAATGAGGGCCAAGTATAAATTCATCAAGCGACACTGACACAGTCTTCCTGGAGTGTGAATTAAGATAGATAACTGGGATACTCAGGTATTAACATCAATTTCATTATACTCAAATAGCATTCATTAAAAATCCACAGGGGGGCTTCCCTGGTGGCGCAGTGGTTGAGAGTCCGCCTGCCGATGCAGGAGACACGGGTTCGTGCCCCGGTCTGGGAAGATCCCACATGCCGCAGAGCGGCTGGGCCCGTGAGCCATGGCTGCTGAGCCTGCGCTCCGGAGCCTGTGCTCCGCAAGGGGAGAGGCCACAACAGTGAGAGGCCCGCCTACCGCAAAAAAAAAAAAAAAAAAAAAAAATCCACAGGGAAGAGAAGAGCACACTGAAAACAAGTATGCTTTTTTATCCTCATGAACTTTATTCTGAAAGTTAAGACGTTAGAGAACCAGAAAAATATTGAGACAAAAGTCTGATTCTGGTTACTGAAATTTAAAACCAAAACTGAAACAATATTTACATTTTAATAATGAGTTTTCCAACATATAGTAGGTATGCCGGATAATCTCCACAGGGAAAAGCTACTGGCAATTCATTTGTGGTGCTACCTGTGAGCAATAATCATCTCTGTCAGCTCATGTGATAATTTATTAAATGAGTGGAAATAAATGTTTGAATATATAGTCCAAGTTTTGAAGAAAATACTAATTATCAGAAAAAATATGTATTCCTGAGTTGTTCAAGCAAGATACTGCCCCTCACTGTAATTATGATTGAATAAACAAAAAATAATTAGCTGATATCAAATTTTACATATATATGTTATATTAGTTAATTTTATAATTACCATTTTCTGCTTATAGTTATTACCTAAAGTTCATGTGAAAGATGACAGTACTATTTCTGAGAAGTTGACCAACTGGCCTGTATTGAAGGATTATGATCTGTTGATATGTGTACGTGGCTCAATGAGTCTCTGATTGCTATGCATCAGGTTTAGAGGTGCACTTACAATGTTCTAGTAAAAGGAGTGTGTATTATCAAGCTTGTCTCACATTTCAGAGATGATATTTATACACTGTTATTAATGTCAATGAGAGAACTATTCTCAATTTAAAATTTATAAGATTTTATCATATGTATGTTTTGTTTATATATTATAAATAATTTAAAATTATAAATTTAAAATATAAATTAAATTATAAATTATATAAAAAATATTTTTCCAAATAGGTTGTTAACATTGGATGTTTGACTTGGAATAGAAATGGGATGGGTATGTGAAGTCTTTTAAAAATTATATTTACTTGTTGAAAGTGCTGTATTAAATGCATACATTGGGGGAGAGAATACGTGTTTTGGCTACTCTGTAGTTACTTTTTAAAAAGGTTTTCTTTGTTTCTTGTTTTCACTAATATATAACTTATATCCAGTGAAATGTATCTATCTTAAAGGTACAGGTCAATGAATTTTTGCATATGTATATTCCCATGAAACCGCTGCCCAGATTCAGTTACATTTCAGCACCCAGATGGCTCCCTTGTGCCCCCTCCCAAATCAATGCCCTTTGGAAAATGTTACCACAGTTCCAAACTCTTTAGATTAGTTTTGCCTGTAACAATTTATTTTAAAGCAAAGCTATAATCTCTCCAACAAAAATCTAAAATGCAATTTTTTAACCCCACTCAAATACTACTACTAGAGGAATCACATTCTAGGGCCCGTATTTTCTTTTTATGCCATCTGTTAAAAGATCCTGTCTTGACATTAGCACATGGCTTTATCACCTCTAGTCCTGATTACTATAGCTCTTTCATAACTGAAACCTCAAAGGTCCTGTGGTATCCTTATCATACCTATTTACCTTTTAAATGATTCAGTACACATTTCATGTCCCTTATTATGTAATGGATGTAAAGCACCCTGCATGTAGCAGGAGTTCAGGAAACGTGAGCCTCTTTCCTGTAAATGAGAAGGAAGGCGGTCAGAAAGGAGGGGGAAGTAGAGAGAGATTGGGGGAGAGAGAGGAAGAAAGAGAGAAAGAGAGAGAGAGAGATGACAGAGAAAAAGGAAGGGAGGGAGGAGGAAAGAAAAGTAAAGACAAGACTAGAGAAAAGAAAACTCAATTTCCAAATTCTTGGCTCAGAATACCCTAAAAATAAGAATCCGCTTTCCACATTTTACTTCCCTCTCCCCTGTGGCAAGAATAAAATATCTTCCCAAACACTGAATAAAACCACAAATGCAGCCAATATGGAAGAAGTGGCAATGGTAAATGACAGGGCAAGGGTGGACTGGAGAGTGGAGCCCCGCGAGCTTCACCCTCAACATCTGGTGGGAGAGCACTGCCAAGTACAACACTGTGCTGCTGGTAACTATTTTGCCATCTAAAGTTCTAACATGCTGGAGAGCTAAAGATCTTGAACAAAATTATAACCTGCTATTCTTTTAAAAAAGAAAAGTCTCGCGTAAAAAAATTATCCCATTTAATGAACAATGAAAGAAAAATCAGTTAAATAATTGGTTATTTTTGTCCATGGGGTATCAGATGGCTAATGTGAATAAAATGTTCCCTGGATTAATTGGTTAAAGTAGAAATAGAGAGGCAAGTTCCATTGGCTTTTTTTGCAGGGTGAGATGTAAATTAATTGCACTAATCACGTTCAACTGGACCTCGACTATCTTTCCAGTCATCCTCTAAATAAACAGATATTTACAATCTAAAATTAGTTTGGTTTAGTCAATATGAAAGATCGAGCCTCCTGTATCTTTTTGTTAATTTTTTATCGCAGACATAGTTTTCTCTTATTTAGCTTCCCCAATGAAGCAGCACTAAGGATATACTTTTCTTCATTAGTTTAATTGGCTCATTGATAATCGCAGTGCAGGTCTTTACTTTGTAATTTGTGCCTCTTAATGATGTGTATTCTTAAAAACCTGTACAGGGGAGTAAAGAAGGATGTAAAAGAGGAAGCAAGAAGTAAAACACACAAACATACAGCTTCAGATACATATCAAGCAGCTCCCTAAAATAACTATACATGCTGTGAAACATTCTAATCAAAAGGGCTGTCTCTCAGTCACAGGACGGTAAAGTGAGGGATATGCACTGGCTGGGAAAAGATCCAAACTCCTGAAAAAATGTCAAATGCTGCTCCTTTAAGACATCATTTGCCTGGTCTGACAAGCACACAGAGAAGCAGCAGTGGGACTAGCAATGCACTCTAAGGACGACTGGCTGCAGGGAGACAGCCAGACAATTTCTTCCTCATGTCTGTGGCAACACTCTGTCACCTAACATTGCTTGCTGTACCCTTTGCTTGTTATTCTCATGCAGAAGCATGGAACATTGCCTGACGTGCTGTGGTTCGTTCTAGTCTATGAGCTTACAGTGAATAAACACAACTACTCTTCCTGCTTAAAGGTGTTTGAGGCCTGGGCTGAGATCTAGTCGTTGGTGCAGGGGCACAGCTCTCTAAGCTCAAGGCAAGGTCTTGCAGGGCAGAATGGCTAGAAAGGGAGCCCGAGGAAGTGAACAGAAGAAAGAAACAGTGGTGTGTGCCTCTGTTTGCAATTCTGAGTTTTTCCCTGCATTCTCAGAGAAACACACTCAGACACGAAACTATCAATATATATATACACATAGTCTTGATCAAAGAGATTAGGTAGCATAATGCCATCATGAGAAAGAGGATGGTATTTGGTGTGAGGCAAATCATTATCCCAGGCAAAATTATCTCTTTCACCACTACTCAAAAGGTTGGTTGTTTCATGTGGGCTAACTTTGTGGGGAACGATTTCTAATCTTGGCAAAAGAAGATGGGGGGAAAGGCGGGGAGGGAGTGTATAAAATGAACTCCATGTACTGCCCAGAGCACACTACCCAGTGCCTGAAAATACTACCCAGCTGAGACTACATGAAATCTGAACCTACTCTTCAAAGCTGATTTCATAAAAATTAAACTTAACTGCTCCTCTTGGCCCAGAGAATAGCCAAAGGAGGAGACCTGCAGTGGAACTCTGAATTATTGAGATGAATCAGGAAGCCTGTTAGGATAGTACACGTTGGAAAACTGAGCTCTCATTTTAGAATTTATCTTAAACCAACAGGATGCTCAAAGAGAACATTTTATATTTAATGCTTTGCCCTTCAGATTATATTATATACAAAGAGTTATTATATATATTATATTACATATTATATAATGTGTAATATAATATATATATTATATACAAAGAGTGTGTATCAGTGCCTGCATCACTGACATGTGCATTTTTTGTGGTTCTTTTAGTGAGTATATGGCCAAGGCATGGGCTGTAGTGGAAAGAGCACAGACTTTGCATCCCGGCACTGCCATTTACTATGTGTGTGACTCTCTCTGAGCCTTGGTTTCTGCATGCTGAAAAGAAAGACATTTACATGTTCCTTGAAGAGCTGTGAGGAATAAATGAGATCATTTATACTAAGCAAACAATACCATTTCCAGCTTGCAAACAATGTCAGCTTCCTTAATCCACAATACGAAGCCTCACAGTATCTTCAGTAAGTATATTTTATATAAATATCAGTTCTATTTTAAATAGGCTGATATCACTGAGCCATTCTCAAACCCCTCAAAGGTCACAGTCTAATCAAAATGGATCATTTTTACTTCTGAGGCCATCACACTTTTGTCATTTCTGTGTGTATGTGGTAAGTCCCCGGGGCTATACTCCCAGACTTCTAGAGTTGAATTAAAGAGCTGTTTTTGAAGATGGGGACTCTGATATATGCATCTCAGAACTTTTAAATGTCCTATGATACATACAGTCGATATTTCACCAACATTTGGTTTCAGACTTTGATTCTTTGTTTGAATTGCAGAAGGTACATATTACATAAACTACCACAACTTTCATAGTTCAAAAATCTAGATTAATTGTAGACTAAAATAAAAATCTACGGAGGAACCAGTGATTACTGCTTCGCAACTTCTTTAAGGAAACAGTTCTAAAAAGCTCTAATTAGAGAGAGTTTGGGAAGTTTCAAAAGGTTTGAGGCCAGAGATTCAGAAGCGTGAACTCTTCTCGTAAAAAAATCAAAGGTAAATAGACTGGTAAGATTAAGAAAATATAATCACTCCCAACAGGAGAGTCTTTGCCATTCTTTGCTTAGAAGGTGGGCTTCAAGAAAAGTAGAACACCGATTTCATTTATCCTCAGAACCTTCCATAGGAGCATATAAATATTAAATGAATAAGATAAATTTAAGAGTTACTAAAACAATTTTTAAAAATATTTTCTTAGTTTCCACATGACCCTAATTTAAGGGAAGTAGCGGAAACTCTTTATCTCCCATTACTGCTTTCTGTTTATAGCAGTCTTTCTCAAATCTGGCTACACATGGAAATCACATACGCAAGGTAAACCAATTCTGGCCCACGGGAAGTAACAGTGCCACTTACGGGAAACATCCTTAAATGAGAGGACATACCCTTTGCTTCCTTCTTTTCCTTCTAGCTGCATGTAATGTGGGAATATGAGCAGTCTTGGGTCATGAGGTTGACTTTGTAATGAGGCCACGCACATCAGATCAATAAGGCAGAGACCCTGGGCCCTGGCAACAGGTGGCGTCACACCAGCCATGGTCCGCCCATCTATGAGCTTTTACTAGAGAGAGAAATAAACTTCTATCCTGTTCAAACCACCATTATGTTTTTTTTTTTTCCCCTTCACTCTTGGCAGATACTAGCCCTAATGTGATACAAAGGTCTTACAAAATTTGTACTCAGTCACACTTCTCTGCCATGTTGGTCAAGTTAGCCCATGGATGAGGTTTATGAGGTTTCCTAATTTCTTCCTCTGTACTTTTCTCACTTGAGTTTCCCTCCTGGTTAAATCTTGTTTTTTGTTTCTAACCCCAGCCATATATGCCCTCGATATTCTCCCAAACATCTATATTCCAATGGTAATTATTTTCTGTACCTTTTTTATCCCAAGATTTTAATAATCAGTTCAAATAATAATTGAATCCTGGAACCATCTGTTCAAGGCTTCTTATTCTATAAAGCTTTTTACAGTTATACTTTCCTACATAGATTTAGGTTTCTAGAGAGCAAGGATGTATATTTCTTTAAATTCTCCTAATTACAGTGCATATACATGGAAGAAATACCTAAATGTACTCCTCTTTTTGGAATTAAACACCAACACCACCCCTCCCTCCCTTACCACCATGAATGATTAAGAAATATGTGATCTTTAAATGAGATCCTTAAATGTGATTAATATATTGGTGGGCTATATATATATATATATACATATATGCATAGTCAATGATGGGAGGTGAATTGAATAACCCCCCCCAAAAAGTTAGTATAATAGTTTAAAAACAAAAGCCATTTAGGAGTGACATGTTTTTCAACATTAAATATTCCTATAATAAATAAAGTATTATGATGAAAATTTAAAAACCTAGAATCTCTTTAATAAATGATTGTTATGAATGTATGACATTGGTGTGAGACTTCAGTAAATTTGATTTCTCTCTTTAATTAAGATAACTGTTTTCCTTTTTAACGCATTATTTCCAAGAGCACATATAATGTCAGCTACTACAGCATGAGCTCTGATTCTTTAAAACTTATTCTTATTTCAAACTATTTCTTTTAATAAATATTTAATGAATCATTTCTATGTATGAAACACCATGTGAAGCACCAGAAAGAGAAAACATGTGAATGAAACAAGAGCCTTGTCTTTATTTTGAACGTAACTTCTACTTACCTGAAGCAGATGCAGTTGGGATGCTGAGGAAGAACCTCTACTCAAAGGTTATCTGTTTTGTTTTAACTAATGATTTTGACAAATTACCCTAGTTAGATGACAGGTGCCAAAAAAGACAAAATATAGCAGCTGTCAGTGTACTCACACAGACTCATACACACAAATGCAGACACACACACATGCACTTGACTATCAATTTACAAAAATAACTTATTGTCTCATAATTATAAGACATAACCAGGCAAACACATTCCTGCTTATTTAATCAAATTTGATTCATTGTTTCAACATGAGATAGAATTATCTAATGTCAAATATCATGCAAGTTTTGCAAAGTTGCAAACCTATAAAAAGTACGAAAGGCAAGATCTTACTATGAACCATTTCCTTGGCATTTCTATGCAATAAAAAGCATATGAGAATCAACGGAAAATAGGATATGGAATATCCCACACATTTATGTGTATTAAAGTTCATTGGTAAAGACTAGGGATTTACTTAAGGCAATACATATACCACTTTATTTTGCTAAGATATTGTTGATCCATTACTGAGCAGCTAAGAAGAAATGATGCAGACTTACTTCGATACTGAAGTACCCTCTGTCTACATAGTCCCCTAAGAAGAGGTAGCGAGTGTTGGCAGGAGATCCGCCCACTTCAAAGAGCTTCATCAAGTCAAAGAATTGTCCATGGATGTCCCCGCAAACTGAAAGAAACAAAGAAAATTCATCTGATGGTTACATTTTGTTAAGACTTTGAATTAGACGATAAAATTACAAAATTTTACAACCAGAAGGAATTTAGAGGTCATCTTAGCCAAAACGTTCTTTTGCAAAACAGGAAAGTGAGACAGAAATTCCAAACTTAATTGGTGGCAGACCTGGCTTTTGCATCCAGTTCTACCGATTCACAGATTAACTGGAAAAATAAAGATAATAATAACAATAATGGCTATTATTGTTGTACATTTAACAATTCTGCACCAAACACTGTGCTAAGAGATTTCTACACAGTTTATAGTCATGGGATAGGATTTCCTTTTGCAGATTAGTCAAAGAGAGGTTCAGAAATTTGACATAATCTATATACTGAAGTCTAAATATGTATCTACTACATGTTATTGACTCCTGAAGAAAAGGAAATGTTGATACCCATTATAAAAAATGTATTTCATTGACTCTAAAATGCCATCAATTATAAAACACACCATTATTTTATGTACCACTGAGAAAGAAAAAAACTCCAATTTAATTTAAATTTATATTATAAAAGAGCATTTTTGTAAGATGTACCCTGGTATCAGATGTCAATTTTTTTTTTTTAATTGTGAAATGAAAAAAATCCTGTAAAACTGTATAAATAATGACAGGGAATTGACTTTCTTAACTTTCTCACCTTCTCTTTTAAACCAAAATTCTTAAAAAAGCTATGTAGTCTCTCTTTTTAAAACCCCTTATTCAGTACTTACTATTTCACTTACTACTTTCAAAGCCCTAAGAAAATAAATATTATCTCCATTATGGTTATGTGGCTAGGCGAGATCACTGTTAAAAATGAATGATACGGGCTTCCCTGGTGGCGCAGTGGTTGAGAGTCTGCCTGCCGATGCAGGGGACACAGGTTCGTGCCCGGGTCCAGGAAGATCCCACATGCCGCGGAGCGGCTAGGCCCGTGAGCCATGGCTGCTGAGCCTGTGCGTCTGGAGGCTGTGCTCCGCAACGGGAGAGGCCACAACAGTGAGAGGCCCGCGTACCGCAAAAAAAAAAAAAAAAAAAAAAAAGAATGATACAACTGAACTGAACTGAAAAAAAAAATTGATACCGAGTTTCAATTCAGATTTGTCTAATTCAAAGCTTTTGCTGTCAAGCATCATGTTATAATATCTTTGACATTTATATGGTTTATACATGTGTATATATTTACTACCTTAAGACAATTTTATGCTTGAATGATGAACGCGATGTGGCTGTTTCTTTAATGCTAAGAGGTTCATAGAATGAATGTTATCAGTGAATAGGAAATCAAGAGGCCAAAGGATGCTATATTAACACATTCTATGCTGTAATCACAAGCAAGCTGAAATGTTTTAAACCTCATTCCTTTATCTGATGAAAGCCGATAGAAAGAAAAATGAGTCAAAGGAGTTCATTGATGAAAAAACTATAAAACAGTGGGTGAATAAAAATGTCATATAAATCCTCATTCTTACCATCAAGGAACAGCTAGTAAGGACCCAGAGTTCTATAAACCTGAAACAGGTACAGGTGGACTCTATTTTAAAATACCTGCACTCGAAAATCTTAGAACCTATCAAACAGATGTAAATTACAAGGAGCTATAACTGCTAAGGCATTCTTTCTGAAAATTCCAATCCCATAGCTTCTTCCCTCTCATGAGCAAGAGATACACAGTACAAATACCAGAAACATATTCTTCCACTTCTGAAATAATATCATACTAGAAAATTGTTTATAAATAATCGTTTTTATTCTTACAGTTGAGTATTTTGCAAACGGGTCCTTATCCTGGCCTAATGAGGAATTTGGTTTGTGAGAGACATGTCATATACTGTATTTTAACCAAAGGGAAAGAAATAAAGAGCAACAAGTGTCGTGGTTCAAACACTGCCGGGTACAGGTGCCAGTACCCACTTTGGGGAGACTTCCATGCTGCATTTAGAGCTGTGAAAACTGATGTTAATAATAATAATAATACAATTAAAAATAAGCAGATAATAAAACAATTCTTAAAACTTAAATGGACTAATAATAATAAATCCATTTAGAAAACTGAATTAGCATATCTTGTATTACTAAATTTTTAAGAAGGCAAGGATAAACTTATTAGTTAATAAGATAATTCATCTTCCACTGATTTATCCCTTGAAATTACAGTTGGTATGGCTTACTTATCACAGGTTTCTCTCAAATGGCAGGCATTTTTACACCTGTCATGTTAAGTTTCAAACCAGAAATTACAAACAAAAAAGACTGGCTGGGAACCAAGCCTTTCTTTACATGCCCTCCATTAAGTTCAGAAGTTGAAGGAAGGAACTTCAGGGAAAGAAAGTATGAAGCAGGGCACTTTGTTTCAGCTGAACTGATGCAGCCCTGTCAAATGTGAATGCCTGTGACCAGGACACTTCCTTGCCACTGTCCCTCTCTCTATCCTGAATCCTATCAGAGGGATAGGATCCTATCAGAGGGTCAATTATGGGGTAAGGCTCAGGGAAAACATGAAGCCAGGTGATGGGGTAGGATGGAGGATTCAAACATTATTTGGAATTTGTATTATAGTAGCAAGTCTAATAATCATATTTTTAGGCTATTATTAAAAGGTCCCCTAGTCAAAATGGGTGTAGTATTAAGGCTATTAGAGGCAGTGTGGTACAGCATTTAACGACCTAGACTTTGAAGCCAGACACTCAGGCTCCAATCCTATTTACTACCTGAGTGCTTCTGGGTAAGTTACTCAACTTCTCTGAGCCTCAATGTATTCATCTATAAAATGGGATGGTATTGGTACCTTACCCTACTGGGCTATTGAGAGAATTAAAGGTATTAATCATGTAATGGGATTAGGAGAGTTCCTGGGACCTGATATGAACTTGATAAATGTTATATCAAAGTGGCATTTCAGAATAGTTGTATCTAAAATATCAAGGTACCAGAAAGAATGGGATTCTGGTGCTTGGGGTTGGGGAAGGAGGAGTGAAAGGCATTCAGAAGCATCTTCTTCACCATTCCCTCCCCTCCTATCCTCTCTTTCATTTTTGATTCCTCCACTTCAATTCCTGGTCATGGCTGAAAACTCAAGGATCATTATTTTTTATACCTCCATGTCAATGATAAATATCAAGACATTAATTCAGGCTGTGGACCACAGGTCTGGAGTTAAGTGGTTTTAGCAACTGACATACAACTGTAGCATAATCTGGCAACCAGAATTACACAATATTATAAATAAACGGGCTCTAGACAATGCAAACATTACGGATAACTTTTGTTGGACTACAGAAGTACATTACTGTGAATGCAATTTTATAAAAACTGAAAAGTAAGCTCTTCTTTTTGGCCTACAGTAACTTTGTGATAAGAGAGAATCTCAATGATTTATAAGATCAGCACAATTATTGGGTCTTGGCTTGACGATATAAAACAGCAGAGAGCAACTGCTGTAAAGTTGGCATGGAGAACAAAATACCCTGCAATTCAGTTACTTGTATGATGGCCACATCATCACTGACTTTACTTTAGATCAGCCACACAATTCAAATCATACTTTCACAGTAAGGACCTCTTATGACAATGTCCAGCAAAGGAAAGCAACTTGCACATACAATCATAAAAAATATGCAAAGCCCAATGAAAGAAAACAGTAGTTCAAATAAAATACACCCGAAAAATTGAGATATTTTTATTAAGAGATTTAAGGATTTCCCAGGTCAGTTTACGTTAAAGCTATTTAACTTTAAAAAAAAATCATCTACCTATCTATCTATCTAGTCACCATCCTATTGCCCTTCTTGTTCAATATATGCCAGTCTTCTCTGTCTCAAATAAGCCACGTTTCTTTCTTGTATTTTCACAGGCTGACTCCTTTTCATCCAATAGGTCTCAGCTACATGTCAGTAGTGTTAAGGAGGCCTTTCTATAAAGGAGCTACCTCTTTCTAAAATCATTCTTCTTCCCATTAACTTGTTTTACTTTCTTCATCCTACTTATTACTCTCTGGAATGATCTAGCTGATTAATTTGCATGCCTGTTTCCTCCCTGATTCTTCCCATTGGAATATAACCTACGCGAGGACTATAACCTGCGTGAAGCCGTCAGTTTGGTTCACTGACCAGGTGGAGAATAGCGCCTACCACCCAAAAGGCACATGAGAAACGTGCTACCTTAGGATTCTTCCACTGGGCCTGTGCTGTGCTGAATCTGGAAATCCATTAACTACGAAGTCAAGGTTTTGAGGGGCCCTTGGGATTGACAGGGTTGGACAACAGTTGGAGTTTGCTTTGGTGGAAGCTGAAGGTCTTTGACGGGTCTGAGATGGCGCCTGTTTTAAGCCTTTAAGTCACAGCTTTTGAATTAGTGTGCGGCAAGACTGGGGGAGAATGTGGGAACTCCACACAGTTTAGGGTGGTTTCTTTACCTGGTTCTACATCAGTAACACTTGGGGAGCTTTTGAAACTACAGATTCCTGGGTCCTGAATCAGAATCTCCAGAGATGCAGATTTATAACAAGCTCTTCGACGACTCTTATCTAGAGAGTAAGACAAAACAGACCTCGGCTTTTGACCCTCGGTCTCGGCACACTCAGCCCTCATTCTGCATGCTTGTGCGGTTCCCCTCACAGGGTTCACATGTGGGGGAGATACACACTGGAAAGGCAACTTCGTTCGATGCTAATTCAGGTTGGTGTGAGATCGGGATTTCCTATTATGTGAAAGGATAATATTGAAGTGATTGTTTGATAGAGTCTAGGATAGAGGAATGAATCTAACAAAGGTGACGACAAAGAGCAAATTTACTTGTGCATTTGAATGTGGCTGTTGCTTAGGCCCTGTGCATTGCAGCTTTCCGATAAAGGATTTATCCCGAAGTCCTAATATTTGGGAACATTTACTATTTTAATATCCAACATCAGGAAGAAAGTGATCTCCACACTGAGGTATCCATACTTCGGTACCCAAGAGGATGGAGGGTAAGGCCAGGGCATCACATAGAGGGAAGGGTACTTCCATGTGATGGTAAGTGAAAAGTATAGCCAGGTAACCTTCCTTCTTTGTAATGCCATGGCCCGCACCTTCCGTTCTCTTGGGTACCTAACACACTGGTGTCCAAAGAGAAGTAAAGTACAACAAATGTCAGCTAATGAGGCAAACCATCTGCTTGGCTGCTCACAGCCTCTAATTCCCCACGAGGCTAGGTCCTTTCATCTTCCATGTCATTGGCTTTAACAGCACTTCTAGAACAACCAGGCTTTGACAAGTTCTATTCTACCTTCAAGGCAAGCTCATTCTTCACCAAATACTCCTGCTTCCCATATTCCCCTAGCTTCCCATTATTTGCTTCTCATTTCCAACGAAACACTGCTGGCAGGCAGGAACTCAACTGGGGCTAGCTCTAAGAGACCTACGATACTGAAGAAGCACCAAAAACATAGGAACACAGTACAGGCAGTCAAAGCACTCCTAGTCTCTATGAAATATCCATCCATCTGGCTGAACATTCAAAAATATATATATCTTCAATAGATTATTACCAGAATTGTATATATTTCCATCACAGATGTATAGTTATGGCATTTAATGAAATTAACACATCAAAGATAACGAAAGAAAGCATATGGGTTTTTCTCTGGACCACTGCTACCCTCATCCATCAGCAAACTGATGCAGTCCTCCACTTGTTTTTATACTGGACAAGTAAGAACTACCAGGTACACTGAGCAGTTGAATCTATTTGCTGAGAAGGTGGTAAGGTTGCCATTATCATCTTCTTGGCCACTTCTCTAAGTCAGGTGACTAAGTGGTTTTGAATCTGGCTGTTCTAACATCCTCAGTACAACCAAATGATGCAAGAGGGATCAACATCCTGCAATGCTTACACATTTATTTCTTCATTCTCGTCTACTATCAGGAAATACATAAATTATGCCTAAATAACCAACTACTAAGTAATACCTAAGCAAACAATTACTTTTGAGTAATTTCCTTTTAATATTGATTCCCTCCCCCAGTAACTCTTAACCCACAGTAAATAAAAGTTTACTGGAAATGATTCTCACACAAGCATGGTCTCAGTAACTTTTGATCTAAGTCTTCTGAAGAGGAGTACAGAATTTTAAAGGGGGAACTAGAAAACATACAGAAAGCCTTTGTCTTTGTTTTTTAGGGAAGGAAATAGCTTTTATTTCTCATATCATTGCTAGAGAGCTAGTTATTAAACTTTGAAATCACAGACTTAGGAGGTTAAAGTATATATAAATATAAACATTAATTTAAATGTGTGTGTGTGTGTGTGTGTGTGTGTGTGTGTGTGTGTGTGTGTGTGTAAAGCCACCTACCACAAAGGAGGAATTATTTGGAGATGAGTGGTCAGTGCAGCAGTTAGGGAGTCATTAAACAAGGTCAAGACTTTACTCACTGTAGATTACAGCTAAGTCCTGCTAAAGAGAAACGCAATAAACAGCTGGGGCAGGAACAAGGGGCTCTTTGTAGTTAGCTGAGAAAGCTCTTGGGATCTACAAACTAGACAACGAATCAGTCACAGGGCGAGTCTAAGAGTCCCTAGAACTGGCACACTGCTCAGGAGAGAAGATAATGGCCAGCGTATTGAGGACAAACAGACCCTTGAGAAAATAATCTCAAGGATGGAGGACAAGTTAGAAAGATAACCACAACCAGGACCAAGCCTAGGCCTTGCATCTCCAGACTAACAGAAGTACTGCTAACTCTGTTGAAAAGGTGCTCAAAACAACAACCCTGCGTATGTTATATGTGTAATCAAGTATGCATGTCTAAATCAATTTAGTGATTCTGCAAATAAGTATACTCATATTATCATTTAATTATTTTTTCAAAGAATTCCATTGTTTTCTAAATCCACATTGGCAACTAAATCGCTACATCAGAAAATGTAAACAGTAGAATGCACTGAACATATTAGGATGAAGTCCCAGTATAATTGCTACACAATTGATAGCTTGAAAAGAACTCTGCTACAGCTGCCATCCAGAGTGGAAGACATATAAAGAAACGTAAGATAAAAATACATACTTTCATATAAAACTACTTAGAATAGCTTTGAACTAAAGCTCAGACTTATGCATTTGGCCTTGTTTACTTGCCTATATTAAAGGAAGTCCAAAGAAAATCATTGGGTTAACTTCGTACTGACACTAAGCAAAAATTTTATAATGTCATAGAATTCCAGTTTAAAGAATGCTTACAGAAAACAACAACAACAAATCAGTCAAATAATACGTTGAAGGTGAAAATAGATTTTTCATGGACTGGCATTTCAAAATTGCATCAGTATTATGATTTAGAAGTCAAGTGCTTTTAATTCTTGACCCACTGTTTATTTTTCTATAAAGATCTTTTAGTTCCTCCAAAATACTGGCTTGTGGAAAATGTGCATGAAGTAGAATAACTACCTCTACACGTTTTTCCAGTTCACATGAAACTAACAGGTTGTAATTTTTCTTTTAGAGAAGACATTACTGAATTGCTGAGCAATTTTCACCATTAGAATTCCACTCTCCTTTCAACTTCATTTACTTCAACCCAATATTTTTTCCATAATAGACACATTTTTCCAAGACAATAAAAGTTCTAATGTTAAGGAACTAATATTATGTCTAATTCTCAGCATGAGGAGATTAACCTATTAATTTACTGGTTGGGTTTTTGAATCCTCTATCTGCTACACCTTTTTCTTTTCCAAAATCTGCAATTTTGCAGAGAACGATCTTGCATTTAGAGGTTTTGTTAGATGTTAAACACAGTGGGTACCACAAGTACGTGTCTGTTTCCCCCTGCAGACCATCCAGGCTTATGTAACTTTAGTGGATGATAAGTTCAAGTACAAACCAGCCAGCCCGAATATGTGTGATTCATTAGCAGAATGTGTAAACTTCTGAAATCAGGCAATTACTGAGATAAAAGTGAGTTTCATTACAGCATTCACTATACATCTAGAGATCTTCATCAACTGTAAAATAAACTAACCAAGAAAAAAATAACAGGGGTCTAATTCATCAAAGAGGTACACTGCAAAATAATTAATCTTTTCCCCATAATGAATATTATTTTTCAAATGTTAAATATGTATTAGATACTTTATAAAACACAAAATATGAATTCTTAACCAGGGCTTGATAGTATAAAACAATAATGAAAAGTCTCTAATTAAAATTTCCTAAAAACTATATTTTTCTTTTAAAATCCTTGAAATGTCAGTAATGAAATTAAATACAAAACAATAACAGCACCAGTGTAGATTAACAGCAATAATTTCACACATTTTCTTTATATTTATGATGCTTTTTTACAAAGATAAACTGTTAGCCAGCATTAATGAGACATGTAACAGGACAACTGAAAAAAAAGAATGGGATATACTGTAGATTGCAATAGATAATAAAATAACAACAATCCAGTACTAAATATGAATACTTCATGAATCACCTAAATCTCAGTTTATAACTATAATTACATGGAAAGAAACTAGAAGAGTCTGCATTTTTTTTTTTTTTTTCAGTATGCGGGCCTCTTACTGTTGCGGCCTCTCCCGTTGCGGAGCACAGGCTCCGGACGCGCAGGCTCAGCGGCCGTGGCTCACGGGCCCAGCCACTCCGCGGCATGTGGGATCTTCCCAGACCGGGGCACGAACCCGTGTCCCCTGCATCGGCAGGCGGACTCTTAACCACTGCGCCACCAGGGAAGCCCTGAGTCTGCATTTTTAAACTGTTTTATAGAAGGACCAAGCATACACAGCACCATGGTAAATCCACTGTTTATCCCAATCAGCAGAAAAATCAATGATTGAAACACATATTTATTTCTTAAAGATGAGTTTTCTCACTATCGAGATTTTTCTTATTTGTTTACTGGAAGAACTTAATCTATTGAATAAGAATGTATTTGTTCCATCTATTATCACTACTTTTCCATTTCAGCACCAATCCAGGTTTTAACAAAATGCCTAACTGTTAAAGATTCATAATAACATTATGGAATTATTTTAAGTCACAGTCATGGCAGTGACAGTAGTAAATAATAACAATAAGTAAATATGTACAATACTTATAGCATTATTTAAATTTGGTCATCATTATGTTCATATGTCCAAGTTTGATCAGTCCTGGAAACTATCAGTTATTTGATATGTGGATTTACTTACATTATGTAGTTCACTAAACCCTTGATTGTCATCACCAGACAATGAAGAGTACAGGATGAACTATGAGACGATATAATTTCAGCCAAATATAAATAAACTTGATATCTTATGTACTTATATATATTTATTAATAAACGAGAGATTGTTCCCTTCACTTTTTGAAATACTGATGCCAGGTTTCAGATCCTATGAACTCCCTCCAGGACCCTAAAAAATGGGCTCTCACTATGGTAATCAGACCTAGGGGTTATAGATCTATGCCTTAGCATTCCCATCTTAGGTCTTCCAAACTGGTATTTCTGGAGGGGTGTTTTTATGTTTTGTTTTGTTTTTTTAATTGTCTGGAAACTGTGGCCACAGTATACTTTCAATTCTGGATTTTTCCTGCACATGTTATTTCTTCCTGGGTGAGAGGCAGTAGCGTGTAATGGGTGAGAACACAGTCTATGAAGCTAAACTGCTCAGTTTCATAACTGCTGTTTGTGAGTTTTTGCTTTGTGTGTGTATTCCTCCTAATTGACCTTAATCAGTAAGCTGTGGCTTTTTAGTTAATCATTTTCTCATTAATTCTCCCTGAATCAGATTTACCATCTCAAGAAAGCATGGGCTCTTCTAATATGCTTTGCCCAATCTCCTCCTTACACAGTCACACTCTATTCTTTTTTACTGCAATTCTTTAGGCTTTGACTATCTTGCCCTATAAATCTCCACTTGTGTAACTAGGACAAAAAACTTAATCTGTGTAGGAGGCCTCAGATGGCTCATCTATAAGGGGCTTCATAATAAACCTTTTTAAAATAAGTTTTTAAAAATTAAGTGAAATAATATAAGGGGGATAAAAAGGCTCAGCACGCTGTGGCACACAGAATGCACTAACACAAAGTGAAATGGCAGATGTGGCCACTATTTCAGAGGTTGTCTACCTAAGAAACATCTTTGCCAGATTTAGACAGATGATTGCAGTACCTGTAGTCAATGTAGCCATAAATAAAACATACAAAAAGTCGTTCTATTTTCTTCCACTTTTTATCCAAATATATGCTATCATATGTTGAAAGCTGTTAAGGCTGAAATCAAATAGACTAGGCCTCATGTTCCACAATTTCCATTTTTTAAGAGTGGAAATATCTCCAAATGGCTTTAGTGATATTACCCATCTTTCAGCCAGTAACAGCACCATGACGAGTTTCCAGTTAGCCTCATTTTCTTTTGTAGCAGAGCTCATTTACAAGACCACTCTGTTCCTTGGCTGTGTAATGGTAGTAATGTTTTAAAAGCTGAAAGTGACACGGTAAATAGAAGAAATGTAAGGTATTTCACCAAATGGATTTTCAAAAAAACTACTCTTCTTAGATTTCTGGAAAACTCGGTTAAGAAAAATCTTCTGAGTAGGAAAAAAGTGAGTCATCTCTTATTCTTGTCATGATACTCATCAAATTTTGACTATTAAAAGATTATGTTTTTTAATATTTTTAAAACTCAAGGAAAGCAAGCTAATGATATTTAATTCTAAAGTCCACTTATTCATCACTAATTTGGCAATTACAGGCAAATAACTGGGGATATTCGTAAAAGGGTTTTTACCTACCACTGACTTTCAAGTAGTTGGTTCTATTTATGTCTACTAGTAAGTAAACAAGGCTAATAAGTGCTATTCCTAACCGATAATACTTAAATGACCTGAAGGAAAGAAGGACGGATTATGTGCTACCATTTCATCAGTAAAAACATATGTTTATTGTGGTACATGACTCTTTTTGAATTATGGTTTTCTCAGGGTATATGCCCAGTAGTGGGATTGCTGGGTCGTATGGTAGTTCTATTTGTAGTTTTTTAAGGAACATCCATACTATTCCCCATAGTGGCTGTATCAATTTACATTCCTACCAACAGTACACCCTCTCCAGCATTTATTGTTTGTAGATTTTTTGATGATGGCCATTCTGACCGGTGTGAGATGATATCTCATTGTAGTTTTGATTTGCATTTCTCTAATGACTAATGATGTTGAGCATTCTTTCATGTGTCTGTAGGCAATCTGTATATCTTCTTTGGAGAAATGTCTATTTAGGTCTTCTGCCCATTTTTGGATTGGGTTGTTTGTTTTTTTGATATTGAACTGCATGAGCTGTTTGTAAATTTTGAAGATTAATCCTTTGTCAGTTGCTTCATTTGCAAATATTTGCTCCCATTCTGAGGGTTCTCTTTCGGTCTTGTTTATGGTATCCTTTGCTGTGCAAAAGCTTTTAAGTTTCATTAGGTCCCATGTATTTATTTTTGTTTTTATTTCCATTTCTCTAGGAGGTGGCTCAAAAAGGATCTTGCTGTGATTTATGTCATAGAGTGTTCTCCCTATGTTTTCCTCTAAGAGTTTGATGGTGTCTGGCCTTACATTTAGGTCTTTAATCCATTTTGAGTTTATTTTTGTGTATAGTGTTAGGGAGTGTTCTAATTTCATTGCAGCTCTATTTACAATAGCCAGAACATGGAAGCAACCTAAGTGTCCATCAACAGATGAATGGATAAAGAGGATGTGGCACATATATACAATGGAATATGACTCAGCCATAAAAAGAAACGAAATTGAGTTATTTGTAGTGAGGTGGATGGACCTAGAGTCTGTCATACAGAGTGAAGTAAGTCTGAAAAAGAAAAACAAATACCCTATGCTGACCCATATATATGGAATCTAAAGAAAAAAAAATGGTCATGAAGAACCTAGGGGTAAGACGGGAATAAAGACGCAGACCTACTAGAGAATGGACTTGAGGATATGGGGAGGGGGAAGGGTAAGCTGGGACAAAGCAAAAGAGAGGCATGAACACATATACAGTACCAAATGCAAAATAGATAGCTAGTGGGAAACAGCTGCATAGCACAGGGAGATCAGCTCAGTGCTTTGTGACCACCTAGAGGGGTGGGATAGGGAGGGTGGGAGGGAGGGAGACGCAAGATGGAAGAGATATGGGGACATATGTATATGTATAGCTGATTCACTTTATTATAAAGAGGAAACTAACACACCATTGTAAAGCAATTATACTCCAATAAAGATGTTAAAAAAACAAAACAAAACAAAACAAAAACATATGTTTATTTTTTATATGAGGCATATTTGGAAATGGGATTTTTGATTCTTAATTGAGTGATTATTAAAAATACATGAACCACACAGACATGTTAGAACACATTGATTTGAAAATTAGTTAAGAAAAAATATTTCGGGGAACATGATTCTGATGAAGGCAATAATCCTGTTTCTTAATTCTGCCTAGTTTTCCTCTATCTATCATTTCCTTGTCTACCTTTCATTAAGCAGATATTCCAGAATATCTGGGAAAAAAATGAATAAAACATTGAAATATGAAATGTTTACTAAAAGCGCTGTATTAAAACGATAAATAAACAGCATCAAAGGCTGAGTACTTTTTACTTGTGTTCAATTATACTGCAACAATGAAGAAATGGAAGGCATGGAACTTGGTCTCAAGAACTTTAGAGCACACTTGAGAAGACATACATATACGAAATGGCATGAAAAAGTACTGGCTTCCTGACATCTGAGTATTTCTCTCTCCATCCTGAAACATCTGAGAACTGACTCATGGTCAAGAAGTATGGGTTTAAGACTTAGGTCTCCCGTCCGGGCAAATCATTTCATTGCCTGTTTACCACCTGTCAAATTTCTTAACAGAGGGAAGAACATATACAGTTTTTCTAAAAATAAAAGTCAAATTATAAATACTTTACATTTACCTTTAGTAATGATATTTTTATTTTGAAATTTCAAATTCATTAAGAAAGGGTAAGAGATTGTTTTATGTATTCAAAGGGGGAAATCAATTAAAAATTTTAAAAACTTGTACTAAGTTATTGCAAATTTCTATGTCAGAACTAATATTCACTCAATTGAAGACTTCTCTTATGGGGCTGATTATATTCCACAGTGATACAAACCATCAATTTTGTTAATCTTTATGAGTATAAACATGGGTCACAGTTACCTAAATTGACTGAAACCATAGCATCCATAAAGTCTTTGTATATTTTGTACATTTACATATGTGCTTGTCACCAGTTTGAGCATGAATCATGTCTCATGTTTCTTTAGCATTTGACACATAACTAATTAAATTATGCAAAAATCATGTTTTCCTAACATGTTATATATGGCATACAAACTGAGCCATCATGGCAAATTAATGCAGGTGTTGGGAAAACAGAAAATAGCTGCTGATAACTCATCATAACTTGTTGAATCATTAGTAATCATAATTTCAGATTTAGCTTAATTTTCATCAATTAGAAATGATGAATGTTGTTATATATTTGAATTGCTAAAAAGACCAATCAGGATTATCAATCAACCTTTTTTTTCCCTTGACAAAATATAAAAAAACTGAAAAACATGTTCATAACGTGTTTGGTGAATTACTAACTAGGTGACTTTTACTAGGAAAAAGTTTGTTTTATAAAATCACATAACTTCAGGTTTCATTTCCTTATAGACCTACTTCATTAAATTTCCAGAACTCTTTCCATCTTCTATATTCCTTATTAATGTATTTTAAACAAAAAAATTTTAAGGTTCTTAATACAGAGGCTTTTTAAATATGAAATGTCTTTGTTATTAGTCACATCACAAATTCAGCTACATTTTACAAAAGAACACTTGATTTCTCCTAGGATGATTTGGTATTTTATACAGAGAGTTCACATTTCAGATGGGACACAACTGTCTATAATCGCAAACAACAGCTAACTTCATAAACGAGGATATTTTATGCAGTCTTAACTAGCAGGTAGTTAATAAGTATCTCCGATGTGTTAGGTGTTATGGTGAATTACAATCAGTCATTATTCTTTCAAACTGGTGGGAAGACAAGCTCATACAAATATGAAATAAAGAATAATATATAATTTTATACTAAAGGAATATAAACACAATTAATTCCCTCAAGAAACATAAAGTATACTTGGGATATAAGACTTACACATATGAGTAGGGACCAGATAGGGATAAAATCTCTGTCTTATGGATGTTTCCTGGGAAGTGGTTAGAAGCCAAAAACATGGGGCTTGAAAATGTTTGCCGAGGCAGGCATGGCAAATATGATCCTTTCCTTCTGTTTCATGAATAAGTAATTTTCCTCTTAGCAGTGCTAAGTCATTCTGGCCACTTCTGACCTTTGCTTTGCGAAGAGTAAGACCACGCAAAGACCAGGGTGGCTGAGGTCACACATTGGCTTCAAATGTGCTCTGCAGAGCTGAAGGATACATGAGGAGTGTTGCGGTCATTATTACAATAAGCTCTCCTTTTATTGTTTTTATCCCTTGGAGTTTCATGTAGGGTTTTTTCTTTCTGTGTGTGTGTGTGTGTGTGTGTGTGTGTGCACGCACTGGGGTGGGGCACCCCCAGGGGAGATTCTGCTGCTTGAATACTTCTGATACTTATGAATACTACTGATATAGACAGAAGTCTTACAGAAAGTCAGAAGTTATGGAAATGAAGATTGGCTGATATCAAAGAAGACTTAATTGAAGGAAAGTGACTTGCAGTGTTGATAAAATTGTTAATAAACGGAGAATAAGGGAAAGAGATTTTTAGGTAGTAAGGTGCAAATGAGCCAGACTAAGTGGATCACAAAACAATTTGGATTGATTAGAAGGTGCATGTGAAACAGCAGGAGAGAAATTCGAGTAGAAAGGTGTCATGAGATTATGAAGGGCCTTGGATTTCAGTATGAGATGTCTAAAGAAGGAGAATGATCCCACTAACATAAGAAGATAGATCTGGCAGCTGTATGGAAAGTTCAGTGGTGTGGAAAAACTGAAAGCAAGGTTGATTCAATTAGAGGTTCACTGCAATAATACACTCACAAGACAATGAGGTCTGCTATGATAATGGTTGCAGTGTGAAAAGATAAAAGGGGCCAAATAGAACATTCTTATACTTCTACCTGAACCATTATAAATGAAATAATAAGTGAAGTCATTCATTTGTGCCCTAATTTGATAAACATCAAAGCCTGCAGCATTTCTACAATATCCCGTTGTGTTAGACCCTAAGAATGTAATAGAACAACTTAGATATAATCAAAGCTCTCATGTATCTAATGAAGGATACTGAACTAAGTAAGTAACAATACTAGAGTAAAAGCCATAAAGGAAGAGATCTCTTTCTTCTTTGCTCCCTGTTATATTCCTAGTGCCTAGGACAGTGCCTGGTACAAAGGGGATCCTCAATAAATATCTGTTGAATGAATTTATGAATGAGGCAATGGGCATGATGGACTTGGGGAAGTTTCCTGGAGGATGCACTGCATAAGCTGAAACCTGGAGAATGAAGAGGACTTAGTCATAGGATGGTGGGGATAGGAGCAGGTAATAGGGCTCACAGCAGAAAAATGACATGTGCCAAATTTTAGAAAGTGAAAGGCGGTCTGTTTACCTGGAGTCTAGGTAAGGAATGAAAAGAGACGAAGCTGTAAAGACTAACAAGGTTCAGAGAAAAAGGGTTTTTTCATCCAAGTCAGGAAGTTTGAACTTCATCCAAAGAGGGCGCGCCGTTGAAGGGATTTGGGCAAGAGATATTCTATCTTACCTCTGGTAAGTCACTCCACCTCCCTAAGGCTCAAGTTCCTAATGTGTAGAATAAGGACAGTAGCAGTTACCTTGCACAGTGATTGTGAAGATGAGATCTGATAATGTAGTAACTGACACAGGTTAGTAATTCAAGGTAAGTTCCTTTTCTCTATGATAGCTCTTTTTAGCTTCACTTGATCAAAGCTGCCCCCCACCCCCATAAGTGACTACAATAATATTTCAAAGTAAAGTATCACTAGCATGAGTCTGGATAAAGAGTTCTGTACATCTTATATTAAAATTTACCTTCTTTTATTTAACGCTAGGTACTGGGTTGCTGATGGTCCCAACTTTAAATCTGTAGATGCAAAGTGCAAGTAGGGAGATACTGCTTTCTATTCAACTCTTTTCCCACAACATGTCTGAATCAGAAAAAAATAACTGCAGAAATATTTAAAATAGAAACTACATATGAATAAATTATATAGAAATGACTATTTTGGTGTTAAGTAGCATGTTTTTATTTCCATGCTTTTGAGTTTCCATCATTTATAAAGCCCCTTAACTGGCATTCATTATTAAAGTAAGTAAATATTCACAGGTTTCTGAATAATTAATTGATGCCCACAATACTTTCCAGTGTTTGTAAATATAATGTATTTAAAATGAAACAGAGTTTCAACATGTCTTAAAAACACAGAGAATTAGAATACTTCAAAACTTCAAAGACAGCAATGAAGTCTAAATGCTTGTCAGCACACAGGTGGCAGGGTATAAGATACCACAGAACCTTTAAGCCACATGAAGGATCTGCTCCCAATATCTTGGAAAATCCTCTAATCCACAAATATTACTAAACATATTATTCTCCCATGAGATACAGTAAAATATAAGCACTGACTTCAGGCACAGATGAATCTGGGCTTAAACAAAGCCTCCCTAACTTTCACTCTCCTATCAGCTTCTCTCTCCACATTGGTCTTATTTTCTGCTACTTAAGTTAGGACTTACTCCAAGTATCCTCCAATAGCATCCTGCCAGTACGCTGGCTTAAGAGATGGATCCACCAATTCCAGAAAAACTGAGCCCTGTAGTAACTGTGACTGGCCCCTTGCAGGTCCCCTGCTCACTCATGAATCAAGCGCTGTGTGCAGGGAACGCTGACTGGCCAGTCCTAGCTCATGAGCCCCCTCCTACTTACTGATGGGAAGGGGGCAAAGTCTATCAACAAAAAGAATGGGAATGGAAAAAATATTCTAGGCAACCACAAACAGGTGATTTCTGCATCAAAAAAAAAAAAAAAAGATTGAAATTCTTCTACTTTTAACTCAAAGATCATTTCAGTGGGCATTCTAGTGCCTTTGCTAGAGTTTTAAGTTCTCATTTGAGCAATGTTGACAAGACCTGGAAAACTCATTGAAACAGTTTAATGTTCACTTTGTCTAGTATCTGCACAGAAATTTTGATGGATTCATTTATAGTACAGACTCAAATCCCTAAAAAATATGGCATTCTATTCTTTATCTAAAGCCTTTTTTTTCTGGCTATAAGTCATCACCTCATCACTTCTTACTTCCAATGCCATTGACTGTCTTTTTATAGAGATCTTTTTTCATAGAAAATATACACACATACTAGACACACACACACATACACAGATATACAGCTAAACACACACACAATACTTAATAAGAGAAAAAAGCTGAAATGAAATTCAGATGCTGAGAGGTCTGTTAGCCTAGTGCATAAGCTAAATTAATACATGTAACGAACCATTGAGAAAGGTCAAGTCTTAGAATGTGAAAACTGTGAATGCCAAGACTCAACTCTTCTTCTGCTGTATCCTATGATGTCTAAAATATGGTGAAAACATTTTAAGTACCATGACTCATGTCTCTGAAGATGGCAGCAGTCTTCATACAAAGATCAAGTGTTAGAAAGGCATGGAAAACTGGAAATGAAACAACTATATAAAAACCCACTTAGGGGATGATCTAATCTTCGTTGATGCAAATTCCTGTAAGGATTAGAAAATTCTACGTTAAGCACACTTTCCATATTTCTCTTTCCACAGTTGTCATTAATATGGTATTTACAAAAGACTTTTTGACTAAGATACAAAAGAGATGAGTTTCTTAATATTTCTTAATATTTCAGCCATATTGCTTCTTACTTGCAGTCAGAATCCTCTATTTGGGAAATCAAGACTGGTTACTCTGGAGATAATGATGGTACAGACACACAGGCAATCATAATAAACCTCTATTTATGATGCAGCTTTTATTCATAGTATCATTAAACATTTTACAAACCTAACAAACTCATAGTCACCCACCAGTAAAGCTCTCAAGAGCAGACAATGCCTAATGGCGATACAGAGCAAATTCTTAGTTCAGTATTTCAACCAGAAAACAAAAACATAACTCTTCCCTAGGAGACTTCAGACGCAACTTACATAAGCAAAATCTAACTACGTAGGTTGGAAATTGGCCAGGCAATCAAAATCAACAATGCTGCTTTTATGAAGGCTGTTAAAACTGTATTAACACCTGCAAGCTGTCAAGATGTTATTTATTCCATGTTTGAGGAAAGGCACTTCCATGAGTAAACTGGATCCTCAGTGCCAACTTTGGGTTTACAGCTTACACCTTGGTACCCAGTTCAGTATTCCAGGCCCTCTAGGATGTGGGTCCAAATTTGCCCCCAGGGAGAATTGAAATCTTATTTGCCCTTATCTTAGCCCAGAGGTTTAATTTGGGCTGTATTATTTATTCATAGAAACCTCTAGTACCTATTCACTGCTTAAATCTCAAAACATCACCTATTCTTATATCTCCCCTCCCCCCCCCCCACTGCTGTCCTCTACTTGCTTCTGGGGTATCCAGGTTTTCTGTTTTGAACTTCTCTGCTACTAGATATAATGAGTTGAATTCTGTCCCCTCAAAATTATGTTGATGTTCTAACCCTTGGTACCTACATGAATGTAACTTTCTTTGGAAATAGGTTTTTGTAGATGTCATCAGGTTAATATGAGGTCATACTCCATTGGGGTGGGCCCTAATCCAATATGACTGGTGTCCTTATAAGAAGAGGAAGATTTGGACAGAGACACAAAGGCCATGTAAAGACAGAGGCAGAGATAGGAGTCATGCTGCCACAAGCCAAGGAAAGCCTGGGGCTACCAGAAGCTGGAAGAGGCAGGGAAGGACCCTCTCCGAGAGATTTCACAGGGAACATGGCCCTGCCAACACCCTGATTTCAGACTTCTAACCTCCAGAACTGTGAGACAAATTTCTATTGTTTCAGTGGAACTTTGTTATGGCAGCCCTTGGAAACCAATACACTAGATTTATAACTCAACTATTTGAGTTCTCTCTCTCTCTCTCTCATACACACACACACACGAGTATTGTGAGTTCTTAAAATATGTGAAACATTTCTAAGCATTTTATATGCTTAAGTTCAATTAATCTTCAAATAATCATAGAAGGTGGGTACAATTATTAACCATCATTTTCCAGATGGCGATATGAGAAAGGTTAAGCAACCTGCCCAAGCTGGAAAGCAGCAGAGCTGAAATTCAAACACAGACAGTCTCACTGTGGGGCCTGAGCTACGCAGGATACCTCTTCATGCCAGCTGTCACACCTCTGCTATGTCGCTGTGACTTCTTGCCACCACAAGCATCTGAATCTTCATGGTGAACCATCTTCCACATGCACATGCCAAGGTTGCAAACTCTTCCAGTCTGCCCTATCCTAGTAAGAGTTGGATTATGTGCCCTGAGAGATGACACAAACATCCTTCTTAAAAAATTCAGGAAAAGGTGAGCCTGGGTTCATATCTATTACCTTGAAAAGGTCCTGGAAGTGTTTAGTTGACTGCAGACTCAATGTGTGTCATGTCTATGCTGAAACTCCTAAGGCAAAAGTTCACTCTGAACTCCGTATTTTTAAACACGCAGCAACAAAATAGAATATCCGAAGGGAATATGAGAAACATTTATTTTGGACCTTGAAAACATGTTTTATAAGAAAAACAGGGGTAATTTGGTCCAGGAAACAAAATAGATGGCAACATGATAATGGTTCCCAAGTATTTGAGAGGCTTTTATGGATGAGACATCTGGTTTACTTTTTTCTGTTTTTTTGGAGGGCGGAATAAAGGTGAATGAGTGAAAATTAAAAGGAAGCCTATTTGTCCAATTAAAAAAAAAGATTCATTTCTAACAAGAAAAGCATTCAGAATGGAGTCACTGGTGTTATTGTATGATGTGCTCACCCACCCTAGAAATATTTAAGCCGAGAGTGAAGCACCAGTTGCTACTGTTAATCCATCGTATCCCTGTGTCCTCCCTTTAATTTTCTTCTTTTTGATTAAGGATCCTCTTCACTTGGGGCAACTTACTCTGGGTAAACAGCTTGAACTCTGGTTTTTTTAAAGATTTTTTTGATGTGGATCATTTTTAAAGTCTTTATTGAATTTGTTACAATATTGCTCCTGTTTTCTGTTTTGGTTTTTTGGCTGCGAGGCATGTGGGATCTTAGCTCCCCGACTGGGAATCAAACCAGCACCCCCTGCGTTGGAAGGCGAGGTCTTAACCACTGGACCGCCAGGGAAGTCCCTTGAACTCTGGTTTAAGTGGCAGCTACCATTAACCAACTATTAGTTTCCCAACCACTACAGGCCTTCCTCAACTTTGACAGGGTTGTGTCCTGATAAACCCATCATAAGTTGAAAATAACGTCAGCTGAAAATGCGTTTAATACACCTAACCGGCCAAACATCAGAGTTTAGCCTCGCCCACCACCTTAAATGCACTCAGAACACTTACATCGGCTTACAGTTGGGTAAATTTTCTAACACAAAGCCTGTTGTATAATAAAGTGTTGAGTATCTCATGTAATTTACTGCATATGGTACTAGAAGTGAAAAAACAGAATGGTTGTATGGGTACAGAATGATGGTTACTGGATCAGTTGTTTACGCTTGTGATCAGGTGGCTGATTAGGACCTATGGTTCACTGCTGCTGTTGAGAATCAGGAGAAAAGTAGCATACGTATTGGTAGCTCAGGAAAAGATCAAATTTCAAAATTGGAAGTACGGTTTCTACTAAATACGTATCACTTTCACATCATTGTAAAGTCAAAAACTCATCATTGTGAGTTGAGGACCGTCTGTACTAGTTTTCTAAGACATGGAGCTAGTCACTTCATCTGCAAAACCAAAAGAATAATATCTCACCTTGCAGGGCTGTCTGATGATTAAAAAGTATATTGCACTGTGATTGTCACTAAGATATTTCAATGACCTTAAGATATCACTGATTATAAGAAACACCAATTATTTTGTGTATTACTAAATCAAACAAAAAATGAAATATTTTCTTATGACTTAAAATCTTTGTTTTATACTTTATATGAGAAATATTGATTAATATATTCCTAAATCCTCCTCCCATTTAGTTTGACTCATCAGAAGCATTTTCACATCAGAGTCATCGATGGTTTTTCACCAACTATCATCATGTATGTTATCAAAAGTGGCTGCATTCATAATGCAGTGTTTTTGAAGGAGTGCTATAACCAGGATTTGTTGCTGGACTGTCTTGATGGGTGTATGATAGGCAATCTTCTGCTCCTGTGTTGGTAAGAAAAGTTAATGGGCTTCAGCAGATTGCGGTAAGCTTTATTTCTCAGGTCCCATAAGGCATATGGTGTTGGCTTTGTGTGAAAACAGGAAATTGCAAACGGTCTTCCAATAGTGAATATTTTCTTCTCTAATTATTGGACCTCATTGTCCTGTTTCTGTGCCTTTCTACATGATAACATTTAGTTTCAATGTCAAATAATATTTTTGAAGACGGTTTGTAAATAGCGATTAAACTCAACTCATGCAGTTCCAGCAATGCACCTAACTCAGAGGCAACAATATGAACCGCTTCGACCAAGCCCATACCTGAGCAGGCAATGACAACTATAACATGACTATTGTTTGACTAGTGATTGAGAGACCCAGGCAAATTTCAGAGAGGTTAGAAAAGGTTATGAAAAGAGTTCAGTTTCGAATTGGTGAAATATGGTATTGTTTGATTACTCTACTGTAGTTTTCCTCAACTGTAAGTTAAGTGTCTGTCTTAATATGTACCCCTATATCTACATAAAAGAAGGACTCAATAAATGTTTGCTTAATGGAGTAGAGGCTGGCAGGCATATTACACAGGGGATTTTCTAGTATTATCTAGAGGAGAGGACGGCTAAATTACTTTCTGAACCTATGATTCTTTCATCCCAAAGCAATTAAAAAGGCAAGATACGGAGAGGAATGGGGATGTGACTATCAGGCCTTGAAATGCAAGTAAAAGAACACATGAAATAAGGAATCACAAAGCTGTTTGTCCCTGAGGCTGAGGAATGGTTCGTAGTTCCCAGGCACCGTGGCCAGCTGCTGTGAGACACACAGAGATGTGTCTGCACTCTCCCAGGTATGTCATCTCCACAGCTCTCTGTGGACCAGCCACCTCAATGCCAATGCCACACTCCTCTTCCCAGTGAACCAAACCAAAGGCTAGGTCTCCCCAGAGCAGGGGTAGGCTGAAGCCCCAGGGAAGAGCTGAGTCACCACTGTCTCTGGTTGAGGTGCCCGTCTGTGTGCTATTTTTTTCTTTTCATCGTTGCTGATCTTTTTCTTTTTGGAGGCTCACCATCCCACATTAGTTTTAATTAGTTGATGCAGTGCCACCTCCCTCTCCCTACTTCTTCTCCTGATCTAAATATGTCATGAGAACAACAGCAATTTACTACTCTTCATGGGCTGAGAGTAGGCATGGATAAATTTGGGAAGCTCATTATAACTCACAGCTGTCAGTCCTCGAAGAAAAAGAAAAAACAACCTCCCACAAAACAAAACTAAAAACTCAAACCAGCAAGGACTTTGTCTCTATTATTCTGTGTTATATAAAACAGATTGTTAGTAAGTGAGCAATTATATTTCCACTTCTGTAAAGTTGAGATCTTACTAATCTTCTTACAGCATTGCTTTCACCATGTCACACCTCTGGGCAGAAATAATCAATGGTTGCCTTTTGCCTAAATGACAAAACACAAATTTCCTATCATGGCACCACCATATCCTTTCTTCTCAATACAATCTGGTTCTATCTCTCCTCTCCAGCCTTGCCTCCAGTAAATCCCTTTGAGAAGAAGTTGGCATTGTAGTCAAGTGTGTGAGCTTTAGCGCTGATTAGACCTGATTGGAATCTTATCTTTACTGCCATTACATGCATAACTTTGGGACAAGTAACTAAACCCCAATGGGTTTCAGAGTTCTCATCTCTCAAATGGGGATGAGACATCTACTCATTGGCTTATTGCATGATACTATGTTTAATCACCATGCACACTATCTGACATACAGTTAATGTATATAAATGGTAACTATTACTATAACAAAAGCATTCCACTCTGCACTCGCACTTGTCTTGAATCTTACCAGGCTTGCTCTTTCTATTACTTATTCTGTACTTGTAATAAGCACGTGTATTTATATATAGTTACACATAAGGTTACATATATACAACTTTATACATAGTTATAAGGTTATATATCTATAAGGTTACATATTTAACCTTATATGGATAATAATTTCATATTATAATATGACATAAAATGGAAATAAAATGAAATTATATGAATGATAGGAAAATGATATGAAATAATATATATAAAGATGGCGGAAGAGTAAGACGCGGAGATCACCTTCCTCCTCACGGATACACCAGAAATACAGCTACACGTGGAACAACTCCTACAGAACACCTACTGAACGCTGGCAGAAGACCCCCGACCTCCCAAAAGGCAAGAAACTCCCCACATACCTGGGTAGGGCAAAGCGGAGAGATTCCCGCACAGAGGATCGGTGCCGAGCGGCACTCACCAGCCCGAGAGGCTTGTCTGCTCGCCCGCCGGGGCGGGCGGCGCTGGAAGCTGAGGCTCGGGCTTCGGTCAGAGCGCAGGGAGAGGACTGGGGCTGGCGGCGAGAACTCAGCCTGAAGGGGGCTAATGTGCCACAGCTAGCCGGGAGGGAGT
This sequence comes from Hyperoodon ampullatus, assembly GCF_949752795.1. Lineage (NCBI taxonomy): Eukaryota > Metazoa > Chordata > Mammalia > Artiodactyla > Ziphiidae > Hyperoodon > Hyperoodon ampullatus. Next base: position 15,705,822 of record NC_136914.1, on the reverse strand, counting down.
CCGGGAAAACTCTGGAGCTGCCGAAGAGGCAAGAGACTTGTTCTTCCCTCTTGGTTTCCTGCTGCGCGAGGAGAGGGGATTAAGAGCGCTGCTTAAAGGGGCTCCACAGACGGGCGCGAGTCGCGACTGAAAGCGCGGAGCCCAGTGACGGGCGTGGGACGCTGGGGCTGCTGCTGCCGCCGCCAAGAAGCCCGTGTGCGAGCGCAGGTCACTGTCCACACCGCCCTTCCGGGAGCCTGAGCAGCCCGCCACTGCCGGGGTCCCGGGATCCAGGGGCGGCTTCCCTGGGAGAACGCACGGCGCGCCTCGGGCTGGTGCAACGTCACGCCGACCTCTGCCGCTGCAGGCTCGCCCCGCAATCCGTGCCCCTCCCTCCCGCCCGGCCTGAGTGAGCCAGAGTTCCCGAAGAGGCTGCTCCTTTAACCCTTTCCTGTCTGAGCGAAGAACAGACGCCCTCCGGCGACCTACACGCAGAGGCGGGGCCAAATCCAAAGCTGAGACCCGGGAGCTGTGAGAACAAAGAAGAGAAAGGGAAACCTCTACCAGCAGCCTCAGAAGCAGCGGATTAAAGCTCCACAATCAACTTGATGTACCCTGCATCTGTGGAATACATGAATAGACAACAAATCATCCCAAATTGAGGAGCCAGGAGTCAGTACTGTGCCTCTGAGGTGGGAGAGCCAACTTCAGGACACTGGTCCACAAGAGACCTCCCAGCTCCACATAATATCAAACGGCGAAAATCTTCCAGAGATCTCCATCTCAACACCAGCACCCAGCTTCACTCAACGACCAGCAAGCTACAGTGCTGGACACCCTATGCCAAACAACTAGCAAGACAGGAACACAACGCCACCCATTAGCAGAGAGGTGGCCTAAAATCATAAAAAGTCTGCAGACACCCCAAAACACACCACCAGACGTGGACCTGCCCACCAGAAAGACAAGATCCAGCCTCATCCACCAGAACACAGGCACTAGTCCCCTCGACCAGGAAGCCTACACAACCCACTAAACCAACCTTAGCCACTGGGGACAGACACCAAAAACAACAGGAACTACGAACCTGCAGCCAGCAAAAAGGAGACCCCAAACACAGTAACATAAGCAAAATGAGAAGACAGAAAAACACACAGCAGGAGAAGGAGCAAGATAAAAACCCACCAGACCTAACAAATGAAGAGGTAATAGGCAGTCTATCTGAAAAAGAATTCAGAATAATGATAGTAAAGATGATCCAAAATCTTGGAAATAGAATAGACAAAATGCAAGAAACAGTTAACAAGGACCTAGTAGAACTAAAGATGAATCAAGCATCGATTAAAAACACAATAAATGAAATGAAAAATACTCTAGATGGGATCAATAGCAGAATAACTGAGGCAGAAGAACGGATAAGTGAGGTGGAAGATAAAATAGTGGAAATAACTAATGCAGAGCAAAATAAAGAAAAAAGAATGAAAAGAACAGAGGACAATATCAGAGACCTCTGGGACAACATTAAACGCACCAACATTCGAATTATAGGGGTTCCAGAAGAAGAAGAGAAAAAGAAAGGGACTGAGAAAATATTTGAAGAGATTATAGTTGAAAACTTCCCTAATATGGGAAAGGAAATAGTTAATCAAGTCCAAGAAGCACAGAGAGTCCCATACAGAATAAATCCAAGGAGAAATACGCCAAGACACATATTAATCAAACTGTCAAAAATTAAACACAAAGAAATCATATTAAAAGCAGCAAGGCAAAAACAACAAATAACACACAAGGGAATCCCCATCAGGATAACAGCTGATCTCTCAGCAGAAACTCTACAAGCCAGAAGGGAGTGGCAGGACATAATTAAAGTGATGAAGGAGAAAAACCTGCAACCAAGATTACTCTACCCAGCAAGGATCTCATTCAGATTTGATGGAGAAATTAAAACCTTTACAGACAAGCAAAAGCTGAGAGAGTTCAGCACCACCAAACCAGCTTTACAACAAATGCTAAAGGAACTTCTCTAGGCAAGAAACACAACAGAAGGAAAAGACCTACAATAACGAACCCAAAACAATTAAGAAAATGGGAATAGGAACATACATATCGATAATTACCTTAAATGTAAATGGACTAAACGCTCCCACCAAAAGACACAGATTGGCTGAATGGATACAAAAACAAGACCCATATATATGCTGTCTACAAGAGACCCACTTCAGACCTAGAGACACATACAGACTGAAAGTAAGGGGATGGAAAAAGATATTCCATGCAAATGGAAACCAAAAGAAAGCTGGAGTAGCAATTCTCATATCAGACAAAATAGACTTTAAAATAAAGACTACTAGAAGAGACAAAGAAGGACACTACATAATGATCAAGGGATCGATCCAAGAAGAAGATATAACAATTGTAAATATTTATGCACCCAACATAGGAGCACCTCAATACATAAGGCAAACACTAACAGCCATAAAAGGAGAAATCGACAGTAACACAATCATAGTAGGGGACTTTAACACCCCACTTTCACCAATGGACAGATCATCCAAAATGAAAATAAATAAGGAAACACAAGCTTTAAATGATACATTAAACAAGATGGACTTAATTGATATTTATAGGACATTCCATCCAAAAACAACAGAATACACATTTTTCTCAAGTGCTCATGGAACATTCTCCAGGATAGATCATATCTTGGGTCACAAATCAAGCCTTGGTAAATTTAAGAAAATTGAAATTGTATCAAGTATCTTTTCCGACCACAATGCTATGAGACTAGATATCAATTACAGGAAAAGAGCTATAAAAAATACAAACACATGGAGGCTAAACAATACATTACTTAATAACGAAGTGATCACTGAAGAAATCAAAGAGGAAATAAAAAAATACCTAGAAACAAATGACAATGGAGACACGACGACCCAAAACCTATGGGATGCAGCAAAAGCAGTTCTAAGAGGGAAGTTTATAGCAATACAATCCCACCTTAAGAAACAGGAAACATCTCGACTAAACAACCTAACCTTGCACCTAAAGCAATTAGAGAAAGAAGAACAAAAACATCCCAAAGTTAGCAGAAGGAAAGAAATCATAAAAATCAGATCAGAAATAAATGAAAAAGAAATGAAGGAAACAATAGCAAAGATCAATAAAACTAAAAGCTGGTTCTTTGAGAAGATAAACAAAATTGATAAACCATTAGCCAGACTCATCAAGAAAAAAAGGGAGAAGACTCAAATCAATAGAATTAGAAATGAAAAAGGAGAAGTAACAACTGACACTGCAGAAATACAAAAGATCGTGAGAGATTACTATAAGCAACTCTATGCCAATAAAATGGACAACCTGGAAGAAATGGACAAATTCTTAGAAATGCACAACCTGCCAAGACTGAATCAGGAAGAAATAGAACATATGAACAGACCAATCACAAGCACTGAAATTGAAACTGTGATAAAAAATCTTCCAACAAACAAAAGCCCAGGACCAGATGGCTTCACAGGCGAATTCTATCAAGCATTTAGAGAAGAGCTAACGCCTATCCTTCTCAAACTCTTCCAAAATATAGCAGAGGGAGGAACACTCCCAAACTCATTCTACGAGGCCACCATCACCTTGATACCAAAACCAGACAAGGATGTCACAAAGAAAGAAAACTACAGGCCAATATCACTGATGAACATAGATGCAAAAATCCTCAACAAAATACTAGCAAACAGAATCCAACAGCACATTAAAAGGATCATACACCATGATCAAGTGGGGTTTATCCCAGGAATGCAAGGATTCTTCAATATACGCAAATCAATCAACGTGATACACCATATTAACAAATTGAAGGAGAAAAACCATATGATCATCTCAATAGATGCAGAGAAAGCTTTCGACAAAATTCAACACCCATTCATGATAAAAACCCTGCAGAAAGTAGGCATAGAGGGAACTTTCCTCAACATAATAAAGGCCATATATGACAAACCCACAGCCAGCATCGTCCTCAATGGTGAAAAACTGAAACCATTTCCACTAAGATCAGGAACAAGACAAGGTTGCCCACTCTCACCACTCTTATTCAACATAGTTTTGGAAGTTTTAGCCACAGCAATCAGAGAAGAAAAGCAAATAAAAGGAATCCAAATTGGAAAAGAAGAAGTAAAGCTGTCACTGTTTGCAGATGACATGATACTATACATAGAGAATCCTAAAGATGCTACCAGAAAACTACTAGAGCTAATCAATGAATTTGGTAAAGTTGCAGGATACAAAATTAATGCACAGAAATCTCTGGCATTCCTATATACTAATGATGAAAAATCTGAAAGTGAAATCAAGGAAACACTCCCATTTACCATTGCAACAAAAAGAATAAAATATCTAGGAATAAACCTACCTAAGGAGACAAAAGACCTGTATGCAGAAAATTATAAGACACTGATGAAAGAAATTAAAGATGATACAAATAGATGGAGAGATGTACCATGTTCTTGGATTGGAAGAATCAACATTGTGAAAATGACTCTACTACCCAAAGCAATCTACAGATTCAATGCAATCCCTATCAAAATACCACTGGCATTTTTCACAGAACTAGAACAAAAAATTTCACAATTTGTATGGAAACACAAAAGACCCCGAATAGCCAAAGCAATCTTGAGAACGAAAAATGGAGCTGGAGGAATCAGGCTCCCTGACTTCAGACTATACTACAAAGCTGCAGTAATCAAGACAGTATGGTACTGGCACAAAAACAGAAAGATAGATCAATGGAACAGGACAGAAAGCCCAGAGATAAACCCACGGACATATGGTCACCTTATCTTTGATAAAGGAGGCAGGAATGTACAGTGGAGAAAGGACAGTCTCTTCAATAAGTGGTGTTGGGAAAACTGGACAGGGACATGTAAAAGTATGAGATTCGATCACTCCCTAACACCATACACAAAAATAAGCTCAAAATGGATTAAAGACCTAAATGTAAGGCCAGACACTATCAAACTCTTAGAGGACAACATAGGCAGAACACTCTATGACATAAATCACAGCAAGATCCTTTTTGACCCACCTCCTAGAGAAATGGAAATAAAGACAAAAATAAACACATGGGACCTAATGAAACTTAAAAGCTTTTGCACAGCAAAGGAAACCATAAACAAGACCAAAAGACAACCCTCAGAATGGGAGAAAATATTTGCAAATGAAGCAACTGACAAAGGATTAATCTCCAAAATTTATAAGCAGCTCATGCAGCTCAATAACAAAAAAACAAACAACCCAATCCAAAAATGGGCAGAAGACCTAAATAGACATTTCTCCACAGAAGATATACAGACTGCCAACAAACACATGAAAGGATGCTCAACATCTTTACTAATTAGAGAAATGCAAATCAAAACTACAATGAGATATCATCTCACACCAGTCAGAATGGCCATCATCAAGAAATCTAGAAACAATAAATGCTGGAGAGGGTGTGGAAAAAAGGGAACACTCTTGCACTGCTGGTGGGAATGTGAATTGGTACAGCCACTATGGAGAACGGTATGGAGGTTCCTTAAAAAACTACAAATAGAACTACCATATGACCCTGCAATCCCACTACTGGGCATATACCCTGAGAAAACCATAATTCAAAAAGAGACATGTACCAAAATGTTCATAGCAGCCCTATTTACAATAGCCCGGAGATGGAAACAACCTAAGTGTCCATCATCGGATGAATGGGTAAAGAAGATGTGGCACATACATACAATGGAATATTACTCAGCCATAAAAAGAAATGAAATTGAACTATTTGTAATGAGGTGGATGGACCTAGAGTCTGTCATACAGAGTGAAGTAAGTCAGAAAGAGAAAGACAAATACTGTATGCTGACACATATATATGGAATTTAAGAAAAAAAAAGGTCATGAAGAACATAGGGGTAAGACAGGAATAAAGACACAGACCTACTAGAGAATGGACTTGAGGATATGGGGAGGGGGAAGGGTAAGCTGTGACAAAGTGAAAGAGCGGCATGGACATATATACACTACCAAACATAAGGTAGATAGCTAGTGGGAAGCAGCCGCATAGCACAGGGAGATCAGCTCGGTGCTTTGTGACCGCCTGGAGGGGTGGGATAGGGAGGATGGGAGGGAGACGCAAAAGGGAGGGGATATGGGAACATATGTATACATATAACTGATTAAATTTGTGATAAAGCAAAAAAAAAAAAAAAAAAAAAGAAATAATATATATAATATGAAATAATATGAAAATCTGACATATGAAAAACATTTTCAAAGAAAATTTTCACAGTAAGCTAAGTAGTTTATAAAAGTGGAAAGTAAGTCTTAGGTTTAGACGATTTGTTAAAGGTGATCTGGCTGCTTAGTGACAGGGTCAGGTCCAGGACTCTTAATTCCTAGTACAGCAGTGTTCACACATCCCAAATTTGATGAGGCAATTAGAGGACAAAGACAGCCTGTTTGAGTTCTCTACAGAATCTAATATTATGCCTTGCATTTCCCATTGTGGGATCCCAATAATATTTTACTTGAACCCTACAAAGATCATGGCAAATGTATAAACCGTGCTTAAGGTATGAACCAAAAAGAAGTGAACCTGAATAGAGTCCTTATGTTTTTACAAAGTGGAATGGATTTTCACCCATAGAAGATTTTGGGTTTTTTGTTTGTTTTTGTCCTGTAACTACTGAACCAATAAAATAAAGGGCTTTGAGAAACTTCTGTTTTCTGTTGGATTTGAGTTTAAATTTGTTCCAACTCCTACTACTAGAAAAGTATGCTAACATAAACAGGGCAATACAATTAATTCTGTAGTCTTTAAATTTTCATTTTCTCTTACAGTATTTTTAAGCTTTCTGGCAAAATGACATTACTATATAATTCTAGGTTTTGTTTTCACAAATTAATGTTTTTTGTGTTGATTTTCCAATGAACTTTGTATAGTACTTTCATATTTTATTAACATAGTTTTCTGTCTAGAAAAGAAAGAGTACAAATTCCCCATTCCAAGCTATTCATTTATTTATTTACATAACAGTTTTTAAAAAGGGAATTGATAATTATTCAGTCTTCATTCTATCTCAGTTTGCTGAAAGAGAGTACAGATAAAAAGGTTCATTTATCTTCAGTAAGGTAGAACTCAGTGCTATATTTCTTCTTTGCAATTTCCTTTTCAAATTAACTTTGATTTTAATGTATATCCATGCTGAGTTCTGAGTGCAGAATTCAGCACTAATGACTTGATAATACTCTCATTTGCAAAATACTACCCTTTCAAGCCATACAGCTCAGCAGACAAATACATGCCCCACGCAGATACCTGGTCATGTTAATGACAGGTACTTGCTGGCAGCTACAGTAGGTCTCCTCAGTGGTACTTAGAACATTAATCACATACTATTAGACACTGAGAACACTTTCTTTTCCCCTCTTCTTCCCCTTTTCAGCATTATCTTCTCTGGATAAGACGCTATGTGATTCAGAATAACGTGAAGAAAAATGTGCTCTAATTTGTGCTTTTATTTGGGAAGAAAAAAAAATTCAAGGTGTCTTTCCTATTAAAGTCAGTTTGAGTAAAAGTCAGATGTATCTGTGACCAGCACATAAACACTGTACTATGGACAAAAAAAGAAACTGCCGGAATTATTACCTAGGTAGTTTGCGGTTCCCAGAGTATCCCCGTTAAGCGTGCAGAGCATTGGAGCTATGGGTCTGGCTCTCTCTCTATCCACAGACATATTTCGTAAAACATGTGATCAAGTTTAACAGAAACAATATTATCTGTTTCTAGACATCACTTCCATGAAGGAAATAAAAGTGCATAGACAGGGATTTGACCTTAAACTATTTATGTTTGAGACACCATCCCCTAGTAGAACATTTTCATAGAATAGCCAGCAGTTTTGATTAGTTGTTCATGATTCAGAAAAGAGGTTACAACATAATGGGGACAGAAATAACATCTCAAGATGTCTTAAGATCAATATTTTACTTTTCTCCTCAAAACCCTGGGGCATCCTATTTGAATTGAGTAAAAGCCAAGGCCCTAAATGTTCTGGTCTCCCAGCCTCCAGAACTGTGAGAAATAAATTTCTGTTGGATAAGTCACTCAGTTTTTGATATTCTGTTATAGCATCCCAAATAGACTAAGACAAAAACCAAGAAGAGGGGATAGTGTTAGTGGAAGTTGAGGAGAGAAGGACTCAAGAATGCCTGCTGGGCTTGACAGTTAGGAAGTACCTGGTGCTTTCTGTCCCTAGAACAGGAGTAGAGTGGCTGGGACAAGGACATTCCTGTTAATGTGAATTGAGAGTGATTGGGGCAGAGGAAGGGAAGGCACTCAGGGTAGACCACTCTTTCAGGTAGCTTGACTGAGAAGAAAAGCATGTCAGTAGCATGAGAGGATTACAGAGTCAAGGAAAGACTTTGCACCATGGAAGAGATTCAAGTGTTTCTAGGTAAAGGGAAAGAAACCAGTAGAAAAGAAGTCAGAAATGTAGGAGACAGAGTAAATCATTGATGACAGAGCATGGTCCTTGAGAAATTAGGCCTGGAGAATGGTACAGAAACCTCCTGAAGGAGTGGCTGGGAAAGAGAGGTGACCAGAGGCAAGGTATCAGTAAACAAGATCAAGGCATTGGAAGACTCAAGTCACTGGCAGATTCAGTTTCCTGTGAGGGATAAATCTGATGGGCTTCTCCCATCTTCTTGCTGTGTCCTCACACAGCAGTAGGAGCAAGTGAGCTCTCTGACATCTCTTTTTTTTTTTTTTTTTTTTTTTTTTGCGGTACGCGGGCCTCTCACTGTTGTGGCCTCTCCCGTTGCGGAGCACAGGCTCTGGATGCGCAGGCTCAGCGGCCATGGCTCACGGGCCCAGCCGCTCCGCGGCATATGGGATCCTCCCAGACCGGGGCACGAACCCGTATCCCCTGCATCAGCAGGCGGACTCTCAACCACTGCGCCACCAGGGAGGCCCTGACATCTCTTTTATAAGGGTGCTAATCCCATTCATGAGGCCCCCACCCTCCCAATGGTCCCACCTCCAAATACCATCACATTGGGGATTAGGTTTCAACATACGAAATTTGGGGGGAACCCAAACATTCAGTCTATAGTAGTTCTCCACAAACTTTTCTGACTATAACTTCTCAATCTTCTCTGTGGCCCCTCTTCCTTTGATTGTTCCTTAAACGCAGGCATTATCCCCAGGTTTGTCATTATCCCTCTACTAGCATCCATTTTTCATGATTTTACCAATGGCTATATAATGATAACTCCAGAGTAGCAACTCTAATCCAGATCTCTCAGCTGAACTCTCGAGAAATGTATACACAGCAGTTAACTGGGTGACTCTGCTTAGGCATTACATAAGACACTCACATTCAACCTGTCTAAAATGAATCTGCTGTCTTCTCACAGAAATCTGTCCTACAGAGATATTCAGTCTTGGATGGTGGCATCACCATCTATCCAGTCACATAAACCAGAAGGCTGAAAATCATCCCAGATTTCTCTTTCTACCCATCACTTCCTTCTTGATACCAAGTCTTAAATATTTAATTAAATCGCATCCTTTCTACCACTGCTGTTGCTGTCTCTGTCTTGACTCAGTTCCTTGTCTGGACCATCATAATGACATTTTAGTTCGTCTTTCTGCCTTCAGTTTTTCTCCCTCTAATGCTACCTTCAGAATGATGTCCTAGTGAATAAAACATAATAGTAACCACATACAAGCAAGCCTTTTCCTTACTAAACACCCTTTGAGTGTCTGTACATAATGAAGCTTGAACTACTTATTCTTAGTGTATGAGACATCCCCCTGCCAAATTCTTCAATCTCTCTTGGCACGTGCCTTCAGCCCTAATAGTTTTCCAAACATACCAAGATAAAACATCCCTCTGCTCCTTGGACTACATTATTCCTATGTCTAGAATGCACCTAGGTGCATATCTACACCTAGGTGTCAGATATGCTATTTGTCTTTTAAAACATAGATCAGAAGTTACTGCCTCTTGACCTGTACCCAGAGAGTCACTCACTATGCAGCCTCTACCCTTTGCAAATAGTTTTTAATTTACACTTATCATATGTTTCATAATAGATTTATTTCAGTATCTGTAACATCTAGTAGACTATGACATTATTTAGGGCAGAGGCTATATGTTTATCAATTCTGTGCCTGTAGATCCTAGAAATGTAAATGCTCAATAAATATTTCCCAACTAAATAGAAGAATGAATAGTCTATTTAGTCCACTTTCATCTACTTCTAGATATTCCTTGAGGTTTACTATTCATGCTTAAGGAAACCTCTTTCATGGTATTTCCCATGTCATATTTCTCTGAACAATGGAAATGCTGTGCAAGGTTCTGTGCTGTAGGCAGTGTTTTCCAAAATTATTTGATCACAAACAAAAGTTAGAAATTTTACAACATAAGACATTATAAATATATATATGTACAAATAAACAACTTTTATAGATACTTTCCCTTATTTAGCATGACAAACTCTGATATGTTCTTTCTTATTCTACTTTTTTGCATTAAATTTTAAAAATACTGGATTGATAACAATAAACTACTTTCATGTCTCATGGATTGTGATACACATTTTGAAAAACACTGCTGTATATGTAGTGTTTTAGAAAAAAAATTCTTACCTTAAGGAATTTAAATTTCTGAATTAGTTAAGTATTTCTCTTACCTTGACTATGAATTTAACAATAAATGTTACTGGAAAACATGTATCATTTATCCATACTTTAGAACTGTCAATGTAAATATGTGGAAAAATTATAAAATATTTAAAAAGAAATATCATGCTACTTCTTTGAAGTTCACACATTGTTGCAAACTATAAACAATATGTGAAAGTCCTGGATTTAATGACTACATAAAAGCACTTTGTTCCCAAGTTATTGTGTTAAATATGACAATCATCTTCCTTTGAACTATTTCACATTTTATTTAGTTTAATAAACCCTTTATTCACAGACATTTTCAAAGTAAACTTCAGTGTGGTCCAGATCTAAGTATCAAGAATCTAAATTTAGGAGAATTCAAATTTATGAAGTTTTTCTTCATTCATGTTTAAAGCTGGAATACTCTCACCTACCTCTATCTATTTTTTGTGTTTTTAGGTGCTGCCACTCCACAAAGTTCCTAAGGGCATAAAATCCATCTTCTGTGATTTATCCAAAATCACCACGAACAGTAACTGAAATTGGGTAGGAGCACTGAACTACAGCTACCCTTTACGACATGTCTCTGCACATCAGGCAATATGTTAGGTGATTTATGTCATTCATAATTCTCACAACAATCCTGAAGGTCAGTGTTATCCTCTGTTTACAAAGGATGACCTAAGTAACGTGATTCCAAACATACAGTTAGGAAGTATAGGAATCAGTGTCAAAATAAGAGGAAGAACCACACTTTATTATATATTTACTATCTGCCAGGCACTGTGCTTTTCATTTAGTATCTAATTTAATTTGGACAACATCCTTCTGAGAAAAAGGTACTATTTTTATGCCCACTTTTCAGATTAGGAGACAAAGCAGAGAAAGGTTAAATAACTGGTTCAGGGCACACAGTTACTAAGTGGCAGAGCTGAGATTGAACCCAGATTTCTCCCAAAGTTGAGGCTATTCCCATGGGATTCTCTGCTGTTAAATAAATGCAGTGAATAGTCAAAAACTGATAAGGTGCTGGATGCTGGATTTAGAATTTAGGGTTTTTCTTTTGTGGCCAATAATTTCCCATCTCCTCAGTTCTTCTTTAGAGCATGCAACTAAATTCTGGCTTAATTTACTTTACAGTCTGTAAAAATGTTACTGTATTATTATAATTTAAAATGAATTTAAAGAATACGAGTATTTTTCAAAGATGCCATGAGTGAGAGCTTGCTGGCATGCTGCAGTGTACGATCAAAGAATTTAGAGGGATGCCTTTTATCTGAGAATATCAAAGGCCACTAACTAAAAAAAGACACAGAGTTCCTATTACACTGAGAAGAAAAAGCTGAGTCCATTGAAATATAATACAGGAATGTTGGCATACAGGTAATTCACAGATATTATTACCTTTGCTACTTGAAATTGGACCAATCTGGATTCTTTCCAAGAGCTATTCTTCTTGCAATACACTCAATTCATTTGTTACAATGGCCACCTTTTTTCCTTCAGTACTCTCCCACACTTCACCCGTACCCTACATTAACACACACACACATACACACACACACACATGCACACATACACACACACAGAAATTTACAGGTTCAAATCACACATCCATATATTATGCTGTTTTTCCATTGTGATTAATAACAGTCGATGCCATTAAATAGCTAGTATTTACCAGTTAAAAAACTACAAGATTGGGCTTCCCTGGTGGCGCAGTGGTTGAGAGTCCACCTGCCGATGCAGGGGACGCAGGTTCGTGCCCTGGTCCGGGAGGATCCCACGTGCCACGGAGCGGCTGGGCCCGTGGGCCGTGGCCGCTGGGCCTGCGCATCCGGAGCCTGTGCTCCACAACGGGAGAGGCCACAGCAGTGAGAGGCCCGCGTACCGCAAAAACAAAAACAAAAACAAAAACTACAAGATTAAAATTAACTGAATTATCTTTCCAAGTTGTGCCAGGTCTCTGGTCATTGTGAGGGCAGGTGGATATTTTCAAAATGTAGTCAATTAAGTAACTTGGTGTCTTCTACTAAGGTCCATGTTTCAGCCTGAAATAGACACAGTCAAGTACTGGTTTTGGGCGTACTGCAGACAATAACAATCCCTTCTTAAAATGTTCATCTCAACTCCTTCATCCAAAATATAAATGAAAGAACAACCTTTTTCCCTAGGATACATCAAAGGCAGTATCATCACTGAGTTAAATCTCATCATGATATCAAAAAAACAGGCCTTACAGAATTTTTAAAAAGTAGCTGGAAAAAGAATTCTCCTTGAGCTAGATGTGACATAAAAATAGGGGCTAGGAAGAATGAATACAATCTCTGAATAATCTGACTCCTCAGATTAAATGCATAGTTTTTAATAACTATATCAAGGTAAGTATTCCCATGTACAATTTGACTTAGTTGGCATGGGTTTCCATAACAAATACCATAGACTGGGTGGCTTAAACAACAGAGATTTACTTTTCACAGCTCTGGTGGCTAGAAGTCTAAGATCATAGTACCAGCTAATTTGGTACCTGTCTCTTCTTATAAGGCCACTAATCTCATCACAAGGGCCTCATCCTCATGATCTCATCTAACCCTAATGATCTCCTAAAGGCACCATCTCCAAATACCATCATGTTGGGTGGTAGGGCTTCAACTTATGATTTGGGGAAAGAGGGGATGGGATATAAACATTCATTCCACAACACAATTTGTAACACTGTATTGTTCCTCAGTATGATATTTTTTTCATGTACAATTATTTCTAAATATTTAACTCAGTTGCCCTGGTTAGGCTATCTATTAATTTATTAAATGTCTTGATTGTGAAAGCTAATTTCTCTTTCTAAACACAGGAATTTCTGATATCCTGGAAAGAAACATTACCATAATTTATTTTTTATACTTACAAATAATGGATTTCTCAGAGATAGTAATCTCTTGATGTCCTGTTCATACGGCAGAATTACTAATTTAGTTTTGCTGACTGAATTCCCAATCAAATTAGCATACACATTTTAAAGGTAACATGTAAGCTGTCTGGATTTTGATAGCACTTTATATGGACCCAAGGATCCTGGTGCCTGGGTCTGTCCTCTATCTCACATGGTTAGAGCATCATTAGATCCATGAAAGGATGAGGAAAATAAGCCTCTATGACAGGCCAGGGTGGAAGGTTCTCCCACAGGTGTCACTGTGGCTATTTAAACTTTGTATATTTAATTGTTAAAAGGAGTAAAGTTGGTGACTCTCTCATTATATCAAATTCCAAATTAGAAAAAAAAAATTTTTTAAGCCTAATAGAGTCAGACTTAAAAAAAGAAGGGACCTATCATAGCAATGGTTCTAATTTTGTTTTACTAATTCACAGCATTACAGAATAAAGATAAATTTCTAAAATGTGTCTCTTGTTAAGGTTTCCTTTTATATTTTAAAAAGTGATGGAAAAGTGGATTTTCAGACATTGGCACTTTAAAAAATATTTCTATTGAGAATGCTGCAATTTTATATCTTTGAAACCATGAGCACATATTAGAATAATTATTAAATTCTAAACAAGTTATTTAAGGCAAAAAAAAATAGATAAAACTGAATCAGAAGTAATTGTAACATTTTTGTTTGAGCACTTAGTACGTGTAACACATGATCTTTCTTTATATGCATTACATCATACCCTCACAGCAACAGCAGTAACTAGACAAAGGTACCTACCATGGTGGTTTAACCAAAGGGCTTTGGCTTCACACACTTTCTTACATTATTCACCTGTTTTATTTATTTATTTATTTTAGTTTTTAAAGATCTTTACCTAAAGAAGCTAGCAAATTGCATTTTTATTTCTTTATCTTAGTTTCTTAATAAATAACTTGGTTGATCTTGTTTGCTTTGTTTTGTTTTGTTTTATCCATCATGTCCCTGGGTCTTTTTTTTTTTAATTTTTATTGGAGTATAGTTGATTTACAATGTTGCATTAGTTTCTGCTGTACAGCAAAGTGAATCAATTATACATATACGTATATCCACTCTTTTTTAGATTCTTTTCCCATATAGGTCATTACAGAGAATTGAGAAATGTTCCCTGTGCTATATAGTAGGTCCTTATTAGTTACCTATTTTATATAGAGTAGTGTGTATATGTCAATCCAAATCTCCCAATTTAACACCCCCACCGCTGCTTCCCCAAGTACCGTAAGTTTGTTTTCTATATCTGTGACTCTATTTCTGTTTTGTAAATAAGTTTATTTGTACCATTTTTTAGATTCCACATAGAAGCGATATTATATCACCTGTTTTAGAAAACACTGCTTTTCAATATATTACCATTGTACCCAGGTTACAAACAAACCAAGCACTAGTCAGAAAACAAGAAAAGGAATTGGTTTCATCCTGTACCCTGTATAACTAAAAGACTAACATTTGAAATCATATGTTAATTCAATCCCAGGGAAAGGAGAAAGTCAAACATTAATCAAAATGAAAGATTTTTGCTCGAAGTTGTAAGTTCAGTATAAGAACCAAAACAACAGCAATGTTCATTTGTCTTGCCTTTACTTGTGTTTCTCACACTGTCTATCAGGCATTAAAAATCCAAACAATCATGTGCTCCTTTGCACCTCCAATGACATGATTTTTCTCTAACCAATAGTTAAGAATTGAGCAGAGAAATCCAATCCTAATATTTTTATTCCTCAAACATTTATCAGACACTGATAAATTATCAGACACAGTTGCAAAATTATAATTTAAACTTTAAGTGGTTGATGATGGCAGGATCAGAAATACACCTAAGATTTCAGCTATCTCATTAGATCATTATCTAACAATGGCTAGGTTACTGAGTTTGCAACCTGCAAAACCCCGTAGTAAGGTCTTTATGTAGATTACCTCATTTAAACGTCACAGTAATCATACTGCCCACATACAACTCTTACTCCATTTCAGAAGTGAGTGAACTAAGGCTAGAAGAGATAGTGCAACAGTTCCAAAGTCACAGGGCATCTCATGGTGGAGCCAGGACTTGAAATCAGGCCTTCTGATTCCAGAGTCTGTGTTCTTGACCTCTAGTCTATACTATTCATATCCATTTTGGGGGTAGAGTGATAATGCACATACTTTCACCATAACCTCACTAAACAAAGACTAGAATAGTAGGGACAAGATCATCCGAACTTGATAGGAAGTAAAAAGATTCAGAATAGGCCCATAGTTATTAAAAATCCAAAAGTCAAAGTATACTTGGCAGCCTATTCTAGAGGTTAATGAGTTCTTTCTTCAGTCTGACTGTCTGGATATATGTCTAAATTCTGTGCTTATACATTTGATAGCTCTTGAGCTTTCTCTGTGCTTCAAAATTTCGGGAGTTCTAGGCAGCATTTGAGAGCTCAACATGGAGACAGAACACATAGGTTGAAGAGTGGTTTTGCTATTTACTAACTTAATCCCTCTTTCATGCTTCCTTTTCACTAAATGAAGTTAACTCCTACCCTGCTTGCCTCATTGAGTTATTGAGAGAACATATATTAAATTGCTTTAAGAATATAGCTCTCTATGTAACTATTATTATCGCTATTAGAATATAATGCTATAAACTGACAGAGTAGTTGAGATCTATCATTTTTTCCCTTAACTCACGAGAACCAAAGTAGTTTTACTTAAGTTAACATGTTGCTAAATAAAGCGTTATGTATGATATACAGTAGAGAATCATTAACAAAGCAGAAAAGAACCAAAATACAGAAAATCTAGATAGTTACCGTAAACTGTGAGTAAATGTAGATAAATAAAGACAATAAAACAATTTAATATCATCAGAGCTCTGGAAAAATTCAAAAAGAGATTGTTTAAAGAGAAAAACACAAAAATATTAAGGAAACATATAAGTGTAGTCTCTTCAGTGAGAAAAGTTTCAGAAGTTAAATAAGAATTTCTGCTGGAAGTAAACTTCAATTTTCCTCGTACCCTGGCTCCCCATCTAATTTGTTAAGTTACCCTGTGGACTCTTTCTCCACCTTTCCACTCACACCACTTCTTCTTTCCATTTCCACTGCCATTGCCTGGTCAGTGTTTTTTGTCAGGATTAATCCATCAACCTCTTGAGTGGTCTCAATTCCAGATTTCCCTTCTCTTCATGTATTCTACTTAACGCGAGAGACAGTGGTGGTGCAGTAATAAACCACTCTCAGATCTCTGTATTAAGCTTAAAACAACAAAGGTTTATATGCTTTGCTCGAAGTATACATCCATCTCTGGTCAGCAGGAGGCTCTACTCATAGGGAGCAATTCTATCTCAAACATACCAAAGGGAAGAGAGAGAGCTAGAAAAAGACTTCTCTTGGTCATTAAATGCTGCATCAATTCTACTACCAACACTATTCTTATAAGCAGCTACATGACCCCATCAAACTAGAAAGAACAGAAAAGGGGGTTGCAAAAGTGCAACTCTACTAAGTTCCTGGAAGGGAAGACATTTTTGGTGGTCATTATTATTGATTAGTAGAGTCTCTCTTCAGTTAAAAAAAAATCTTTAGTGGTAGCTCCCTATGACCTATGAAATAAAGTCCAATTCATGCAAATCACACTTGCCAGTACCACCCCCAAGACCCATCTCCAAACATACTCTGTCCAGTCCCACTGGTTGGTCCCATTCCCTGGATACAATCACACAGTGGTTTGCTTCAGAGGTTCTGATCTACCTGGAATCTTCTGTCTCCCATGATTTGTGTGTTGAAATGGTATTCAACCTTCAACTACCATTTTCTCTATGGAGCATTCTCTGAGTCTACAAATTCACATTAATCACTTCCTCTTGGCAGTCTCATAATACTTTTTTTTTCATTTAATTTTTGGCATCTATCACAGACTATAGCATATCATTTAGGGAGGGAAACATTAGTTAGATTCCCTGGAATCCCAGTCCTTAGGGAGAGTCAGTATGCCTTTTTCATTTGTATATTTTCCAAGCTTAGCCTACTATGCTGTACACCATGTGCAGTCAACAAAAGATATTTTTTTAAGTTCTACAAAGTTTAAAATGATTATAACTAACTGCAATGCCACAAAATTAAATTCATAAGATTTTAGAATAACGTGACTTTGTTTTTAACATTGGATGTTAACATTAGTACCTTTCCATAAAGGGCTACTTCAGTGCTGGCCCATCCACAGTGATGATGGACCTTTGGTCAGAATTTGAATATAAAGGTTGAACAATACTGTTTGACCAAATATTCATCTATTTAAGCTTTATCTTGAGGAGGTTCAATAAATTCATTTCTACATAGAAATGTTTACTCTCATTTTTCTATACCAAGGAAGATGAGATATAGATTATTCCCAGACTTTAGCTGAGCTAAAGTGTTCTACTTTTCTACATATATTCAAATATTCTGGAATTCAGGAAATACAATGTAGCGAAACCTCATTACTTCAGTGAAACTAGAAGAATGGAGTATATTTGAATTGCTGAAAATGTGAACCTTAAATATATTTTCCAAATATTTCTAGAAGGCAGGGGTAGTATATTTCTTTTAAACACTCAAAACTTAAACCTAATATTGCATTTTTAAAATTTATTCATTCATTGTTCCATTCAGTAAGCATTAATTGGACAGAGCAAGGATTAAATAGATAAAAAATGCAAGTAAATACTTGGAAAATACATACACTATTTTGATCTAGAATGACGTATATTAGTGGAGGTCTTTACAGGGCTTTATAAGAAACAGATAAGAATAATTGAGAATTATCAGCACAATTGTTTTTGAGAATTACCAGCACAATTGTTTAGAAGTAAATAACATCATGAAAACACTTTTCTTTACATGAGCTATCTTTAAAAATTGCTAGTTCAGACTGTCTAACTGATCACATTCTAACACAGTAGGTGCTTTAATGAAGATATTTCACTTTATAAGATCACAGTGTTATAAAGCTATCTATTTATAATTTAAAGTAAGAAAGCAGGTAATTAATCCAGATTATGTAACAGAAAATAAATTAAAATGCATCGATTTTGTTTGGAAAACAGGTTTCTCTAGTACGTAGTAAGTATGTGCATACTTTTTTCTCTTTATCAATCAGTCAGTAGATATTTAAGATAACTGACCATGGCACAGTGTTACACATTGTGGAGGGAGACCAAGAGAGATGAATACAGCCTTTTCCTTGCAAGAAATAAACAAAGTTTAGAAGGGAACACAGATTATAGGCCACAGAATGTTTGATGCAAAGTAAATTTAGGTGCATTATTCTCACCAAAAGGAAGAGTGTGAAGGCAGAAGATTGCATGTTTCTGTGGATAAGAGATGATTTCCCACTGGAGTGACATTTAAGTTGAGATCTAAAGAAGTCCTCTGGGCATCTGGGGCTGTAAGGAATTTGGGTTCTATCCAAAGGGTGAAGGGAAGCTATTGAAGGGATTCCTGTAGGAGCAGGGGCCTGACATGTGCGTGCAGAACTCTGTGGGTGGGTCTGAATGAGGCAGGCACGTCGTGAAAGAAAGAATTCAGGCTTCTTCTCAATCTGGAATCTAAACAAAGCATGATGATCATACCAAATAAAGGAGCATCCCCTCTTAAGTTCAACTGTGAGCAAGAAATAAAATACATACTATGTTTCTTTCTTTCTTTTAATAACATTCATTTCAACAGTGCACATACAGCAAAAGATTTCTGAAGATATCATACATTAGTGGCAGGACAGCAGTGTATCTTGGGCGCGTGGAATAGAAAATTCTAGTCATCACCCCCCATTTGTTTGTTTAGCTGCTAAAAGATCTCTTGCACAAAGAGTCAGGTCAACAGAGAAGTCAAAGCATCAATAGAGAGAGAGCGTGTCAGAGCTTAATTAGGGCTTCCAATTAGAAAACCAAACTAAGGATCCTATTAGCACTCAACTAGGCATTCTCCTTGACCTGGAAGAACCAAGCAGTATCCACATCTAATCTAACTAACAAAAAGGAATTTTTTATCTTTATGATGACCTTCTTCTGATGGGCTTAAGTCAACAAAGACAAGCAGCATGAGAATCATACTCTCAGAAGCACAGGGAAGAGAACCACTGTGTGCTCAGGAACACTTCCTGCAATTCTCCAAGTTACCACCGCAACTCAATTTTTTTTAATACCGGCACAGTGTGGACAATGCATGGCCTTGTCTGCTGCTCTTTGATACAAATTATTAAATAAAGTCCATGGT
The DNA here is from genome assembly GCF_949752795.1 of Hyperoodon ampullatus. Taxonomy (NCBI): domain Eukaryota; kingdom Metazoa; phylum Chordata; class Mammalia; order Artiodactyla; family Ziphiidae; genus Hyperoodon; species Hyperoodon ampullatus. Next base: position 15,685,954 of record NC_136914.1, on the reverse strand, counting down.
TACTTTTAAGAAAAAAAAATTGGCAAGTCATAAAAAAGGAAAATTTCTACCTAAAAATGGAATTAACTCAATTTTTTATAAAGTACCATATTTACTTGTGTATTTCACCTGTATCCTGCTTGCCTGTCTTCCAGTTTGGAAGAAATAGGTCTTTCCTCCTCTCCAAATTATTTTGTGGCCAGCGTGCTTTAGAAAGTGTAAATGGTCCTTTCCTACTAGTTAGTAAGGAAAAGGTCACACTGTTGAAACAGCGTTTGCAGTTCTGTACAAACTTCAGAGACCCTAGCAATGAGTAAACTTAAAAGAAAAATTTCAGTTCAAAGTAACATACCAAGTAACATAATTCTGACCAGAAAACTTATAAACAGGATCAAAAACTTAAATCAGCCCAACAGTCAAGCAGCATATGGCCTATAATGCACAGGAATTTGGAAATGGTTCTTTTCCCAGGCTGATGAAATGGTGGGAAAAATAGTCTAAAGCTATGCTATGGGACAATAAAAATATTTTCTATACTTCTAAAAATCATATGGCCTAGTAGTAACACTGAAACTCCAACATCTTATCACAGAAATACGGAGGGACTAGATTTTAGAAATCACTGGTTAGGGCCTGTCCCAGAGTTACCTGATCATCATGACACCAACTCTGGTTTTCCTCACCTCAGTAAGAGATTCTCCAATTGCTCCAGTGCTTCCATTTTATAATTTTTAAATATGCATTACATTTTTCCACTTGGCATTGAGTTTAGCAAACATAAATTTGATTCAGAAAGTTTTGATTCCCAGAAGAAGTATTTTAAGATTTAATTTGAGTTGCTATGTTAAAACGCACACAAAAAAAAACCCATCTCCCTCACCTCAAGGCAGAGAAATAACTCATTCTTTTCCTCTGAAAGTCCAATACCTAGTATAGCGCTTGTCACCAGGTATATGCTCAATAAGTGATGAATGGAACAAATAATAAAAGAGTGAATGAATGAGTGAGCAGATTCACACATGAAGAGCACCTTCACTGGGCCCTATGCTTGCTTGAAGAGCTCAGGTAGGCACTTCTTTCTGTGTCTTAGGCCTCAGATTGGCTTTAAGCAAGAGAAAAGGTCCTTCCTACTCTTGCTGCCTCACTACTCTTCTTTCATATGGGAGAGAAAAGTATTCCGAGATCAGGGAGGTAGCAATGGATCAGGGAGTGGATAGCGTTTATACTGAAATCTTTGTTCAGCCAGAAGAGATAGTTTCTTTCTCCTGGGAAGAGATCCATTTGGCCCCAGGCTTCTAAGAGAAGGGATAATTACATGATTAATATAAGGAACCATTAAGTTTAAATGATTCCTTTGTTGTAAGGTCCCACTTTGGGAAAGACATAACTACTTCAGTGCACTAAATGCCTCATTATTACTTAAAGGTATATTAGATGAATTTTTATTTTAACTTGAAATAGATTTCATTCTCAAAGCAGGAAATATCTTTTCACTCAAAATTAAGTGTGGTGAAGTAAATGCTGAATGAAAAAATATCAAATTCATCAGACAATAACTATAACAATATTAATACTACTACTAATACTCATGGCAGCAGCTAATATCTACTGAGCTCTTATCATGTGCTGGGCTCTATTCTTATCCTCACAACTACCCTATGAGGTAGACAGGTACCATTATTATACTCACTCAGAGGTACAGAAACTAGGCCCCAAATTAAACAGCTAGGAGTCAGAATGAGGTTTTACACTCAATCTGTTTCTAGTACCTGTTCTAAGCTTCAGCTGTGGCTTTTCATATGAATATATGAAGCCTACTTTACTACAGCAAGAAGAATTACCAAAGATAAGCAATTATGGAATGGTTCCAATGATGGAATTATTGAGTGGTTCTTTTTAGTGTGTGGTCAACCCTCAGTCCTAATTCAATTAACTTTTTGTATCAATAAACATTAAAAATTGAAGTAATGACATTTGCTTACGTCACAGACTTCTCCCACATTTCAACTAGTGTGGCCTTTTCTACCACGCGGGTCCCAAGATAGCCTGAACACAGACGTGGTAGAGATTAAAGAGAGGGAATCAGACTTGAAAGCTATTCTTAAAGAAAATTCAGAAAAAGGCACAGATAGGAAAATATTTTTCCAGGGACAAAAACAATCAAATCAATTTGGCTAGATTTGCAGGTTTATGAAGGAAAATCAGAGATAAGTGGGTATGGGTCAAACTGTGGGAGTCCTGAAACCAGCTTCTCTATTAAGGCCTTGATTTCTAAAACTAATTGATTGATTTCTAAGACTAATATTAGGTGAGTCATTTCAGGTTTTTAAACAGGAAATTAGGAATGCAAAATGGTATTTTAGAAAAATGTATCTAGCAGATTACAAAAACAAAATGAATTGGAAGAGAAAGAGACAAACTGCAGGCAAAATACGCAGGAAAACACCACAGCCCCTTAGCAATCAGAGATTGAACATTCATAATTTCAACTTGTTCCAAATGATCTCCAAATGTTCTCATTTCTAATTTTTCTAGGGCACAGAGTTATGAGGTCGATTTGTGAAGCCAAGTTGTTAGCTAGCACCGTGCTTCTGCTTCTGGGTGGGATTTTATCTTTTCCCCCCCAAAGCAGGGTCTTGTACTCAGTCTGTCTCACTAAACAGAGGAGTACGTTCCTTTATGCAGAATGCCTCCAAGTAAACCTCAACTACAGGTATAGAAATAACTGTGAGTTACAGTGAGGAGAATGGTGATTGATTTGTGAAAGTTCTACAGATTCACCCCTTGGGAATGTTGAAGCATTTTGTACTTGCCACATTCGTTGGGTCAGGAGGAAGGCAGGAGAAGAAGTGAAGGAGAGAAGGGAAACAAGAAGACATCAGAAAGGAATGGTAGGACGTACTGGCTGACTAGAGATGGGGGATGAGGGAAAAGAAGAAATCAAGATGGGCTCTTAACTTTCAAGCCTAGGAGACAGGAAGCGTGTTAGTGCCTTGAGTAAAAATAAATCCTAGAGGGAACCGAGCACCTAGGCAAATGTGACACGTGTCTGTGCGCACTGAATAAAGATCTTAAAGGCTGATTTAAGGGAACTCTTGTCTGGAGGAAGAGAAGCAACTTGGATAACTTTACGGTTCTCTGAAATGCATCCTAGAGCAGGGGCCCCCAACCTCTGGGCCATGGACCGGTACCAGTCCATGGCCTGTTAGGAACTGGACCGCACAGCAGGAGGTGAGCGGCGGGTGAGCGAGCAAAGCTTCATCTGTATTTACAGCCGCTCCCCATCACTCGCATTACCGCCTGAGCTCCACCTCCTGTCAGCATTAGGGTGAGTTGTATAATTATTTCATTATATATTATAATGTAATAATAATAGAAATAAAGTGCACAGTAAATGTAATGTGCTTGAACCATCCCAAAGCCATCCTACCCCCCACCCCCAGTCTGTGGAAAGATTGTCTTCCATGAAACCAGTCCCTGGTGCCAAAAAGGTTGGGGACCGCTGTCCTAGAGGACATGGAGCTTATCCAACACTCTTTTCTTCTGCTCTTTTAACGCTGCAGATTTGGAGCACTCTAATTTCTTGATTTTCCAAGTCAAAATTGTACAATTCTGTCTCTTATTTCAGAAAACACTTTCTAAATCCCGAACAGCCCCTTCACAAGCACAAAGCTCCCAGTTTTCATGACTAGTTTCCAGATAGTTCTATTTTAAATCACTATCTAAGAGCTACAAGGGATTAACTTCTGTGCATCTAAATAATGATACTGATACACATCATAATGGAGAGAGAAAGGCCACTGGTGAAATAACTTTACTGTGTTAATTTTTCATTTTTGTTTTGCAGGAAAAGCTTCAGGGTGACAAACATTCTGTGAAATAATTAAAGTTAGACATAAACCAAGGTTAAAACAACCCCAAAAAACCTGGTAATTGCTGAGAATTCAAACTGAGAGAATTATTCACAGTGACAAACAGTCATTATCTCCCTGTCCCCTGGCCGGCTCCTGGTGGATCACTAGGCTCATCTGTATTCCCCACAGGAAGTAGCAGCAGCTCCAGGGAAGATCAGCAGTGGGTAGAGAATGTGTTATGTGGAAATAGTTATTTCAGATAGATCACAAATGGGAGCCCAGTGAGAAGAGAAAAGGGGGAGCAGTGTGCAGCAAGAATACTTTACAAAGCACTACTTCAGAGGACAGGGAGTTTTTTCAGTTTTAAAAAATTTCTGGAGGTTCAGATGCAAAATGGATGTCGAAAGCAACTGTGCTTTACGGGGGCTCCACTCTTAGTTTCAATATTTGGGGCTTTGGAGCCTCTACACAATACGATCATTAACTATGATATGTGAGGAGAAATAATGAGAGCAGTTAGGATTTCCCATAGCAAGTGCTCAATAAATCATGCTGAAGCGAACCAGTCAAGTGTCATATTCAATAACTAAATACCAAAACCTGCCTGTCCTATGAATAAATTGCAGTTTACTAAAACAGTAAAGACTTTGTTATTCAAATGTTGGATGCAACTGAGAATGCAGGTTAGTTAAAGCCTTTTAATCAGCTAAAAGTTAATTCACATCTCAGTAATATTTGCTAAGTACTTTTTACGAATATCATCCATTTTCTTTCATCTTCACCCTGCCATTTTATGAATGAAGAAAACTACCGGCACACATCATTAAGAAATGTACACCACAACAGTCTTACCTGGTTTAGTTACTGTGGGGAATGGCTCATTTAATCCTCACAGCTGTGTAAGGAAGGTACTATTATTAGCTCCATTATGCCGATGAGGAAACAGGCTCAGAGTTTCAGGTAAACTGAGGCTCAAAGTTTCAGGTAACTGGTCCACATTCATAACGCCACCAAGCTGAACAGTCAGCCCCAGTGTGGACCAATCCTGGCTGTCTGGCTCCATGGCCCACAGAGAGTTCAGGAGGAGGGGAAAGTTGGAACTAGAAACTAGACATCCTGATTTGGCAGTCAGTTTTCTTCCCAGACACCACGCTGACCTAAGTAGGTGCTCTGTGGTTTCCTCCCTCTCTTCCTCCTCACCTTCAGCCGCCCACTGACCTGTCCCTCCACTCCAGGATAAGAACAGTGGCTGGCCCCAGATTTCATCTGGATTTACTTTATCTCAGGGGAAGAGATCAGGGATTTCACAGTAATCCAACCCTTCCACTCCGAACAGACAGGTTTCGTCTTGTGATAGGTTTCTACCCAGAAGCTTTTTTTCAATTCAGTGCAGAAGACTGGCTTTCTTTCTAAAGTCAATAGAAGAACAGCTTTGTTTATTAATGGTCAATAATTGTCTAAGTGGAGAGTTATATTTTTATTACATAAAACGGATTCAGAAAACCTCACGATGTCTCTAGTCTTAAAAGTATTCCTACACTAAGTGATATTGTCATTATTTTAAAAGTCACAGAACAAAATTTAGTCTTATTGCAGGACTGCATAATTCCAGAAATAAATCTTTCAAAAATATACATTTTTGAATGTAGGACTAATTCTAAAATAGGTATCAACTAGGACTGCCTTTTCCTGCATTGCTCCAGATACCTGAAATATATACATCAAAACCATCTGTACACAGAAATGGGGCCACTGCTAGGGGCAGTAATCTTCTTAGAGTTACAAAAATTGGAGCTGTCTATAAAACAGTCTGTCTGGTTCTTACTGAAGATAGCCTAATAGAAAAAAATATTCATGTATGCATCGTTATAATAATCAAGATAGGCTAAGGTGACAGCTACCTTTGGAAAGTAGCAAAGGAAAACATAATATAGAAAGTAGAACAGAAAAGTATGATTGGTCTGCTGCATTCCACACTCTATTCTGAACTGCTGTGTGCCATGTAATTTAATAGTACGGTAACCATAAACCTACATAGCAACTACAGAGATAAAGTAGCTAACAAAATTCTGAAGTACCAGTGTTTCTACACGGAAAACCCATTGGCAAAGACCATTACTAGTAAATACTTCTAATCCTTACAAACAAGGTTTGGCTCACTTTGGGCAAATAACTTCCTCCTTCTGCCCCAAGTTTTCTGTCTTTTGATATTTTTTCCCCAGCTTTATTGAGGTACAATTGCCAAATAAAAATTGTATTGCTTAAGATGTACAAGATGATGTTACCCCAAGTTTTACACGTCAAGAAGCAGGGGAATGGACAGTATGATTTCTTTATTCTCTTCAAACTTTAATATTCATTAACCAGGTCAAAATATAACATCTCCAAATTTATGTACAAATAAAGTATGTGGACGTCTAATCATATTAAATACAAAAAGAAAGTTCACTATAAGTTAACTGTGATAAATTCTTGAGAAGCAAATATCTTGCAAGATGATTACCAATCCCCCTTGTTAGCTTCTGTGAAGCCAGATTTTTACCTGGTTGCTTAAAACAGGCACATCAACCCTCTCAAGCAGCAAACGCCTTTACATGACTCTGCTGCAGAAAAAGATGGTGGTACACTTCCAATTTTCCTAAATCAATAGACATTTCTGCTTTTTGAATACCCAGAGTGTATTTGTTCTTTAAAATCTTCTTTTAAGTCAGAGAAATGAAGGTGTTCTTTAGAATGTATGTGAGTGAAAGTTTCCAAATAGATAATAAGGGGACAGGGTTTAGCAATATAGAGAAACTGAGTGCTGGAAGTTTAGATCTGTTAACATCAAGAGTAAATCTGAATCCTTGTCCAAGTTCAAAATAATGACTCCGATTTCAAGGGTTTCTTTTTCTCCCTTACAAAAAGAAATAGTAATATTTTTATTATTTGAACAAACGCCCCAACACCACCATCATGATGAAGTTAATCACCCGTGAGTCCTTTCACTAGGTGCTATGATATGGTATAACACCATATACTTTCTCAGGCTATAGTCTTGGTAGTTAATGAAACTAAACAGACTGCCTTAGTGTTGCTATGGGAACATTTATCAGATGGAAAGGGGCTGGTAGTCAGCTATCCTGTTGCCAAATGGGAAGGGATTCATTCGCTGTAGAAGACTGGCAGACCCAAGAATTATTTAAATATAGACATTAAGAAAAAATGCTCAATTGACAATTTGGTTACACAATTCTAAAATATCTTTTAATACGTAAAGATGAGAGCTGTGTAGATCCTGCAATACTTGGTAAAGGATTCTGAACAAATTCAACTACAGTGGCAAATTTCTGAAGAATCTAGTAAAAGGCACAGATGAGGTCGGGATGTAAGAGAAAGCTCATTTGCTCACAAAAGAACAGGGAAGCTGGTGTCTTCACCAGCACACCATAATAGGAGTTGCTTTGAAGCAGGCAAGCCGATTCCTTTCTCACAGGCACAAGTCTGTACCTGACTTGGCTGTACATGCATTCTGCAGGAAAATTCTACCTTTAGAGTCCACGTTTATTAAAAAAAAAAAAAAAAAGTGAAATACATCAGTTAGCTAAACAATGAATTTCTATTCCTTGGACACTTTGCGGAAAAATAATAAATGGGAAGCCTAAGAATCTGGTATTTCCAAAGCAAAAGCAATGGCATTTGAGAATGGCTGTCACCCTAGGAGACATGGGAAAGCCATGTTAGAAAAATATATTAAAGGAGGTTCAAAAGGCCCTGGTAGGCAGAGTAAGTTCTTTCCCACAGCTCTATTCAGTGAAATAAGAAAAACTTAGAAGTCCATGGACATTGACAAGCATTTCAAAAATTAATTTTAATTAGAAATATCAGTTAGGCACTATGAAAAACAATGAGGAAAACGCAGAGTGTGAAATAATGCTGGTAGAAGAAGTGATACAGAAATGGCAATGAGAAATTGACTCCAAATCAACCACCTATCAGGTAAAAAACACAACACAAAACAAAAAACTGGAAGCTGGATTATTTCCCTGCTTTCTATACATTGAAACTAGAAGAAGTAAATAAACTAACGTACTTCTCAGGGCCTGCCTGTGTGGGCCCTACTTTTGGTTCAGTCATTAGCCACGTGACCTTGAGCAAACCATTAAGTCTCAATTTTCTCACTGACGAAGTGTAGAGACTGAATGTCAGTAGTTCTCAGGCTGTAGGCAGCGTGTGAAAGAAGCAATGAGTGTGTGTCTGTATGGGATCTGATACCCCAGGGATTTCAGTTCCACATACAAGGTGTCCAAGGAATCTGCACTTTATAGGATTCTGGGTAGTTCTGAAGCAAGAAGTCCTTGAAACTCACTTTTATTCATTCAACAAAAATTATCTGAATGCAAATAGGCCAGGCATGGTGGAAAACACTGGAGCTACAAGTGAGTAAAATAAATAAGATCCTTGTCTTTGTGAAACATCCAGTTTCAGGGATCTAGCTCTCCAACATAATGGTTTTATAGATAAACAGGAGGCTTCAAGCTAAGTTTAAAATAAAAAAGAAAGAAAATAAATGGGACCCCCCCAAACCCCTGAAAATTAATTTCTTAGTTGATCCACTCAAATGAGTAGCATTCCCAGGCACAAATGCCTACTCGCAATTATATGTACAGTTCACAATATCTTGTCCCTGGGATTAAAGTTTCTCACTAGCAAATCTGATTCCTCCCCTCCCTTTGAGAATTTCCACTTAGCTTTCACTTCTTCCTTTTTTTTTTTTTTTTTTGCGGTACGCGGGCCTCTCACCGCTGCGGCCTCTCCCGTTGCGGAGCAACAGGCTCTGGACGCGCAGGCTCAGCGGCCATGGCTCACGGGCCCAGCCGCTCCGCGGCATGTGGGATCCTCCCGGACCGGGGCACGAACCCATGTCCCCTGCATCGGCAGGCGGACTCCCAACCACTGCGCCACCAGGGAAGCCCTCACTTCTTCCTTTAAAATGGACACGCCCTTGACAAACTTTTATTGTCAGCACTCATGACCAATCCCTTCTGTACTCTCCTCTATATGACAGGGCTGGAAACCTAAGAACTAAGTTTCCTAAATTCCCTTGCCGTTAGGTTTCTGGATAAGCTTAGGTTTTGCCAATGAGGTGTACTCATGTGATATTCAAAAGTGAAGGAAGGTAGAAGTTATCCTTACCCCAGCACCTGACAGGGTTACTGCCTGTGGGTTTTGGTAAACAGGGGTTTTGGTGACTGGCAATTCCACGTTCACCAGTTTAGAGGCTGTGGGACAGTTATAGCTTTGTCAGGGTTTTCCTTCATTTGTGGATGGCAGCAAGTAGTTTCCTGGACACTTGTTCATAGTTTGCAGTGTGGTGAACAATGACAACACCAAAAAAAACCTCTGACGGATACTCTACTGTTCCCAACCATTTTTGTAGGTACTTAATTCACTGTTTTAAATTCCATTTCAGTTTGAAATATCTAGTATTTCCATTTCCCACCTTGAACCCTTTCTTCCAAGAAAAACTAGTGATTTAGATCTATCAAATTTCAGGATGTTTACGAGTCCACAAGTCAAGGTCGTGGGGTTTTCAAAGAGAGGCCACAAAAGCATGTAGCATAAACTTGTGTGGTCTCAAAACTGTCTGGTGGAGGCTTTACAGAGGGCAGGTCATTATTCTCTGGTCCTTTCTTATTCCCATCCTTTCTCCAAGGCTCACATGACTTTGTGGATGGGGCATGTTCACTCTCATTCTTTTTTTTTTTTTTTTTTTTATTAGTTTCTGCTTTATAACAAAGTGAATCAGTCATACATATACATCTGTTCCCACATCCCTTCCCTCATGCATCTCCCCATCTCTCTTGCTACTCCTTGTACTTGTGAAAAGCCTGAGCTGAGTTACAGAAGTACAGCTCTAGGTGTTGGAATACACATCTTGTTCCCCATTCTCTTCCTTTTCCCAGTTTGTCTCTGGATGGGTTTGCCACAGCTTAAAGACTCTGGTTGAATTTAGGGGTGGAAATAGGCAAAGCAGATCTCACATTGTTTTAAGTCCACTTCAATGGACCAGAAGAGAGTTTTCCATTTGGCTCAGCCTACTTCTTCAGGCACTACCCTGAGGTTTAGGGCTTAAGGCTCAGCTACCAGCTCTTTATCATAAATGGACAGATTTCTCTCGTGCTCTCAGGAGAAAGCTGGTAGATGACAGAAGATGGATATTTGTAGTTCCACATCTGGGCCATCTTTCTCTCCACCAATAAATGTCCACTGAAGCTTGTTTTGACACAATAGGGGGAAAATATTGATTAAAATGCTGTTTTCTTTTAATATGTAGCATATTAATTCATTTAATCTAAATTCAGGGTTAATGCGTATTCAAATTTCCATTTTACCAAAACAAACTAATTAAATAAAAGCAAAGTACCTCGGGATTTTTTTAGGGTGGCAAATTCCTAAGGACAGTACTAGGAGAATCGTTGCCCAGGTATACTATTCTCCAGTGTGCTCACTCTGGAGAAGTCACACACTTGCCTCCTTGCTGTTCCTTGGACACTCAGGCATAGTTCTGCCTTAGAGCCACGCTCCAGCTGTTCACTCTAGAAAGAGCCCTTTCGTGATGATCTCCTGGGCTACCTCCTCACCTATGTCAAATCCCAACTTCTCCACGAGGCGTCTTCTGACCACCTTTTTTTAACAATGCCTTCTGCTCTCACCCTGACACTCGTTTATCCCACTCTACTTTTTCTATTTCTGCGGTGCTTATCACCTTCTAACTTGCTTATTTATACTTTATTATATTTATTGTTTATGTTTTGCCTCCCACTAAGAAGATAGTTAAGGAACTTTGTGTGGTTTACTGTCAGTCTCCTTCCTTATTCCACATTTCTCTCTGCATAAGGGCAAAATCTTTCTCCCAAACATTTCAGGTTTGATTCAACAACGTGAAATAATGCTATTTGTTAATACAAAATAAATAATCATCCTCTATACAAACAGGAGAATATCTGCTATGTCAATTTGTTATCCATACTATCTTTCAGACAGCAGCAGAGACATGAACCCAGTACCAACCCTTTAATGTGCTCCATGCAGTGCCTTATCCTTTGATCCATTCAGATTTAATTCTTAACTTTATAAAATTTGATATTAAACCCTTTTCTCCTGTTGCTTTATCACAAAATAAGAGAAATCCTTAAACAACTGAAACTGCTTTCTTCTTTGATATCCATACTGTCTAAGTGGTCTAAATATTACAAAATGCATATGCATACATCAACAAAAATTTACCTGCTCTCAAGATGACTGGCCATACACAAGCACGGAGCAGTTGTTTATGAGACAGTAGGCATTTTTCAATTAAAAGGAATTTATCAAGTAATATTACTGAGATATACTCCAGCTGACATTAGATTTTTGGGTATAGACAACCAGGATATCTACATCTATATATTATCCTAAATAACAACAACACAAAAAACGATTTCTATGTTAAATAAGACTCATCTCACCCGGTTAATTAAGAGAAAAGTAGATGGATGATACAATGAAGGAATGAACAAAGATCGAAGACTTCAGAGTTGCTAAATTAGTCAAATAAAATTTCAAAACATAAGAGGGGGGAGATAAGACTACAACTGGGTAGAAGCTGGAACACATATTTATTTAGCAGATTTCAAAAAGATGACCCTGGATTTGCATACATAACCTGACTTTAGTATTTTAGGATAAGACATATACAACAACCATTTAGACAACTTAAGGAAGCAGTAGTCCTAGGCAAAGAAAGTCCTCTCATGACGGGCAATCAAATGCCAACAGATTCTCTTCCAGACTCAGCTGAGTTTTCCTTTCACCTCAACCAAGCATCACCTTAACTTTTTTTGAAGTACACAATCCAATGGTGTCTCACAACGCATTTTTGTGCTCAAGTGACATACAACGGTGCTGCTAGAGCAGTACGGTGCACCGTCTTCCGAACCTGACCCAGCACATTTTCATCGTGTGAAATTCAGTCTCAATACTGACATTCCGTGTTTATTTACTTTCAGCCAATTCCTTTTGCTTCTTACGGATACTTTTTCCCGACGATTCTCTCTCCTTCGGAGAAGAGCTAAAAAAATTAAAAAAAAAAAAAAGAAGAAGAAAAGAAAACAGATTTCCTGAACTCAGCTTCTTATTGCCTAAGGCATATTTGCAAGTGGCATACTGCATGGCACGCCATGTGTCACGTCTTACCTGCCACCATAAGTCCACCTTGTGCAGTTCATTGCTGTAGAGATGATCTTCCATTATTTTGGATTTTCATATGGGTTGTTCCCTTCTATTAAGTCAATCATCCAAAAGTACCCAGCCTACCATTTAAAAGATGGATAAAAAGATCTTACTTCTAAGATTCCGAAGCAATCCTAATAACACACGCACCTTTACTGACTGCCACTACCTTTTACATTTCCATAGGGTACATTAATACATTTGAGTGCCTACTACATTGTCTCTAAGCCAAATCACTTACTTGATTTATTTACCTTGTACTGTTGATGTTAATAAGAGCTGGATTATTAGAGAACAATAAGACAACTTTAAAAACTGAAGTAATAGCCCAGGGCCAGTCTCACTCTTTCTTGCCTCTCCTTGTTAATTATACCTGCAACTGAACATTTTAACCTGAATTCAAGAGAAAATTAAGTGAAAAATGATTGGCCTTAAGTCAAACTCTAAACTTCCACGCTCTCGACTGAATATGCTAGAGTATCATTAACTGAAGGAAGTGGGACAAACACTAAAGCACATTTATGTAGGAGAAATAATTTGTTACGCTCTGTGGATGGCCGTTATTTTAATAGCCTGAGGAGCCACAGTCTTTACTGGGCAACGGAGATGATGATTCCTGCCATCACTACAGGGGCTCTTGGTTAAGGTAACTTAAGAGCAAACTGCCATCTGGATGCAGAGAGAAGCATGTCTTTTGGGGTAAATCCCAGCCACATGGTTACCAGACAGTGAATTTTGTTCAGCTAGTATAAAGCATCAAAAAAAAAAAAAAAAAAAGGATTAGTAAACATGTAAATCATTACTAATTGAGTGAACAAGTAAGTATTTACGAAGTACCACATGTATTCCATATACTATTTTAGACCCTGGGAACAGAGTAATGGAAAACATTAATTAAGCATTCCTGCTTTCCTTGAGTGTATGCTCTAGGGAGAAAGAAAGATAATAAACAAAATAAAAATTGAGTTACAGAGTGCATCATTGGATGATAAGTGCCATGGAGGGAGGTAAGACTGGAGTACATGATACGTTAAGCAAGCACCTGAGAGGCAGTGAGTGGGGCTGGGGAGAAGAGAGGCCCCACTTTCTATAGAGTGGTCAGGGAAGGCCTTGCTGAGGCGGTGACTCTTGAGCAGAGACATGAAGAAGGTGAGGACTGTACGGATATATATTAAGAGCGTTCCAGCAAGGACAGAGTATGTGTGAGGAACGGAAAGGAGGTTATAGCGTGGCTGAGGTGAATGAATGAGGTGAGGGGAGTTGGAGATACAATTAAAGAGAAAACTGGGCAGAAGGGGAAAGGGGTCAGAACCTACAAAACCTTAAAGATGAAAGTAAGCACTCGTCCTCTTGATGTCTGCAGTGGGGAGGGGTTGAGCAGAATAGTAGAATCCTACTTATGTTCTACCAGGAAAACACTGGCTGCTGGGTTGGGAATGCGAAGCAAGGGGGAAACTGGGGGACCCTTAGACACAGGCCATTGTAACAATCCAGGCAGGTCAGCCAAGGCCAGGGCAGAGGAGGAGGGGATAGGTCATGACCAAATTCTGGGCATGTTTTAAAGACAGAACCATGAGAATCTTCAGACAGATTCTATACAGGATGTGAAAGAGAAATGTCAAGAATATAGTTGCTGTGTACCAAGAGAAAGGACCGTAGGAAGAGCAGGTTTATGAAGGAAGGTCAGGTGTGTGGTTTTGGACATTTGAGATGTCTCTTACACAGACAAATGGAGATAGCAAGCAGTTAGAAACATGAGACTGGACTTAGAGGAAAAGGCTGCCCTGGAGACATAGTTATTTAGGAAGAATCAGACTGAGGATGGTTTTGAAAGCAAGAGAACAGACAAGATGTCCAAAGGGGGTACATGTAGAGGAGAGAACCAGTCTAAGGACTAAACCTTGGGATACTCGAAGAGGAGAAAGAACCACGAAGGAGACTGAGAAAAAATGGCTGCAAATTAAGGGAAAAACAGCAGAGTACGGTATCCTGAAAACCAAGTGAAGAACATATTGGAAGGAAGAGGGAGGGTCAACTTGCTAAGCAGTCCAGTAAGGGAAGGACTAAAAATTGGTTCATGGTAAAAAATAAAGAAATTAAGAAAAAATGTTCAGATACTATAAAACTGAATCTTATCTATTAAAAACACAGACACCATTCTTTGGAAATTGTTTTTTAGGAGCTGTGCCATCTTATCCAGACAAAGTAAAATCTCAAAATATTCTATTAGATATTTACACCAAGTCTTTTGTATTTGCTACATCTGCTTATATATTATAGATACAATGATACATCTGCGAAATCCACTATCTTAGCCTGATAAAGCAATGGTCAACCCTAGGAGCTAATTCTTGAGAATTCTATTTTCTCCTTTACACTTACTTGCTGGGCGATCAATATTATGCATTAAATGAAACAATGATAAAGCTATCTCATAGACTTTAATAACAACTGCAAACAGGAAATTGAGATACTCACTTTCCCACAAGGGCAATTAATTACAATAAGGAACTACAGATAAGCAGCTAAGCAATTATATCTAGAGACAAGAGTCAACAACCAGGCTTGCCTGTTCACTGAAGATCAAACTGACTGTCTAGTGTGATCATCGTGTGTAGGCAACTTAGGAAACTGAATATTTGACCTAAATCCTAATAAAGCTGCTGGGTGCAATTCATCACTTGTACTATCTACATGGATTTAGCACAGTGCATAGAAAAGGTGCTTAGTAAGCAGTGGAGACAACAATAAATGGTGTGCACACCCAGAGCTGCTGCAAAGGACCATGAAGGTTGGGCCCTCTACCAGTGCAGAGGGCACTGGTCACCTAGACTGCCATGTCATGACATGTGTAATGCATACCTGCCAAGCCACAGGCGGCAGATGCCCTGGGGAGCATCTACCAGCCTCTGACTTTTATCCTAAAATTGAAAAGCAATCAATGGCGCCTATGTGCTAAACATCCTTGCAGATGGATATAAACTGAAAACAGGCCTACAGAGATGTGTCATGCAGGAAGAGACAGTTACTAAATGCCTATGGATGGGTTTGATGCTTCTTACCTTGCTCTACGTGAACATAATATGCTTGCAGCATTTGATGATAAAGTGCTAGAAGGCAGCGATTGCTCAAGCACATGTTAATGACCAGAAGCAGTAAACACCTTTTTAACGCTGACTCTAGTATGTGATGACTCTGCAACATTAAAGCAGTCCATGGCAAGCACCTTTAAGAAATGCTGATTCAGAAATCGCTTAAAAGCCATGTTTTCAAGATATGCTGGTGATTTTTTATCCTCTTAAATCTGGGGAGTCAGTGTTGGTTCTGGAAAGACTGTTCATTTTACAAAGAGTGCCACGCAGCAGTGTATTTTGAATAGAGGCAGTGAATTATGAGGCTGGCCCAAGCTGTTTGGATCATTGCCCCTGTTTCCATAATTTTCCAAGGAAAATCCCGTATTCATTTTCTAGCAGTTTCTGCTTTGCATCATCCTCACCACAATTAAGAACCATAACACATGATACAACAGTGACTTTAAATGACCCACATTTAAAATTTCTGGAATACCCATTGAAATCACAAAAGAATAGTGGCGTTAAAGAAACATCACTCGGGATTTCCCTGGTGGCACAGTGGTTAAGAATCCGCTTGCCAATTCAGGGGACATGGGTTCAAGCCCTGGTCCGGGAAGATCCCACATGCCACGGAGCAACTAAGTCCGTGCTCCACAACTACTGAGCCTGCAGTCTAGAGCCCGCGAGCCACAACTACTGAAGCCCGCGCGCCTAGAGCCTGTGCTCTGGAAAGAGAAGCCACCGCAATGAGAAGCCCGTTGCACCCCAACAAAGAGTAGCCCCTGCTCGCCGCAACTAGAGAAAGCCCGCACGCTTTAATAGATATAACGAAGACCCAACGCAGCCAAAAATACATTAATTAATTAAGTTTTTTAAAAAAAGAAATATCACTCAAAATCTCAGTTATTTAAATCCTCAAGACATTATTTTTCCCATAATTATACAAAGCTACATAGAAAACTGAAATACAACCTTCTGCTTCTTATTGAAAACCACCTATAGGGATCAAAAGCCAAAACACACTGCAAAGCACCTGGGCCGTTTGGCTTCAATCTCTCTGACTCTCAAGAACGTAATTCTTCACAACAGTTCTCAAGCCACAGTAAGCCACATAACAAACATGAACATCAGTCAGAACTGAAATACAAAAGCAATAAACATTTTATATGTTAGCTCAAGTAATTAAATAGAACTTAACTAAGTGAAAAGGAGCTAAGAGCTGGGAAAAAGGACCAAGGGAGTGAGGGGAGAGGTGGTAAAAAGATGAGACTTTCCTATTTGTATTGTCCACCATGTTCACACCTAATACCTATACCCTACATCTCATACCTTTCTTAGATACACCTATACCAGCATTTTACTCAGAGAATTAATAGAATAATCAATCTATGTTTCATCTACCCTCACTGGAAAATTCCTGCACAGGCTATAATTCATCCTTCTTATCCCTTCCAAAAGATCTGAAAGCTTTCAAAATTCACTCAAATTCACTTCAACTCATATTTATTGAGCACCTACTATATACCAATATACCAATGACACTGACAAAGAATCCCTGTCCTCCAACAGCTCATGTTCTAAGCTAGTCAAACTCATTTGGCCAATTAATAAATCATTTTGGAATTTTTAAAACATTAAATCCGAAAAGAAGTACCTAGACTCTACAGAAATTCTTAGCTATGTATTTGTTTGCTTACTGATCACATTTTTCCAAGTACCTATTAATACTCACTCAAGGGCAGGTACACAGAGCAAAGTCCTGGGATGGTTGTCAGTGGTTGACATTCTTGCTCTGCCATGTGTGTAACCTCCTCTCTGTGTCATTTTAAAGCCATCACTTTTTACCTTGAGGTATGAATCAGGGTCGTCTATGAAGCGTTTGAAATGTAGAGCTCAACCCAGACCTACTGCATAAGAATCTTCTACAAGGGGGCCTGGAAACATGTATTTTTACAGCCTTATAATTGACTCTCAGGCATACTCCAGTCTAAGAACATTCTTTTAACAAACCCTTAGAAGAAGGTTAACAGCATAGGTGAAGGCTATGGGTGAAGAGAATTTCCTAAAAAGTTCTACTATGTGATAATCGTAATAGTAACTAAACCTTCTCCTGCACTTACGGTATCTCTGCTGTAAACTGTTTCCAAGTAGTCCTTCATTCCGCCCTCACAACAACTATTATTATTCCTGTTCTGCAAGAAACTCGAACACGGGAGGCTGAGAGACGTGCATCAAGTCCCAAAGCTCAGTAAGCAGGGCTGCGTTCCAAAACCTGCCATGATGATGCTGAAGTCCCTGTGCTCTGTTGCCACTTTGTAGAAGAATTTATCCTAATCCTTCATTAATTTTCTAATGTATTTGGTAAACAGGTGCAGATTTAAGAAAGACAGACACAACTCTATTTATCCTCTGTAATATTTATCATAAATATAAACAATTGTGTAATTTGTTTAATACCCATCTCTGCTCGGAGGTAAGGATCATATGAAAATAAACATGTCTCTAGTTTACTCTGGCACCCCCATATTTAGCGCAGTGTCTAATGCAGGGCAGCATTCAATAAACATTTGTTGACCAAATGACTGATTGAATGAGCGAATGACAAGCCTGTAGACTGCAGAACAGACTTAACCACAGTGTTAACGCTCCATCAACGTGTGAAGAGCGATCACTGGGAGACAGGAAGGAAGACACTAAAACTTATCAAATTCAAAATATCACTTGATTCTCTCAAGAAGCCTGTGAAATAGGCAGCAGAGGTATTGTCAACCATATTCTGTAGGTAACTCAACATGAATATGCCTAGCAATTCATGCTACAGTCCCCAAACCTGGGCTGTGTAGTCAGAGACCCGTTTTCAAATCCTTTTCGGACATTTCTGTCTTGGGCTTTAAGCAAGCTGCTCAGTATGTTTGAGCTTCAGCCACCTCATCTATAAAGAGAGGTATATACTGATCCTGCTTTTTATTCACGGATATATCCCAAGCACTTAGAATAGTGCCTGGCATAAAGTTGGCACCAAATTTATTACGGAACCACAGTGCTGATAAAGGCCTTAAATGTGAAAACATGTATACAAGTGCCCGGCATTGTGACTGAGACACACTGTTACTTACTATTCCCTCATGACTAAATGTCCCTAAAATGTTATTCCCGCTTCCCCTTCCTTTTAAAATCTTGAAAGGGACTCTCTGTCCTCCTTTCCCATTTCAGATTCCTTCTGAGCCCTGTGGCCCCTTCTACGGTGAGTCTTTGGAGGTGTAGACCTATGTATTCTCATGAAATCACCTAGTTCACTAATGCAAAGGGGGGCATATTTAATCTTTAAATCAGGACAGGCTCCAACTCACACCAGCAGTGCATTAGCTTGCTCATTCCCATAAGACATATTAAGCATAAGGCTCTAAATTTTCCTTCTTTCTAAAAACCATGGCATCACTTTAATACATTTAATAATGATCCTAGAAAAAAAGTTTACAGAACCGCAGCACTGCTTTATCATCACCATTCAGACTAATAAAACCAAGTCACTACATAGCTACACGTTGAGATTTCCTTGCACTGAGGCAGTCATCTGGACATTTAAATTCAGCATCCCCAGATGTGTGATCACCCATATACACACTGAGCTCCATTTGCCTGCTTCCGTCCTCAGGCTCCTCTCGGCCGCCATCTTTGCCTCAGCATAGGGGCTGAGCAAGTGGACCAGGGCAACAACATGGCTAAGAGGTTGAAGACAGGTTCTGGGCACTGACGATGGCTTTTGGAAATTAATAGAACAAGGCTTTTGTCTGGCTGGTTGGGTTTTTTGGGGGGTGGGGTGGTTTTTTTTGCGGCGGGGGGGTTGTTAGGGAGTATGTGAAAATGTCCTGTTAAGCCCAGCTACGTTGCTATAAGTAGTAATATCTCAAAATGTGGTGGACAGGGTAAGAGGCAGAGGGCAGTGCTTGGATGTACTACAAGATTTTGCAAACCTGGTATGCTGAGGGGAAAAAAAATCCAAACTTTATTGGGACTGTTTTTTGCAACAGTACGATAAAACACTAGGAGATTTCTACAGTCACATCCAGCTTTAGCAATCTGCATTTTTATTAATAGCTAAAAAAGTAGCGTTCTTATATTTAAACCACACACTTAGTCTTATGCACCAGGAAAGGCAGTGATGTCAAGATTTATATAGAGATACAGATACAGATACAGATATAGATACACGACGATAATTCTCTGTGAGCCTAAGTTTTAAATAACCGTTTGGCAAAGAGGTTTTTCATCCAATTTAATTTAATTAAGCTTAATTTTAATTTTTCAATCATAATCATTCCTGATTTAATCATTAGCTAACTGAATATAATATTAACAATGACCATATCAACGCTAATAATAGATAACATGTATTGACGTAATAGCGTTACAAAGACTCATTGAGGTATACGCCACTATTAACATCATTCCTACTTCACAGAAAAAAATCTTATCTGTAAGATAAGAAGAGCCGTTAAGTTGTTTAAGTAACAAAACAGGCAGATCCAGAACTTGAATCTAGATCAGTCTAACCACATAATCCCAGCTGGTAAACACACAATTTTCCAAATAATTATAGATAACCATGGCAATAATTTCCTGGGACAAAAGTGGAATGGACTGTGGAAATCATGCTCATGGAGGAGTTAAATGCAGCTGATTTCTTCTCCCAGTTCAGCCATTAACTAGCTGAATATCCTTGCAATGAAACTAACCTCTGTTGAGTCTCAGTTTCTTCAAGGGTACAAGGGGAAATTTGGCTGGGTATTTTCCACTCTGGATCTGTATGGTCACTGGTCACAGGCAAGGGAAGCATCATCTTTCTGTTAACCAGGGCCTCTGTTCTATATTTCGAATTAGGCGTAACAATGAAGTTTTGCATAACATTTCATTAGAAGACTTGTGTTGTCAACAAATAGTTTGGAAATCACTGAATTCAATGAGCTCTAGGTTTTTAAACTCTTTGATATTCTAAGGCTCCACTAAATACTTATGTTTTTATCAGTAAGATTGGCTCCTTCAGTATTACTTATTTAACATTAGCCCTTTTAAAACATGAACCCAAAAGATTTCTTTTCAAGGAAGCAAAACCACCAAACTCCTTGGCGGATTAACATTTTCCATTCAGATATCACAAAATCAACTGGAGTTGGAGAATAAATCACCAAACGGTAAAGTCTTTGTGTGTGTTTTATTTTCTTAAAAGGGAACTTAATAAATCCTTCATATTTATGTATTCTTGTAGTCTGGTTTAAATCTTTTCTAAAACGTTTTCTTAAAGTACGACATTTCTTCCCAACAACAGGGGAAAGCCCTAAGTACTGTGAGAATGATTTTTAGGATTAGAGGAATATACAGTATATGTGATCAGCCCTAAATATGAGATTATGCACGAGTTGAAGTATTTAAGGGTAGTCAGTAGGCGCCTGTTTATGTGTACTTCCTGATCCAAAGCAACATAAAAAGGATATGCAGCCTAAGTCAGAGGAAGATGAGACCCTCAGCTGACCAAGAAGAATAGTGAGGTGGGGCAGCGGAAGGATGCCAGCAGTAACACTACAATAGCCAGCCATCACATACCATGTACCATGTGCCAGACAGTGCTTTAAGAGCTTACGGATACTAATTCACTTAATGCCCACAACAATTCTGTGAGATAGACACTGAGCACAGAGAGTGTAAGTAACTTGAACAGTCACAGAGCTGGGAGGTGACAGAGCTGGGACTGGAATTAGGCACCCCGTCGCTGGGAAGGGGTGTGCTTTGTGAAAGGGGGGTGGTGGGGAGAGCCAGAGGATCAGGGTAAGATTTAAAGTCCTGAAAAATATTGGGAGACATGAAAAAGATCTAGGAAATCTACAATGATGGAAGAAAAGGAGATGGGGAAATCCCTTGGAAGCAAATACTAAAACGCTAAAAGCAAGGAAATAAAGAATTGTAGAAGGAGGAGCTAGAATGACACTATCCTTGTTTCTGAAGCTGTAGAAATCAGCAGGGGCTAATAGAAGAACAAAGTCTTACTTCTGAGAAATGAGAGGGAGCTTTCAAGGTCATAGGTTATACTGGGACTTAGGAGAGGCGTTGTGGCAGATTCCTGGGAAACAGTAAGCACCAGAGCTAAGTGAATGAAACCAAAGAAAAGTGATGAGTGGGTCATTCTTGTACCGTTCTGTCTGGCTCACTTTATCAATGAGAAAACTGAGGCCTAGGGAGTTGAAGTGACTTGTTCTGAGCTTATTCTAGCTGATGAGTGACAAGTCCCCCATTCCTTTCACTCTACTACTTGAGTTGGTTTTCTCCTTAATATTTCTTCCAGATATAGTACGTTTTTGATGGTTCCATTTGAGTGTTTGCTAAAAGAAGTATCCCAGGAGACCAAAGGGAGTTAAAACTATGACGTATGCACATCGATTTTTTGGTAATTCCACAGCTGAACACGATATGAAAAGATGAGTAGACCTGGATCCGCTGTCAATGCTAGATGAGGATGAAGAAACTTGGAAGTTATGGTCTTTGGTGTATGGAACACCTTCTGTTTTCAAATGGAGAAATGTGATGGCCAGGAAGAAACCTCAGCGAGAAGTGGAACAGAATCTTGTTAGCTCTTTAGGCACAAATACAATGAATCAGGTTGATTCTACCACCCAGAGGGGTACATTGGAGAAACTCAAAACATTCTATTTTATTCCACTTTCCACAGGAAATAGAAAATGGAGATCTGTGGTAGACTCCCATTAGAATTATGTGGCCTCCATAAAACCCTACTTTCTCAAGTCTAAAGACATTTAAAGGTAATTATGGGGGAAGATAAGGGAAACTTTCCCAGCAGTTAAACAGGAATAGGCATGGAATGGACAAACATCACACCCTGCAGGTCTTTACCTCTGCCCTGCTGCTAAATATGATGTAAAAAGCAGAAGAAAGCTCTGGATCAAGGACAACATGAGAAGGACATTGAGGGCTTACTCTACTTAAAGGTTAGTGGGGAAAAGTGAGTTAACATGCGATCTACAGGCTAGGTAAGAGGAGAAAAACTCAAATCTCTTGCTGAGGAATAAAGGTTATAATAATGCACTAAATGTACGTAAATATACACTGAATTCCAAGAAAGGCAAGAGAAATTAAATTGTGAAAGTAACACTGACATGCTGCAGAAGTGAAATCATCAGTGTTCCCCATTGCTGTTCAGAAGAAAATAGATGACGGAACAAAGAAGGGCCGTGGGCCATGGTGGAGGAGGCCAGAGTTCTGGGCCTGACTCAGCACGAACCAGCTGTGGGTGACACTGCCGGACCAGGTCATGCCCAAACCCTGCTGCAGGCGAGTGGCCTCATCTGTGAGGCTAGTAGCTGGAGGGGGTCTCTAAGTCTCTTCCACCAATAAAATTAGATGACTATTACAGCAAGAAAATAATTACAGGAAAAAAATTCCAATATTTTTTAAAAGTGAAGAATTTAATCATAGGGATTGTTATGACCAGTTATCAGCTATATGAGCAAATCATTAACCCTTAGAGGAATAATGAAAGCATTCATTAAATTACTACTATTACTTACAACTATTATCAAAATCTCCCCCCTGCCTGTCCCGCCAAAAAAAAAAAAAAAACCCAAAACCCACAGTGAGAGAGGCAAAGATTCAAGAACGTTAGCAGCTATGTGATAAAAGGAAAACTGCCTTTTATAAAAGGAAAACACTTCTGATACCACATGTATGGGTCTTCTTCCCTCATACCAACCAATGTTCCAACACTCCAGACGTCAACTGGAAGTCCTATAATTCCATTCAATTCTGATACTAACTACGCAGAGTTAGTAGAGCTCTTCAGGTGCCAGTTGCAAATAACGGGTCCCCAGGGTACCAACATTTGTGTCAGACTTGGTTACAAAGTCAGGGGTTCTCACACCTCCCGCCCCCCTGCACAGGTTCAGTAATTTGCTGGAATGACTCACAAAACTCAGGGAAACATTTACGTATATTTACTATCTGTCATAATGGATATTCTAAGGGATACAAATGAACAGCCAGATGAAGAACTAAATATGGCAAGGTCTGAAAGGATCCTGAGCACACGAGCTTCTTTCCCCGTGGAGTTGGGGTGCACTGCCGTCCCGGCATGTGGATGTGTTCACTAATCTAGATGCTCTCCCAACTCTGTAGCTGAGGAATTTTTACGGAGGCTTCATCACACAGACATGATAGATTATTAACTCAGTCTCTGGCCCCTCTCCCCTCCCTTGAGGACGAGGGATAGGCTGAAAGTTCCAGTCTTCTAATCACGGTGTGGTCTTTCTGGTGACCAGCTCACATCCTGAAGCTGTCCAGGAATCTACCAGGCGTCGCCTCATTAGAACAAAGGCTGCTCCTATCACCCAGGAAATTCCAAGGGAATTAGGAGTGCTATGTAAGATGCTTCTATCTCCCCCATCACTCAGGAAGTTATAAGGGTTTTAGGAACCGGGGGCAGGGACCCAAATATATTTATTCTTATGTCACGGTGATATATCAGACTATTTTACTTAAAATTCACAAATTCATCCCCTTTCACCGTGTTTTTTTCTCTCTAGTCACAATAAAATTATTCAAAATAAAAAGCAGTCAATTCACTTCTTAGTTATACTAGAAGACGGAAACTTTTTTTACATTTTACTTTTTTTACTTAAAGAAAAAATGTTTTGGGAAAACTGCCCTTCTGTATTTTAAAGAAGAAAGAAACACGTGTGGGGAAGGGGGAGGGGAAGCTCCAGCTATAACAATAAAGGCTATGTTGTTAATGACAGAGGTCATTCTATAATAGTTATTGGAGAACTCACAGAAATGTTTTATTTCAGAACCAGTGGTTCTGAAATGTTCAGGAAACCATCATATGGGGGGAAGTGAACTCACACAATAACAAAAATTGGGGTTATCAGTTTCTTTGACATGGAGGTGTTTTTAAAGGGTGGCAGGAGGAAACCCTGATAAGGTTCATGAAGTATCTAATCAAGGTATTCATTTTGAAGTCAGGTAATATGTACTTTGAGGAAGAAACACATTTATAGAATCAAAACTGAAAAGAGCTTTGAGATCATCTAGAATAATCTTCTCATGAATTACAGGAAGAAATCGTTGTTAGAACTGGCACTACTTCTCTGCTTCCTGATTCACAGTCCTTTACTCTTTCCCTCTGCTTTTAAAAAACAGTAGGTTTCACTAATATCATTATTTTCATCGTCCCTTTTTTTGTTACGCTCAGAAAAAGATATTCTTTTAATATCCGTTTAGTAAAATAGTATAATAATGACCAGAAGATCCTCAATAAAACTTCCACTTGGAACTAAAACAAATGTCAAGTAACTCATATGTGAGTCAGATGAAAGGTGGAATTCAGGTGATTAGAAAACATACCAAACAAGACAAGAAGAGAGTCTATATAAATTCTCCAAGTTGGATTTTTGAATTTTCAATCATAAATTACTTTAATGATTTTCGACTTGCACCAAAAGGGCAAATATGAAGTAAGCGCTGAATAAATCAGCAAGTGTTTGATGTTTCTTACCAAAAATGTTTGCTAAATTCAGCAGACGAAATAACACAACCCCTATGACCATGACTGATCATCGTTTAGTGTAAGCCACTACAGAGGGAGAAATACAATTTTTCTTTTCTTTCTAAATAGTTACATAGTTATCCATCCATGTGCGAAGATTCGATGGTATGAGTGTATAAGCATCAATATCAGTCATAATAAATGATCATTTTTGTTCACAGAGTTCCTACAAGGTCTCAGGAACTGCGTGAGCATCTTTTTGAACACTGCCTCCTGTCCCACAGCATTGTAAGATAGAAATTATTTCAATCCTCTCTACAGATGAGTAAATGGAGAGGGATGCGTGAGGTAACTTGTCAGCAGCAGGATTAAAACTTAACGTCTGTTTGATTCTAGAGCCAGTGTTCTTTTCACCAGGTGACAGCGCCTTACCCTGACAAAATTCCTATGACACACAGAATGCAGATGCTACTTGAAAAAATTCAAAACACATGATTGAACATATCCATGTTCCATTTCACTTTTACCTTCTACAGAAATGTTAAAATTTTAGTATTTACCAGTAGCACAGTGAATACTTAATGGCTTTAGCAGTAAGCTTTACTTAAACAGAAAATCAAAATCTGCTCCAAAAGAAACCTTGTCTTTACATATAAAAAATTTTATTTAAAATCATGATCATCACTGATCCTTAAATAATGTACTCTGTCTGACAAATACAGTCACACCGTCTCAGTTCGGCCCCTACCACACAGATTGTTGGTACTGTGCTCCCTTTCCCGAGGGTACGTCTGACAGTTCCCAGATTCCTTTGATCAATCATAATACTTCTTTTGCTATATTCCTTCGTCTCTTTTCCTCCACCATTCTAAACTGGACAACCCACCGTAAGTCAACCCCCAAACCAATTCCAGTCTGTCCTTGAAAGCGTCATGCCTGTTTCCATCATAATTTTACCCCCAGCCTGTTTCTTGAAATGAGCATTTGTCATTACATTTACCTAGCCATCACTAATTTCAACATAAAACTCAGTAGCTACTATGGGTCCTCTAGACATCCTTCAAATGAATGGAAACGTCCCCATTAGTCCCCCCGGACTAATTCCTCAGACTCAACCCAACCACACATGGACCACACCTTTTGTCAGCCTCAGTCATCGGACGATTATTTCCCTGACCCCTGCTAGCTCCTGGTAATTCTTACTTTGTCTGTGGAACCCAAGCCTATTTGGCTGTTACCAGCCAACTGGACTGAATCTTGCTAATTTGCCAATCTTACCAATCCCTTCATCACACTCAATCCTCCACAGTTTTCTTCCTTTCTTAAACTATCTCCAGAACAATCACCCCCCCAACTCCCGTCCTCTCACTGCAGAAACCAAAGAGGTGTCAGAGACATCACAGATCCTCTTGTAGGTGATCTCAGTTCCTGGGAGGCGATTTAGGAAAAAAAAAAAACAGCTACAGAATTGGGCCTAAGTTCTATACAAGACCTCATTACATTTTAGGAAAGGTTTGCCACCTTTTGGATACTACCTTAAAGAATCTATTGCCTGGCTGCAGAAGTTTGACTCAGCTAGAGAGTCATCTATTCATTGCTGAGGCAAATCACATCGTCTGTGGGCAATAGTACCACTGGCCTTGAATCTGTGACTTGCAATTACAAGAAGCCAGTACACTGTCCTCTAGAACTGCATCACCCTGGATATAGAGGGAAGTGACTGCTACATCTCTGTAATCTCACTGATATCTTTGCAATAACCAGGAAAGTTCAAGAGGCAAAGGAAGAAATTCCTTGCAGGAAAGATGACAGGTTCTGGGACTTCTTCTGGCAGATCCCTGAAGGCCTATAGAAGTTGGCATATAGACTAATTCAGTCTATAATCTCTGTCTTTCTGCTTATCCTCCTAGCAGTGTCCCTCTCACTAAATGTCTCTGGGTGACACAGTTCAGCAATTGGCAACCTTCGCCAAGTCTCAACAGATGGCTCAGCTGGTCCTTGATGAACAAAAGGTGACTGAACGAAAAATGGCCTTATATTGTTCAAAGAAACAGACTGTTTCTTCTTTCCTTGAATAAGAGGAGGGACTGACAAAAACTCTCTCCTTGACCAAACTTTAGAAAGGCTTCTCTGAGTCATCTTTTCATCTAGGCCTCATCCTTGGGGCCCTGTCTTCAGCCTGCCTAGTTCAGTTCTAGGAAGAATCCTCCCATCTTTAATATCTGATCACTTTGGCCTGCCAGGAGCAAGGATTCCCTATCCTTGACATCTTCTCTTAGCAATTCTCCATCCACTGACCCCCTTGTCCTGCTCTTTGGCTATGAATTCCCACTTGTCCTTATTACATTCTGAATTGAGCTCAGTTTTCTACTGAAGTTTCTTTTCCCCTGTTGCAATAGTTTTGGGATAAAATATGTTTTTACCACTTTAACTGGTACCTGGCTTTGGTTCTCTTTGACACATGGTATATATGGTCATAAGAAATGTTAATAAACTCTACAAACTAAGATATTGCACGCATCACTTCACTTGACAAATATTAATGGATATCTGCCAAGAGGCAGTCACTATGCTGGATGCTAAGAATAAACAGTAGCCAAAGGCAGACAAAGGGTCTACCCTCTTGAAATTGACCATCTAGTGAGGACCAGAGATCACACAAACAAAAATCACACAAGTAACATAATAGTATTACTATGATAAGTAGTTTGAAGAAAAGGTACACGGTACTATACTGGGGTAAGTCAGGGAAGGCTTCCCTAAAGAACAAATGAAGTGACTTTGCAGCTGAAATCTAACTATTCAAGATTATTGGGTGTGTGTATGGGGGCGGGGGGTGGGGGTAGGGATAGGGCATTCTAGAAAGAAGGAACAGCATGTGCCAAGTCTCTTATTGACAGAAATGGAATGAAAGAATGCCAGTGTAGACAGGTCACAGAAAATAATAAGAAGTAGGCAGTGGATGAGACTGGAGACATATATGGGGAATGGAACATGCAAGACTTTCTAATCCATCTTAGGATTTGCAACTTGATGCTAAGGGCAATTGGACACCACTGTATACATGCACTTATTTAGCACCCTGCCTGTATCAGGGTACATGCCCAATCAATGAAAATTTTAAAATACTTGAATCATCTTAATGTGTGAGGTATGATATTTGTCTTACATATAGGACAAATTTCATACATCATGATTCTTGGCCCTAGAGTGGCCAGTGGCAGGATGTTTGGGAATGTAAAATACAGATGATGTACACTTTGTTGGTAGTTCCATGAACTGTTATTTAAAACAGCAGTCCCCAACCTTTTTGGCACCAGGGACCGGTGTGGTGGAAGACCATTTTTCCACAGACCGGGTTGGGGGGTATGGTTTCGGGATGATTCAAGCGCATTCCATTTATTGTGCATTTTATTTCTATTATTATTACATTGTAATATATAATGAAATAATTATACAACTCCCCATAATGCAGACTCAGTGGGAACCCCGAGCTTGTTTTCCTGCAACTAGATGGTCCCATCTGGGGGTGATGGGAGAGAATGATACCCAAAGTGTGTTGCTTATGTCCAGACTACTCCTTAATTGTCACTTGCCACTCACTGATAGGGTTTTGATATGAGTCTGCAAGCAGTTGATTTATTATGGTCTCTGTGCAGTCAAACCTCTCTGCTAATGATAATCTGTATTTGCAGCCACTCCCCAGCGCTAGCGTCAACCCCTCAGCTCCACCTCAGATCATCAGGCATTAGATTCTCATAAGGAGGATGCAACCTACATCCCTCTCATCCGCAGTTCACAGTAGGGTTCGCGCTCCTATGAGAATCTAATGCCGCCACTGATCTGACAGGAGGCGGAGCTCAGGCGGCAATGCGAGCGATGGGGAGTGGCTGTAAATACAGAAGCTTCCCTTGCTCGCCCACCACTCACCGCCTGCTGTGCCGCCGCCCGGTTCCTAACAGGCCACAGACCAGTACTGGTCCATGGCCCAGGGGTTGGGGACCCCTGATTTAAAAAGTCGATCACCCATGGCCATCATCAAAAAGTCTACAAATAATAAATGCTGGAAAGGGTGTGGAGAAAAGGGAACCATCCCACACTGTTGGTAGTAATGTAAATTGGTGCAGCCACTGTGGAAAACAGTATGGATGTTCCTTAAAAAACTAAAAATAGAGCTACCATATGATCCAGCAATCTCACCCCTGGGCATATATCTGGAAAAGAAGAAAACTTTAATTTGACAAGATACATACACCCCAGCGTACATAGCAGCCCTATTAACAATGGCCAAGACATGGAAGCAACCTAAATGTCCATAGAAATCATCACACTGAGTGAAGTAAGTCAGACAGAGAAAGACAAATATTATACGATATTACTTATATGTGGAATCTAAAAAGTAATCCAATGAACATATTTACAAAACAGAAACAGACTCACAGACATACAAAACAAACTTATGGTTACCAAAGGGGAAAAGAGTGGAGGGAGGGATAAATTAGGAGAATGGGATTAACAGATACACACCACTATATATAAAATAGATAAACAACAAGATTATTGTATAGCACAGGGACCTATCTTTAAAGAAGGTCAATCACCCAAATTTGAAGTGAAAATGTATTTGCGTCAGAATGATTCTCAGCCGTCAAATATGGAGTATTATTACTTTGACGTGGGATGCTTGAGCAAGGCCCACCCTCCCATATTTGGTTAATTACTTCTAATTTTAAAAGACATCTTAGCCCATATTATACAGGTTTTAAATTATTTTTTTCATTTTCTTATTTCTAATTGATATACTGACGGCATGACCATGAAAACAAAATTTATTTTTCTTTAATTAAAATTGAAACTCATTTGCAATTTAGAAAGGATGAGTAATAGAGAGCTGTAGGTATAAGGGCCTCTCTGCTCCCTCTTTCATTCCACAGCCCTCTCAGTATTTACTTACATCCATAAAAGGGGAAATGCAAAGTCTGCTATAATATCCAAATGTTAATATAGTTAACAGTCCTCTATGCTTCTAATCACTGAACAATGGAACAGAACTGATAGTTGCAATATTAGCTGCATTAACAACAATAATAGCTACGACAAAAGTGGTTACAGCAATGATAATAAAGCAGCTACTATTTGCCGGGCACTTACTCTGAGAGCTGTGTTTGCAACACTTCACTTTATCTGAGTGACAGGCATGAAACTCACACCTCATCTCTTCAAAGATGAGAAAGCTGAGGTTTACAGAGGTGAAATAATTTGCCCAGGGGTAAATAGCTAAGAATTTGCAGATCCTGAATGCTTCTCTAGAGGTCCATGATTTGTAACCCTGATACCACACTACACAGGATGAAAATAAAGTTATTGTTGCACAGTCACTGGGAGATGTACCTCAGCAGGTGAACTGGACAGCACAGATGAAATCGCCCCTCCTTTTCTCACCTCCTTCCACACCATTCATTTTTTTTTTTCCTTCAGATAAAATGGCTGGCCCAGAAGTTTGAGTATAATCAGAGAACACAGACCACAGTGGGAAAAGAATCTATAAATTGGCCCACGGCCACTATACCCTTAATAAACTAAGCTAACCAGCCACAAATAATTTTGAAAGGGCCTAAAAAAAAAAACTCATGTACTTTTAACACTTCCTTAATCCAGATTCTTAAGTGGAATGGATATTTTATATCAGTAATGCAGACAATTTACTTTCTAATTTCCACCTAGCTTTGATATATATTTAATAAGAATTACCAGCTTATCTCTTGAAGAAGGCAAAAAAAAAAACAAGTGGTAGTTAAGGTTAAGCTAAGGTCCACCTTTGAAGGAGCTGGGCTTTAATGTTTAAAATACGAGGAAGAGAATTTCAAATGAATAATTTCTGTTTCATGTTTAGGATTATCTGACAATCTCCTATTCATCACATGGTATCCAAAGAGCCAATCAAATTTTACCATTAAAAAACTAAATGAAAAACATATGTAATTAGGAGTTTAAAGGGGATGCTAAATATCTACAAATTTCTCTGACCTAAATTGAATTCCTAAAATGGGAGCTTGATTTTCAAGGTCAATGTTGCCTTAAGAAAGAATCAAATTATGTTAATAAAGACCAAAGCAAACACGCATATTACTTTGAGAAAACAGAAAGGAAGGTACAAAGCATCCTTTGTTTGAAATGGAAACAAGTGTCTTTGCAAGTCATTTCAAAAATATTCTCCCTTGTAAGCAATAAAGGATATAAGATTGATGGTAGTTAAAAGTAGCACTAGATGTATCAAAGGCATACCACCAGATGGCATCTTAAATCAGATAGCACATTCAGAGATGGTGAGTTAACTACGTTTCTGAAATGGAATCCAATTCATGAATTCCAAACAGATTTTTTAATATTAAAATGTCTGACACTAATCATAAAATCCAAAGAACCCAACAATGTAGTCTTGAATATAACCAATGAATCTAAAAAGAAAGGCACTGTAAATAAAATGGTGATCTTGATATAATTTTTATTTTAAAAAAG
Source organism: Hyperoodon ampullatus (assembly GCF_949752795.1). NCBI lineage: Eukaryota > Metazoa > Chordata > Mammalia > Artiodactyla > Ziphiidae > Hyperoodon > Hyperoodon ampullatus. The sequence continues at coordinate 15,654,725 of NC_136914.1, read as the reverse complement.
ACATAACAAATGGAGTCATAAGAAAAAAGGAAAGTCCGGTTAGTAATTTCATGTTTCCTTCATTATTACCTACAATTCTTCTTTCCACAAATCCTAATTTTACTCTATCAGAGGGCTTTGTTTATTGTAAACATGAAGAAAAACAGTTCAGAGCAGAGAGCATTAAGAAGAAAAATAGTAAGAAAAAAAGCTTATAAAAAAAGTAAAACAGGTCAAGTTTCCTTTCACCTACATATATGACTCTTATGAACTTAAAAGTTCAAAAGCCTTGATGTCCAAACCTTAAATATCTTCAGGAACAGAATGAAACAATGCTGCTATGTCTAAAACTGCCTGGTACCTGGACCACAATGTCAAATATGAACAGAAATTAATACAGAGAAGCATATCATACACCAAACTGGAGTCAAAAAGTAACCATATGATAGCAGGAACTGAAATCTTGTTCAGAATATTAAAATACAATATTGTTTCATAAAAACCTCTGAAACAGACCTGACTATCCTCTGGATGTGGGGTGTGTTGGTTGTTTTTTTTCTACCATCATATAATCAGTAAAATCCTATTTTTACAACATACAGTTAACTAGAAATGTTATTTTCATATGATAAAAGCAACTTAGAGGATACTTGTTACCAGTCTGTAATTTATTCTTGGATTGGATTTATGTATATAGACAGTATTCTACATACACATTTGAGGGCTTAATATAAGGAAAGAACACTAGACTTTTTTGAGAGTTTTCCTTTTTCCCCTTCCTCAACACACTGACTTAGGTCTCAAACCCATCTGTGGATTTCACATTACTTCACAAGGCAGTGCTTACTCCATGATGCTGGTGGAGAGCCCGGCAAAATAGAAGGAAAAGCTATGTAACCTCCAAGACAAAAGCAAAGCCAAGACTGAACTACCTAAAGGCCTTCTCTCACGGAATATATTTTAACATTAGCAAGATGTGTACATAAAAGTATTTAATTCATATTTTAAAAATACATTTTATATATGAAGATAGTCATTTAAATAGTGGTAAAGCAGCTGCCTCAAAACTGAATATTATTCTCTTACTAATCCACTAATTAAATCACAGAGTCTTCTAAAAGAAACTACTTCTGACCAGTTCATATATTTATCCAGTATCTCATTTGTCCAAAATCCTCCACTTTAGACAGATATCAACAAATAGCTATTCAGGAGAAAAGAACAGAGCAAAAAAGATAACTGTTATTTAAATGACGATACTAACAAAATACAGTAACACACACATCCACACACATGCATAAATATATACATACTCTGTTTAAGAGGTTCTTATATATTACCATTATATCCTTACCATAATCTACTATGTGCAAATCAGCACTACATTTACATTAAAATTATTTTGAAACGGAGGAACATTCACAAAACCGTAACATAAAATCCATGTCTTCAGCTGTTAACATTTAATAGGATGATAGCATGAAACAATAAAATAAATTCAGTACAATATACAGTTGACCCTTAAACAACACGGGTTTGAACCACATGGATTGTTTTTCGACAGCAAATACTACAGGATCAGAGGTTGCTTGAATCTGCAGGTGCAAAACTGCATGTATATGGAGGGCCAACTATAAGTTATATGCACATTTTCCACTACGTGAAGGATCAGCACCCATAAGCCCCTGGTTGTACAAGGATAAACTGTAGTTAAATCCCATGCTATATAGTTACTCCCAGATTTAATAATTTCATGGACCTGTAAAATTAACTTCTAACCCCAAATAAAATAGGAATAGACACTGTTGAACTGCCTGCATTTTAATACCAGTTCTGGCACCTTCTGGTTCAGTAACCTTAGATATAATACTCAATTTCACGGAGCTTCAGTTTCCTCATTTGTAAAATTGAACTGATCACAGTACTTCCTTCACAGGGTTGTGTGAAAACTCAGAGTTAAAACGTACAGTGTTTATAACACCGTACAAACTGGCAAAAAACAAGAACCTAACAAGTGTTAGCCTTACAACAAAAATAACTCATTAATTTGTCCCCCCAAAAGTATAAAAAGCAATTACTATCTACTGTCACCATAGTTTCATGTACATAAAGAAAGCATTCTCACTAAAATGAAAAAGGCAATTTCAGTCTGGACCAGTGAAAACTTTGTCATAGCCCAGTACCAGTCTGTGGCCAGTATGTGGGAACGTCCATTAAGAACTGGATCACAAGAGAATAAAATCAGTGGAATCTAAAATTATTAGGGACACTTCAATGGGAAAATGGAACATGACATGAGTTGGAAACATAAATATAATCTGAATTTCCTGTAGACAAAGGGAAATGTAACTACATTTTTCCTTTAAGGTATCAAAGAAGAATGCACCTTCCTTACCTGGAAGCCTTTCAGTGTTATTTGAAACACTACTTCTCTTAAAGGCACAGTAGTATTGATAATAATATATTTCAACCTTCTCTAAAACCATCAAAGTATTATTATTGCAAGTGATCACTTTCAGATTTTAAAAATAATAGTTTGGGGATTTTTATCTTCCTATGGAAACAACTATAGGTGTTGCCTTATGAACGGTGCTTACACACTTTACTATTTGTGAAAACTGACTCATGGCATATTGAAAAGGATAGGGCACACTGTGTCTTAAAGCAAAATATCTCTTCATGTAATTATGATGTAATAACTGTCAAATGCTTCTTCTGGGTGGGGTTATATGTTTATTGACATTAATAGATTATTACTGACTTGTATGTTACACACAAATGCTGAATTCCTAAGGCTCAGCTATTCTTAATATAATACTGTATTCATTACCACAATTCACTTAAAGATGCTTTTGATCCCTGTCTTCCTTTATTCTCCGCAGTAGCTTTCTATAGTCAACTCTCGAAGAGCTTGTAAAGGAAAGCACTACAAAGGTTTTTCACTGGGAAAAACTATATAAACTCTATGCCCCAACTATACTAAGCACTATTGTTTGGTCTTGTCCCCTTCTGTTATAGCAATACATTTTAATTTAAAATATAATAAATTATAAATCGAGTCAAAATAATTTATTCCTTGTATTTCTTGAGAAACTTGAACAGCAGGCTTAGTACGTTTTCTTCAGTAATGAGCAAGAACAAATTCTAGTCAAATGAACTGAAATGCTTGATTTTTCTCAGCCTAATACAGAGGTAGAATAGTGCATGTAAGACCATGTACCATGTAATAGCTCAGCATGAGTTATGTTGACGGATCCTGTTCATAGCAAGGTCTTCAGCTGATTAGCTATGAGGTCAGTTACTTAAACCAGTGGTTCCTGTAGAGGGGTCCCAGATCAAGGGGCTCATCATCATCTGGGAACCTGTTAGATATTCAGATTCTCAGGCCCTACTCCAGACCTACTAAATCAGAAACTCTGGAGGTGGAACTCAGCAATCTGTGTTCTATGAAGCCCTCCAGGCAATTCTGATCCATGCTCAAGTTCCAGAAACACTGACTTAAACTCTCTGAGACTCCCTTCTCTCATTTGTAAGATGGGTTTCCTAAGACCAACCTTGCAAAACAAGGGAGGAAAACAAATCAGGGAAAAGGACGCTGGCTCTCATGCAGTGATCTTTTATCCTTTTATCATCATCTTTTTTTTTTTAAATCAAGGGCCCAAATTAAGGGGAATAAGAACATCAAACTGTGGCTGCTGCCACAGGCTGGGCCTGAAATGTGCTGACTTGCCAGCGGTGGGCTAGGTACCAAAATAGGCCTCTGGCTGCAGGGCAGGCCCTAAAGATTTGGCCACTGAAATCTTTGAAGTGGGCAAAATGCCCCAGAAGTAATATTTTATCCTCATATAAACTAAGGCTACATTGCTCTGATTGTGATAAATGATAGTATGAAGAGAATAAACACTGATCTTTCAGTTCTCAAAAGACACTGGATTCTTACCCCACTTAACTCTCCCCAGAGTAAAGGCCTGGGGAATTCTCCTAATTGACGTCAGCTGCTGTAAGGGAAGGAATGCCATGACCTTAAACTTGGCCACTAGTTCACTCTCACATCCAGGAACAAAGCCAAAGGGTTCTCCTGGCAACTGCCTGACATGCTAAATGGCAGGCACAGCCACTGAGGGAATCCTTTGCTGCCCTAGGGACAAATCCCCCCCTGTAGGAAACAGACGAACTGAAGAGATTAGCAGTTTGCCCAGCTGATACTGGCCTATCCCCTCGGTCCAGGGAGCAGAAAATGAGTTCTAAATCATTCTCTTCAAAGACCCAAGCTCCTGGTCGGCATCTGCTTTATAAATGAGGGAAATGTTCTCTGCTAAGTCAAAGGGAAAACAGGAAACTATGAGAACCTGAAAGAGAAATGTAATAAATTGGATCCCTGCATAAATCATCCTACCATATTCAAGAAGTCTTTAATGGATATTGATTATGCACAAACGAATCAGACATTTTAAGATCAATGTCAATCATCATTCTTGAAGGGCGCTGTAATCAAAATCGGATCCAATTCTCCTAGCCTGCCAAAATCATTGCCAGGGCACAAGGCATACTCGGGGCATACTGAACGAGTATGAAAGGTTCCTGATCAGCCCCTCTCACGAGAGCTCCTCCCTGCTCACTCTACTCATCTCATCCAGGATGCTATTCTAGCCAAAAACTTGACTGTGTAACTCCCCCACTCCAAGACCCTCTCTACTCCCAGTGCCTACAGAACAGTAACCAAATGTTTAAGTGCTGCTTACAAGAGACTAATATCTGACCCTGACCGTCCAACCTCAGTCTCACCCCCCACCCCTACCCCTCACACCCTTCCGATACCTTGTCTTCCCACAGCAAATCTCCAAGATCATGCCTTCCCACTTTACAAAAAATATCAGTGCCTTTCATATGCTGTTGTCTCTGCCCAGAATAACCTTTGCTAGCTTTTTCACATAGTAAAATTTCACCTATCACACATGCTCCAGTTCAAGTACCATGTAATCTGTCAAGACTTTCTTGGCTTTCCTGCATTCCTTGTTCTGAGTTCCCACACTAGTTTATAGGCACCTTCATTACGGTTCTTAACAAATTTTACAGTAATTATCTATTTCTGTATCTGACTCCCCAAATAGACCTTGGGTATTCTACTCAAGGACTATGCCTCATCTGTTTCAACCATCCACAGTTCCTAGCCTTCTGAGAGTTCTCAATCCACATCCAGGACAGATAGGATCTGAGCTATTTAACAGGTTTTTTTTTTAGCTCAAAGATGTAATATAATAATCAATGGACACTGTCAGGGAAACCTTAGCCATTTAGAAAAGAGGAAAATGTTTTGGTTTTAAGTTAGCTCTATCCAGTTGGATATTTCTAAATTTGCTTGAATAAATCTAGGTCATATCCTTTCATTTAATCAATAGTTTGATGCACATATCTTTCAGCAAGTATCTGTTTCAGTTTTCTTGTTATATGCTGACCCCTGGGAGAGCAGAGACCAGGTCTTATTCATCTGTGTGTAACACACACCACCTGTACCAGGCAAATGTTTGGTAAACTGAATTCCCAAATGACTTGTACCTTAGTTCAGCTTAGTTCACAAAATACCTTAGACTGGGTAGCCTAAACAACAAACACTTATTTCTCACAGTTCTGGAGGATGGGAAGTCCAAGATCAAGGTGCTGGCATATTCAGTGTTTGGTTAGGGTTCTGTTCCTGGTTTGCAGGTGGCCATCGTCCTGCTGTATCCCCACACAGAGTAAAGAGAGAGGGCTCTCATCTCATCTTCTTCTCATCAGGGCACTAATCCCATCATAAGGGGTCCACCCTCAGGACTCATCTAAATCTAATTATTTCCCAAAGACCCCACCTCTAAATAACATCACATTGGGGGTTTGGGCTTCAACATATGATTACTGGGGAGACACAAACATGCAGTCCATAGCAAGCTGCTACACAGATATTTGGCCACATTTTTTAATGTTCCATTTGTATGTCTGCAAGGAAACAACGATAAATTTAACTCAATTTTCAAAAAAGAGTCAAAAAGAGGGAAAATACTTTCCTTCACAAAATGCCTCCAATATAGAAACACATTCTTCGAGTTAAATGTCTAAAACAGCCATCATTCTAATCAGGCAAGTTTGCTGAGAGAAAAGAGCAGAATGTGACTCATACCTCCCTTGTTTTGATTAGGGACCCATAACTAATCCTCACCTCTACTCCCACAGAGATGGTTACTGGCTTATCTAAATCCATGCTCCAGGAGGGTAAGGCACATAGTGCTTTATCACCTTCCCCAGAGGGATACATGGAGGGAGCACTGGGACCAGGCAGTTTCCTGGTCCTTCTTCTCCAAAATCAAAAGTACAGAATTTTAAGGGAAAAAAAATCCTAACTGAACATAAACCTTTTTTTTTTTACTACTTTAAAAACACTTGAGGGCTTCCCTGGTGGCGCGGTGGTTGAGAGTCCGCCTGCCGATGCAGGGGACACGGGTTCGTGCCCCGGTCCGGGAGGATCCCACATGCCGCGGAGCGGCTGGGCCCATGAGCCATGGCCGCTGAGCCTGTGCATCTGGAGCCTGTGCTCCGCAACGGGAGAAGCCACAACAGTGAGAGGCCCGCGTACCGCAAAAAAAAAAAAAAAACAAAAAAAACACTTGAAGGGGAGGGAGGAAGGAAATTGAGCAGCTTTGTAAATTTAAGCATTAAAGAAATGCTAAAGGAATGCAATAATGCCCAGATTTCCAATAACCAGGACACTAATTCCTAGATTTTTCTTTAAATAGGAGCAAACCACGACACAAGAGGTTAGCACAACTCCTCTCTAAACATCTGAGTGTGAAACACTTTTATTAATAAAAAGTAGGAGGGAAGAAAAGAAGAGGAAAAGCTGGGGAGTGGCTTTTGTGCATGATTATAAAATAGTTGCCATTTGTTTCATTTTGTGAGTTTACATATCAGGCTATACTTAAAGCTGAATTGCCCACAAGAAGCTAATCGTCAGTTTCTACCCTGATGGCTCACCTTACATTTTTAGGAATCTGACCTATGTAGGTGACAGACTATTTCTAATACCACTTGAAAACCACCATATGGTTTCAGGCGTCAGGCTTTTTCTCCCTACATTACAAGTCCTTGCTTCTTTCCCCTCACTCTTTTTTCACAGGTTCTCACTTGCAGCTCTACTGTTTTCCTTCTCCTCCCCCTCCTCTTCTACATCTTCCTCCTTTCTGCTTTCTCTTTTAAACTGTTTAAGTTCTCCATTTTTCTTAAGTGTGGAATTCTGAACTACATAAAGAATACTCTACCCTTAAGATTTGGAAGTGTAAACTATGCCTTTTATTGCATAGCGTAGTGTCAATATAATATTGCCTTCATTGATTCACTTTACTGATTCAGTTATCCAAATAACAAATATTCTACATTTAAAAATAAATATTACATTGCTGGTTCAGCTGTCCAAATAAAATCAAATCTCAGAACACAATCATATATCATAAAATGTTATCAATAAATTATAAGAAGTATCTTGAAATACAAAGAGATAGCCATTTTCTCGGATTAGCGTACCCTGCTTTTATTTTGCAGTCCTCCGTGCTTCAGCTTGGAAAGTTCATGGGTTAAAATATGAAGCTATGGATTTAGCTTTCTGGTGAATCATATGCAAAAGAGTTTTTTTTTCCCTTTTAATGGAAATGTTAAAATAAATTCCCCCCGCCACTTATATTACATATCTTTATATTCCCAGAAAAGGGAGAAAGAGATCACTGCAATGGAATCTACTGGAGGTTCCTTAGAATCCTGCCTTCATTAAGAAATATAAACACTACATATTCTGTGCTACATATTCTGTGATGTCTCCATAGCTACTTCTGTCACCATCTAGAAGGATGTTTTTTTTCTTTCTCCCCCAGGGAAAGTTATACATAATTGAGTCCTGATTTCTAAAGTCTCTTCATATCTATATTGGGAAATGTGCCAAACTGTCAGCTGGAATCTCACTAGAAAGAAAGAGGTGCAACCTCTGCTGAATATGAGGGCAATTAGTCAATGGACCCCAGAAAGGTTCAGGGATAAAACATCATGAATCTGACTTTTCCAGAAACCTCCCTATGTGTCCTTTCAGGACAGAGCCTCATCAAACAGAAGAGCTGGTATCCCAGGAAATACATTCCCTTAAATGTCTATTTTACATGTTTCCTTTTTGTTATAATTATCACCTCCATTAATACCTACTGGGCTCATTAGTGAGTTTAACATGAATTGTTCATTGGAAATCACACATTATCATGTGAAGTAGAGAAAATATCATAATAAATATCATAATATACCATATTTATCATTTCATAATGTCATATTATGATATCATAGTAAAATATCAAGCCATTCATTCTTACCAAAATCAAAAAAACTTGATGATACAGATATCATTTAAAGCTACTATTTTACCATTTATTTATAGGTGGAATTTACAGCCAATTTTTTAAAGTAGTTTCTTTGCCAGTAGATTCCAAGCTACTACTTAGATATTAAAAATTTTTCATATTTTAGTATCAAAGAGTGTAAAGCATGTTCACATTTGTTTTGTTCTTATATTTCCACAGTGTCTGTAAGTCAAAGATAATAATGCATGACTGCATTTTAACACATGGAAAATGGGGTTCATAGTGATACACACAGGGTAGGTATGTAGCTTGATTTTTCACCACTGGTCCAACACTAACTTACCACTGGAACCAATATCTCCTGCTGCCTGGCCCCAAACACATTCATCAGTAGTATATATGAAATATCTTAAATGTCCTCTTTATTTTGAAAAGGAAATATTCTATGTCAAACTTCTTCCCTTTGCCAGAATGATAATAATGAAGGAGAAAATACATGTTTTTTTTAGATTCTCTAGAAATACAAACTTGCAAGTTTAGCAAATTTCACAAAGTGTAGATGAAGAGCCTCTACTATTTGACCCTCTATACCACACAAAACTTTTTGACAAGATTTAATTTTTATGGTCTAAGTGAAGTTCCACTTACCCAAAATACATATCTGCCCTTAAGAAGTAACAGAACAAAAACTCTCAAAAAGTAAAGGCATATTTTCTAGGCATAAAATGCTATAGGAAGGAGAGAAATTTTGTCTTCTTCCTGAAGTTCAATGGTTCTCAAACTTTAATGTTTGTCACGGTCACCTAGAGGACTTGATAAAACAGATCCCTGGGCTTCACCCCAGAGAACCGATTCAGTAGTTCTGGGGTGGGAGCTGAGAAGGTACAGTTCAGCAGGTGGTGATGATGGTGATGCCAGTCTGGGATGACACTCTGAGAGCCACTGCATTAACTTGGCCACTTAACTACTTTGGAAGTCTTCCTATGCTTTGTCTGATCTTTCCCAATGACTATCTTGTGTTCTTCGTGACAGTGTTCTACTGACCAAATATCACTTCTTAGTTAAGGTATTACTTCAGAATATCTTCATCATCTCTAAGCTGCACACCACTTTTTAGGGTATCACATCACACAGATATTTAGTACATGAAAATAAAAATACTGTTACATATGTATTAAATCTTTTGTTCCTAATGTACAGATTTGGCAGGAAAAGAGTAAGATGAAGAAGGTGAAGACTCACTGGTATCTAAGACTTTTGATGTGATGTTAAAAACAACAAAGTGTGGGTCCAAGTGGACCGTCTCCATCCTCAGGACTTACCTGTGACTGGTGCATCAATATCCAGCAAATTTTTTTCCTGTCGAAGAATTGAAGCTCCCTCTGTGATTATTCTCAATGCAACGCTCTCTTCCAGCCTGCCCTCCTTCATGAGATGTGCCTTTAAGATATCCACACGAGGTTTCCCATCGTTATCAAACACTTCTTTTGCCGTAAGCCGGTGACTTGGAGGAAACGGGACAGCTGAAAGCAAAGAAGTCAAATTGTTACATTAGTCAAAACTCAACAACCAAAGATTTAAGATTTGATAATAACCACCAAATATTTATCCCTATCACTAACCACCTACTGGAGTATTTAAAAAGTCCCCCCATTAAAATATGATCAAGGGCTATCAAGAATTAAAGACTGCCTTCTTCCTATGATTCTAGATGTGATGTGACTGCTGAAAGGAAATTTACATTTCTTCTTCATCCAGTACCTATCTCATGCATCTAGAAGATCCTGACTGAGTGAATAACAAAAAAGAAGAGAGATTTGATTCTGTTAGGCAATAATCAATCCAGCAAAAGCAAAGAGTTCCTATACATCCATCCTTCTAATTTTGACTCAGGTGAAGACATTTCTTCACTAAAAAGCAGGCTCCTCTACTGGGATTAGAAGGCGAAAAGACCTTTCAGACCAGATTTGCCCTTCAATGGGAGTTACATCTCTGAGTAAACTGACCGACTGACTCACAGAATAAGGAGAAAGCAGGAATCTGAGGGCGAAAACACACTGAATATTGAACAGAAAATCAGGGAATCTCTTGAACAGTGAGAGGACAGTATGACATCAGGAGACACAGGTATTTAAGAGTATGATATAACGACAAATTCCGTTTGTTGCTCAGACTTAGAGCCAACCATTCTCTCTTCCACCCGTGCCCCCATGCCTTCTTAACAGTGAGAAGGTCTCTTGTGGCTCCTGCCATTCTTCACATCTCTAAATACATTCATTCACTCATTCAGCTAGAGGATATTCACTAAACTCCTACAATGTGCCAGGACGTCCAAAGGTCCACGGTCAGAGATAGTATTATAAAGGTTAAATTTCTGATAAATGGCCAGTCAGCCCCTTCAGTGAGGGAAAATCATTATTTCTCCATTTTACATGAGGGTTCATTTACTGGATAACTCAGATCTATTAGAAATATCTGGAAGAAGCACAAACACTGTTTCATGTAACTTTCATCTGCCATGTGCATTATGTCATATGCATAAGAACATCTCCATATGAAGCACTTCTCTTAGGTAAAACACTTGATGTTACGGATTAAACCTAGCCCTCTTACCTCCTGAAAGCGTCTCTCAAAGAAGCAAGATTTATGGTAGACCTATGCCAAGAAATTTTGTGCAATCTAATAGCACAGACTTGTTGTCCAAGAGAAATGACAACTACTTAAAAGTCAGGAAATGAACATGTACTGATGGATGCAAGCTTGATTTTCCTAACAATCCAAGCATATCTATTTAACTATGCCTCCAAAATGAAGTGGCAGTGCAGACTCAATGGACATGCATGAGGCTTTCATGGTCAGATGAACCTGGGTGCAAACCTTAGCTCTGAGCACTCACCAGCTATATGGCCTTGGGCAAGCTAAATAATCTTTGGCTTCAGTTACCTCACCTGGAAAGTGGGGATTATATCTATCTGCGGATTGTTATAATAACTAAAGTAAATAGTACTAGTAGTAGCTATCATTAATAGAGTGTTTATTTTATGCCAGGCATTGTTTGGGTAATAAAGTCAGACACAATAAAGCTGTAAGCTGAGGAAGGCATAAGTACAAGTGTTTATATATAAACTTAAAGCTGTAAGGTGAGGAAGGCATAAGTACAAATGTTTATATATAAACTTATTTAGTCCCTATAACATTACTGTGGGAGAGAAACTTGAGACTCAAAAATATTAAGCACCTTGCCCAAGATAATCACCTAGTGATTTATATGTAGACCTGCTGAGCATCAACCCTGGCACTCTGATGCCGGAATACTTGTGTTAATAGCTACACCACACTACTTCCCAGAAAGTACTTAAGACAGTGCTTAATAAGTAAAAAGTGATGAGTAAATCACTTTCTAGAATTGAAATTCTAATGAATCCCGAGCAGTATTTCTTATAAAGACCACACTTTTATTTTCAAAAATTATTTGGAGTGGCTTATAGTAGAATAGATATGTAATACAAAAGCAAGAGGTAAAATAAGAGACAAAATGCATTAACACCAAAGCATAGTGTAAAATGAAAGAAAAAGAAAGTTCAAGAATTAAACAAGGAGGAGAAAAAATAGGCAACAAAGTCATTAGACTTCTGGCACTTGGGCTCTATTTTGTTCATTCTGTTTCTTTGCCCTCCTCCCTTTTTCTTGCCTGACTAACATACACGCTTGTTAAGAAAACATGGAAACATTTCCATGGCCACATTTCTTTACCTGGGTCTTTATGTTTGGTTTGAAAGTAGAAAATATCTTACCTGGCAACTCCTCAAAATTCCCCAGAGACAGGATGGGGGTGGAAAGGGGGAAACTTCAAAAGGACACTTGGGGTTAGGCCATGAGCTGATTTTTTTTTTTCAAGTGAGTTCCTAAAGTGTGACTAGGACAACTGTCAAGGTTTAAGTGACTCTGCAAAACTGTCAGGCAAGAATCATAGAACACAGAAGGGAAGGAGGCTGATTTATTGTCAGGCAGTGGATCTCTGCCACACACACACTAGCTGGCCTTTTTTTTCTTTGTGGTACGCGGGCCTCTCACTGTTGTGGCCTCTCCCGTTGCGAAGCACAGGCTCCGGATGCACAGGCTCAGAGGCCATGGCTCACGGGCCCAGCCGCTCCGCGGCATGTGGGATCTTTCCGGACCGGGGCACGAACCCGTGTCCCCTGCATCGGCAGGCGAACTCTCAACCACTGCACCACCAGGGAAGCCCCTAGCTGGCCTTATTAAACTTCAGATAGATCAAAGGGTTAAACCTGAAAGAGCTGAAGCATTTAAGAAGATGAGGGGCAAAAGGAGAGCACCCCAGGGAGGGCATTATCTTCATGAATTAGACTTTCTCCAAGTCCTAGACTCTCTCCAAGGCCAAGATCACTGCAATAACAGATGCTCCCACCCTTTGCTGCAGATCTCTTACCTTCCAGTAATTGCTAATCCTAAGGTAACTGGCTAAGGTAAAGCCACCTGGCACTGAGATATTGGGGCTGGTTCCAAATAAACCGAAGCAAGAAAAAAGAGGAGAAAGGCCAATCGAAGGGCTCTATTTCCAAGTGGATGATAGGGTCACTGATAAGATGGGCCCCTTTACCAATTAAACAGATGGCAAGGCCTGCAGGGAACCAAGATGGGCAGCAATGATGCCAAAGAGCAAACGCAGAGATGCAGTCAGTCAGAGAGAAGTTTTCTGGGACAAAACTAAGCATGGGCTAATATTTGTATTTGTACACTTTTTGGCTTCATAAAGAAAACACCAGCCTTACAAAGGTCACACTTATTTGCTTTCTCTGTTCACCTAGAGTCCTACATGCAGACCTGCACCAAATATTGAGCGAAAACTACTTGGACCAAAGAGTCTAACGTGCTTAGAAAACATTTCTTTCATTAACTCATTGTATAAGTGGCTACATTTGCTATAGCAAAATGGGATTTCCCCTTCCCTCTTTTGCTTTGAGTATGACAAGTTGCTTCCATTTATACATGAGCAGGCCAAGATTGGAAGAATTAAGCTTGTGCATGCTAATAAAAATTCTGAAATAACTGCTGATATTCGGGCTGATTCTTTCTAAAACAATTTTCTCATAATTGCCTGTTAAGTAAAGAAGACGATATTATAGAAGACTTCTTAGAAGCATCCTAAAAATAGATAGAAACCTTCTCAGCTTTCTCTACTTCACAATTCCCACTCGGTGTCTTTTTTGCTATTGTTGTCAAATAAAACAGCAAAGTAGCTAAAATCTGGGACATGTAAGTCCTTGACTGACTCCTGCCACAAACCACCAAAGAAGTCTTTAAAGGCAAACAACACACTGGACTAGGATTGTATTCCCATGTCATTGACTGTGAAAATCTGGCAAAGACTGATTTCCAAAGAACAGGTTGGAAATGATATTGTTTCTTTTCTATTTGTTGATGCTACCAGAGAGTTCATCTATCTGATAGAGAGGAAGGTTGAAAGTCTAGGAACCAAAGCCATGGGCATCCAATATTGGCATCTGTATAACAATTATTGACATTAGTGTCAATCAGGCATTCACCAGTAGAGAAATACATTCCAAGTCAGAAAAGCCTTGCAGCCAAGGTATTCCTAGCTCTGGGTTCTGGCTGACTATGGGGACCACACCTCAGAGTCAGGGGTCCCCTGAGATTTGGGCTAGAGGTCGGTTTTAGACGACCACGAGCTGCTTCAGTAGCCATAAGTGAACTGTATCACTCTGGGGTAGACCTCGGTATCTGAGCTTTCTATTTCTCTACTCTGAGCCACTGTAGCCACTATTGAAGGAATTCCTACTACTTGATAGGAAATATTCAAGAGTAACTGTCATGGTGATACCTTCACTGGAAGGAAAAGCAGGATACCTGCTGCCTGACCTCTTCCTGGAATAAATGCTGACAAGAGAGAACCACAGACTTAAGAAAACATTCAACCGAGTGATTTTTCAAACGTTGGTTTGGTTTAAAAAAATTTTTTTGTTTCTTTCCTCAAACAGAATGACATCCAGAAATGCAAGTATATCCAAAAGAAAGAAGAGCCTAAAGCAGATTGCTTGTTTCTCTTCTTCCGTATGACGGCAGTTAAGGTGTGCTCACGAAATCCTGGGGCTCTTTGGAGTAAAATTATAAAACTCCCAATTTAGACTGACTGCTGACCCCCTCATAGTAAACAAAAAGGAACTGAAGTCAAGAGAGAGGATAAGTGAATTGTCCAAGGTCACAGGATTAGTTGGTGACAAAACCAACACTACATTCAGGTCTTCTGGTCTCTCTTCCAGCACTTTACCCTCCAGATCTGTCCGATATGAGGCTGACTGGCCACACATGAGGGCGGCTGAGCACTTGGAAAGTGGCCAGTCCAAACCAAGCCATGCTGCAAAGCTACAGGATTCCCTGGACTTAGAACACTTGATACAAGGGGGAAAAAAGATTGTATATGTCTCATTAACATTCTTATATTGATTACATGTTTTAATAATAAGATATATTGGGCTAAATAAAATGTACTATTAAAATTAATTCAAACTATTCCTCTTTCCTCTTTTTAATTCCATGACTAGAATATTTAAAACTGCATAAATGGCTTATACTACATTATTATTGAACCGTGATGTATCTTGCTCAACAAGTAAACGAGAACAGGGTGAGTGGAAATTATATTCCTTAATCTTTCTTCTCTTTCAGCTTTGGTTCCTACAAAACCTCAAACTATTTCAAAACCGGTTGCACGTTGGAATTGCTTTTTAAAATGAATGATGCCCAGGCCCAACCTCTAGAGATTCTGATTTAACTTGTCTAGGGTAGGGCCAGGACAGTGGCAGGTTTTTTAAAGAAATCCAGAGTATACTAATGTGAAGTCCAGACTGAGATTCACTGACCTATCTATATCATCAAGTAAAGACGTACACAACACCAGGCAGTTTAATTCTCCCCCCCAAACATGCTCCACAATGTCAATCATCCACAGCAGGTGCAATGCCTCTGCAAGTCCAGACACGTTTATTTCATCCCTCTCTGTAATCAGAATGCGTCCAAGAACAACACTTGTCCCATATTTCATGTGGCTACTGTCTGCACAGGGCTAAGATACTTATGTCAACACATGTTAAGAGAATAGCTAAAGGATACCACGTGTCAGACACAAAACACATTCTGGCCTGGCCTCCACAGATTGGCACTCCATCGATTTCCTTCTGGACATCTGTATATGTCACAAACTTATTCTAATCAAACCATATCAATCAATCAATTGATCGGTCATCAAGCACCTTTAAGCACCTACTATGTGTTGTATTCCATGCTAGGCAGTGACAAGGGCTGGGGAGAAGTGAGCGAAAGAAAACAAAAACAAGCAGAGCCAGACTCTGAAGAACTTACCATGTGGTAAAATTATGAGTTTTTGCTTGGGATAGGTGGGAAACTGTTTAACCACAACACCTAAGGGCAAAATTTAAAGAAAATGACAGACAATATAAGCAGTAAGAAAAAAAAGTGTCTTTATCTACCTTAAAGTTATGCCTGGGTTCCTAGAAACTCTTAGATGCTGTCACCCATTTCTTTTGTCTAAAGTATATAATAAATATATATTTTTTTAGATGACTCTGAAAGATGAGGCTCTGTCTTGAAGGTAAGTAATGAAAATAGAATATGCTAATTGTAAGGTACAATATTCCAGCTACAATATACATAAGTACCTCCATCATCAGTAATTAAAATATGTGGAATCTGATCCTACTTCTGAACAGAGTGATGGGGTACATAAAAGGAAATACTAGTGACTTTTCACTAAATTTTCTTTGGGTTCTAACATAGAGAAATGAGGTTTGACTTACATTCTTTTGGGTTTAAAAAAAACTCTATCAGTATGGGGATACATGTTTATCCATGCACAGAATGTCTATATGCAAAGATATACAAAACATGTTGTGTGGCAAAGATAGCTTAAAAATTAACCACAGCTAGCCTCTAAGAAAAACTGTAGAAAGGTATTTATTAGAGTCCTACTTATGCTACTCCTGTGGATACTCATCACTTGCTTGTTTGAAAGCCTCTGGCTTTCATTATAGATATTAATGCCTGTCAAATTAAAATATGCTTGCCCACCTCAAGTGCAGTTGAATATTAATTTTGTAAACAGAAACATTAATCTTGTAAACAGAAACATCCGGTCCCACTTAAGCTAAAAAAATTCTTCACAGTAGGTCTACAAATATAACTTCAATTCATTAATTTGCTGGTGTTTTTTTTCTTTTTTCCCCCTACTGCTGTCATGACTTTATTCATCCTTAGCAGAGACCTCTTTACCCACCCTCTCTGAATACGACCACACAGATCCTGAGCTTTAAAATGTATTCAGTTATTAGACACAGTATGTGTACTGATCATTTCACTAGCAAACTGAATACCCCATCTGGTTTTCCTGAATGTTTACGTGCAAATATAGCACAGTGGTATTTTATGTAACATCCCCAAAGTGTTAATAAAAGAGCACTACAGTACTTGAAACATTTATTAAAATAAGAAATTTTTTTTCCTATGACTTACAGAACATATATTATACACAGTAATTTTTGAACCTAAATCTGAAATGTGCTAAAGCAATTCTTTAAGATCAGACACAAATTAATGAAAATAAATATTGTTCCAACAACAAAGGATTAATGATTAATTAGTGAAAATGAGTACCTTAACAGTACAAGCAGAGCTTCTTTTTATTGTCTGTGTTTCAAAATAATTTTCAAGTAAGTATGTTTCTTGATGTACAGCTACCCACCCCCTCCTTTCCATGTACAGCTTTTCTTATTTTCTGGCCGCTACCCTCAGTCTTGAGGCTAAGGACTCAAGGACATAGTCCACAACTCTCTCCACATGAAGTCTTGGGTTGTTCTATCACAAAACTCCTTTGAAGTTCTGATATTTTGCTTAGTTCGTTTAATTACCAGAAAAACTGCAAGTGGCTTACATAATGAATTATGTAATAATGACTCAACATGAAAGATTATTTAACAAAAGTCTTAAGTTTCAAAATATTTCAGAATTACTGTGAGGCTTAAATAAAATCTGATTTTTCAGTGAAAATTAAAAAGTTCTATGCACAAGTCCTGTGACTAACATGCGGGTCAGGCCAATCACAAATTATTTTATACATGTACAAGATAAAAGCAAAATTACATTTACTGGTTTTGATACATGATATCGAATGTTTAGATTAAACCAAGAATTTAAATTAAATATTAAAGGTTTTAACTTAGATATGTACATTAAATTATATATTTTTAAATGTCTTAATATGTAATTGAAGATGTGTTGTTTAATAAGGGTCTACTCTATCGTGTGTTTTGTTCTGTTTTGTTCAGTTTTAAATAAAGACAGAGATAACATTTACAGCAGTATGTACTCCAGCTATACTGGATCTTGGAACTAGATAAAATGATTACAGCAGTATTTTCAGCAAATGGTATTTATAGTAATCTCTGGAATAGTAAATTTATAGTAATGCATAAAATTCCACTCAGATCCATTTACATAGAGGGCTTTTTACTTATTTATTTTTTGCCTTGAACATTTTCTTCTTCTCTGGAGACATATGTCACAGGAGGAGATAAAAATCAAGCAACAAACAAGATACTTTAAGACAAGTTGAATTTATCTCCCAAGCAAGCAGGTCCCTATGAACACGATAATCATCCCTTAGGAATGAAGAGTATCCAGAGATTCTAAAACTTTATTTAACCCGAGACACACTTTATCATTCAGAAATCCTCCACTCCATGGCCTAAGACATGAAATATAAGGAAGGACTTTACCTGAATTGAACTATTTGATTAGAAATTCATTAATAAATATAAATCTGTGTATTTAAAATAGCAAACCTGCAAAGTATAATGTGTGCCTTCTTAGTCTTCAATCCGAAACTTGTAAGTTAATATGAAAAAAATCAATCTATGCCCACACACAATTCTTTCCTTTCAAGTTCATCATTCAGCTGGAGATGCCCACACATTTTTTATGCCCACGTGCCCGCCCTCGGTCCCCATCCCCTGTGGTTGAAACACCTACAGGCGTCAGAATAATTTTTTTAAATGAACAGACTCTCTCTTCTTTGAAAGATCTTGATGAAATGGCAAACCTATGACCCAAATGATATCGAATGATGTAAATCCTAAGGCAATTTAAGGATGTTACCACTTTTTTTTTTTTTTTTTTTTTTTTTTTTTTGCTGTACGTGGGCCTCTCACTGTTGTGGCCTCTCCCCTTGTGGAGCACAGGCTACGGACGCGCAGGCTCAGCGGCCATGGCTCACAGGCCCAGCCGCTCCGCGGCATGTGGGATCTTCCCGGACCGGGGCACGAACCCGTGTCCCCTGCATCGGCAGGCGGACTCTCAACCACTGCGCCACCAGGGAAGCCCGATGTTACCACTTTTGCATATAAAGGGTGATTGCTTAAAAAAAATAATGAATTTGGCATAGAGCCTTATATCTGTGTGCCACAGTGAAGCAAAGATTGAAATACTCTGCCTCAGAGTCACCCTCCAGAGAGCCAAGGGCAGGAGCTAAATTCCCAGGCTTGCATTTGACTGCCCCTGCCCTTGCTCCATGCTCCCTACTCCCCGTGGGCTCAATCATGAAGCATCAGGACCTCTGGGCCTCCCCATGTTCTAGTAATGCTTACACTGGTTGCTTCACCCTGATGACCAGAGACCTGCTCTCATCCACTCTCTCTGGTCTCCCATTTCTAAGAATGACCTACTCCTGTGAATAATGCAGAAGCATACAGGAGGTCCCAATTCTCAGCACCTCAAATATGTACCCCACGAATCATAATCTTCACACATCTATTTAAAAACTGGAATGCTTTAGTGAATACCACCCACAAATGTACCCTCTCAAACTTCATTTTCATATGTTTCATTTATCCTTAAAATGTCCTTGTCAATTCTGATTTTAAATCACATATGCATTTCTCAGCCTATGAAATGGAAAATGTCTGATATCATAATAAAGCTGCAACCAACTGCATTCCCTTCCTCCATAAAGAAACACTCTTAAGAAAGATTTTCCACTCGTAGATAGCGCATATTTTGTGCATAAAGAAAATTCTCAAAGAACTAAGGAAACAGGTTGCTGGGATTATAATGTCAATTGCAAATTGACAGGCAACACCAAATTTCACTCTTTAAATGAGTCAATTAATCACCACTATTTGAAAAACATCAGAATAATTCTAATAATAAGTAGAAAGATTAACAATCGAGTGCCACCAAAGGCTCAAGTCCAGTACCCTGGCATTTGATATTCAATCAATACGTTTTTGAGTGAATGCAAAAATGAATGAACTTTTTTTTTCTCCTTGTTCACTCAGATAGGGGGTAAAGTTTCTGTGGTACTAGAAATACAGATGGTCCCCAATTTATAATGGTTCAACTTACAATTTTTCAATTTTTCAACTTTACCATGATAACCAAAGATATGCATTCAGTAGAAACTGTACTTCTAACTTTGAATTTTGATCTCTCCCAAGGCTAGGGATCTGCAGTATACTACTCTTTTTGATCCACAGCTCCCAGTTAGCCAAGCAATAATGATACACTTACAATCACTCTGTTTTTCACTTTCAGTGCAGTATTCAATAAATCATGTGAGATAGTCAACACTTTATTATAAAAATAGGCTTTGTGTCGGATGATTTTGCCCAATGTTGACTAATGTAAGTGTTCTGAGCACGTTTAAGGTAGGCTAGACTAGCCTATGATATTTGGTAGGTTAGAGGTATGTACTAAATGAATTTTCAACTTATGATATTTTTGACTTAGGATGGGTTTATTGGGAAATAACCCTATCATAAGTCGAGGAAGATCTGTAGTTTAAGAAGAGAGAATAGAAAAAAATGGCTTTGTTCAGATCTAAAAGTATGTATGTAATTATAAAAAGAACAGTCAATGGCCAAAATAACTCAAACTGAAAACTGAATTTAGTAAATGTGTCTTTAAAGTTCTCATTACAGGAAAGAGACCAAGTCTGTCAGATGTATGTTTCATCCCAAGATGAAACATACAGACATGGTCAAAAGTGAGCAGCAGAGAAAACTGAAAAGGGAAGGGGAAACAATCACTACAAAAAGTTTGAAGTACTGAATGTTTTAATCCCACATGTGATTACAGGATCATATATAAAATTTTGTTGTTATCTGTGATGTAAAATTAACCCAACAACAATAAAGACAATACCATATCAGTACAATAGTATTTTGGTGCTTTTAAGCTTATAAAGCACTATTCTCTGGAACTTCAGAAAGACATTCAAATATTTCCTTTAAAAAGAACATTTTCTAGTTTATAAGAATGCTATTAATATGTATTTACTGAAGTATGCTTCAGTAAGAAAAAGACTTTGTTTTAACTGTTAAACTTGAAATATCTGAGACTTAATAAACTAACACTTTCTCAGCATTCCTAAGGGTCAGAAGTAGCTCAGAACTTTCTTTCCCCTCTTTTTAGTATCTGTTTGACAAACTATCACTACCAGTCAGAATGAATTCAAATCTTATTTGTAGACACAAATGAAAAATGTATTATAAAATGTAGCGGTCCAAAATAGCTAACTAGGTTATCTAACTCATTCTAAGCACATATAGAATGACAAACAGAGTAACATAATTCCCATGATATATGACTTTGGGTTATGGTTCCCTAAAACATCTTAAAAGCTTCAGTCCCATAAATTTTTCACTACCCAAGTTCAAGATACTCATTTGGGCATGATGGTGAATCATTTAGGCAACACTGTGAATGCTTTTCTTAAAGTTACATGTGCCGAATTCACAACTGGCAGGCTCATTTAGAAACATAGTGGGTTTTTTTATTACTACATCATTTAAAATCTTCCCTTGCCTTAAATCCCCACTCAAGAAATAATCATGATTAAATATATAACTAACAGATTAATACAAATGTAAGATAAAGGATATATCCACACACATACAAATCAAATGGTGAAAGAGTGTACGTGGGCTTCCCTGGTGGCGCAGTGGTTGAGAGTCCGCCTGCCGATGCAGGGGACGTGGGTTCGTGCCCCGGTCCAGGAAGATCCCACATGCCGCGGAGCGGCTGGGCCCATGAGCCATGGCCGCTGAGCCTGTGCGTCCAGAGCCTGTGCTCCACAACGGGAGAGGCCACAAAAGTGAGAGGCCCGCGTACCGCCAAAAAAAAAAAAAGAGTGTACGTTATTTTAACAATGGAGTTGTGTGTGTGCTCTTTAAATCCCTTGATTCACGATAATGCTCCACTTATTCAGAGCTCTGGTTCCCATCATCTTCACCAACAACAGTTCAATTACACACCCAGAGGTAATCAAAAATTGAGCTGGACTGAGAACACTCACCAGAAAATCTGTGCCCATTACTCCATAGGAAAGGAATGGAGGCATTCTCAGAATACTAAATAGAAAAGGATGCTGGCCGGGCATAACTAAGCATTCCTGTGTAGAGTTCCATATTTCACAACAGCGCTAGAGGATATCAGGGCATATCCATGGTGTTCATAATGGTACACATTCCACACTTCATAAGCATCTTATTCCAGATTACTGGACAATACACTGTTACAAAGTGGAAAAGGTATAATACAATTTTGATACACTTTCATTAAATAGAATTTTCAATAATTTAGTGTTTAAAAGAAATACATGTCTCAGTTATGTGATAATTTCACCTTCAGTGAAATGTCTCCTTCCCTAATCAGAGTATATACATGAAGGTTTATGTATATTGTCAATTATTTTTAGAAATATAAATGCTCTTCATTCCCAAAAATGTGCGTTTAGTCATTCATAATGAAACTCAAAATAGTCTTTGATTTGCTAATACTCTATATATCAGGTGTATTTTTTAAATGATATATAGGGTACATACATTAAGTACTGAAGAAAGAAAAATGTCATAAAGATTTTATCTATTACATAAATGCAAACTAACTAAAAGCAACTTTCCTTCATAAGCTTGAAGTCTGAGAAAATATAGAAACCTCTAAAGTTGTTTTTCTGATAACATTCTTCCTCTAAACTAACTGGTTAATAACATCATGATTTTTGTACATTTGTACAAAGAAATAATTTATACTTTTGAAATGGAGACTTTAACTTTACTCCAAGTGGAGTAAAAGTTCAGGGGAAATTAAAGGAAAAGGAGAAAGAAAGAAAAGAATTGATTTTCATCACTTCAGAAAGATAAGCTTGAGTTCAGCTCACCAAACTGCCAAGTTAGATTGTATTTTTTAAAAAAGTTCAAATCCTAAATAGCATGTGAATTTTACTAGAGCAATTTCCCATAGGTATTGGCAATGTTTACTCCCCACATAGTCAAGGGGGACCCAATTATTACTCTCACACCAAATGATAAACAAAACAAATGATAATCAGTCACCCATCCTCTTGTGACTCCCTTACCTCTAGACTCTTAATCACCCTAAGGGTTTCCATGCTCAAGAGACAAAAAAGGGTCCTAGGAGCAAAGGCAGAATCTTGGATCTGGCTCTCCACAAGAGGCCACTTCAGTTGCATTTTGCAAATAGGACTGATCTTTTTTTTTTTTTTAATGCAAATAATGTTCCCATCCAAGATACAGTTATTCAAATAACAAACTATTTGTGAATTAATACAGAATGATATGGATAAGTAGAGACTATCTACTGGCCAAAAGGTCTACTAACACTTTTGTACTCAAGCAACAAAGTAAGGAAATTTCACTGCAATTATTTATTTACATATATTCATACAGCAAGGACACAAAGTTGATTAAAGTTGATCAAGAACTTGCCAAAATTATAATTTTGTAAAAATTAGTAACCAAAGAGCAGGTATCTGAAGAAAGTGAAATATTAGGGCTTCCCTGGTGGCCTGGTGGTTAAGAATCTGCCTGCCAGTGTAGGGGAGACGGGTTCGAGCCCTGGTCCGGGAAGAACCCACATGCTTCAGAGTAAATAAGCCCGTGCACCACAACTACTGAGCCTGTGCTCTAGAGCCAGAGAGCCACAACTACTGAAGCCCGCACACCCTAAACCCGTGCTCCGCAACAAGAGAAGCCACCGCAATGAGAAGCCCGCGCACCACAACAAAGAGTAGCCCCCACTCACCGCAACTAGAGAACGTCTGCGCGCAGCAACGAAGACCCAACGCAGCCAAAAATAAATAAATAAATAAATAAATTTATTTAAAAAAAGGAAAGTAAAATATTAAAAAGTATGACTACTGAAAGAAAACATAGAAAACAAAACAAACACAAAGTAAAAACAAACTGTAGACTTATGAAAATATACAATTATTACAAGGGAGGAAAACCAAGCTGCGTAAAGCATCAAATAAATTAAAGGGTTTGTGAAACTGCTGAAATTCTGTAGCAATGTCATATGTTGCACACATTTCTGGAAAGAAGGCCCACAATTTAACAGATTCTCAAAAGGATCCCTGACCCAAAGAGGCTAAGATCTTCTCTAACATGGCTTTCTCACCATTACTACGGTGACCATTCTAGTTTAATTCCTCAATACATTCTTATCTAGATTATGAAGATAATGATCAGACTATTTCTTTAATTCTCCAGTTACCAACCCTTAATACATCTTACCCTCAAACCCTATAGTTTGGCCATACCCAATTACACAATACATAGTCTAAGTATTCCATGTAACCTTATACCTTTCTTCAAGCCTTTCAGAGATAGTAAGGCAAAGGGGCTAAAAGCACAAACTCAGAAGCCAAACTGCCTGGGTTTACATCCCAACTTCACCAACTGTATGATGTTGGGTGAGTTATTTAGTTTATTGAGGATTAAATAAACTAATATTTGTAAAGTGCTTGGAACATTACTGGCATAGCAAATACTTCCTAATTAGTCCTTATGATTAACAAATGCCTTGCTTACCTACTTAAGCATGTAACTTCCTAATCGTCCCCATTCAAATGTCACCACTTCTGCAAAGATGTAAAGCCTGCTTTCCATCTAAACCTCCACATCCTTGAGAATCAAACACTTAATAACATGTCCTTCAATTGCCAAACACAGGGCTTTGCTTTGTCTTTTTACTTTGTGTTTGCTTTGTGTTTATTTTTTTGCCCTAAAAACACACAGCACTTGCTGTTTGTATTAATTTTCATACTTTTGTACTCATAAGACTCCTCACAAATCATTAGAAGACTTTTAGGCTAAATTCAATAACTGTGTACGAATCTGAAATTATGATCTTAAATTCATGAATTTCACCCCTTAATTTTCTAGTTGAAGAAACTGAGGCTTAACGAGAATAAGAGTAGTAGTGATAATAATAATAATTAAAACAATAATAAAATAATCGCTAACACATAGCACTTCCTATATCCTAGACACCCTTCTGAACACTTTATACTGCATGTGTTAACTTCATAAAAATCCTAAGATGTGGATACTGCTAATCTACTTTTCATATGCAAGAATTCAAGGCACAAAGAAATTAAATGACTTTACCAAGTTCACATAGCAAATAACTAGGAGACACCAGGGCTCCTATGAGGACCCCTGACTCTAGAGTTGTGCTTTTAATCCTTGCTACCATGCCTCTATAGGCAAGAGGTGACTTATCCAATAATCCAAAGATAATTAAAGGCAAAGCCTGAAGTCATACCTAGTTCTCTGGATTCCCTGAACCATGCTCTTTCTTTTTGAGTTCATTATTCCCTACCCAGAATGGACATGGCAAGCAATCCAAAAAAAAAAAAACTTTGCAATGATTTACTGATATACGATTCACATCTCATCACATAATTCTCTAAACCCAAAAATATTTATCCTGAATGTGCAGTCTGCTCCTTGAACATCTTAATTTGGCTCTGCTATCTTCTTATCTAATTGTTCCCAACTTGAAAGAGACCAAAATAGTACAAGGAACAGCTAGTTCAGTATTCAGCTTATGAAAGGTACAAGGCCTTAGCTGTAATTTGGTTTTTGATGGGTTGATCAAGAAGTAAAACTCTCATTTACACTTGGCTTATTTATACCTCCAGTGTTTCCACATATGAGCATTGAACTTGGATCCTATCCAAAACTCAAAAGTTTTCCATCAATGACTGTGGGCTGCCTCTCAGTCCAGCCTGTGATTTTGCTAAAAAATGTGCCTCCCCAACCTTTACTCCTTAAAAAGACTAGTTAGTGCAGCTGCCATTGACAATTTTCAGCCATATGGAGCAGAATCTGAGCTCTAAATGACACTAAGTGTAGCAGTGGTGAGTTCTGAAGTACCTAATCACCTATCTTCACATTCTGGCTTAAACGGCTATGGGTCCTTAAGAAATCCTTGAGAAACCAGAGTTTCCTCACCTGTAACATGGAGATATTTACATAACCAAGAGGCATTTAAAAGGATTAAATGAGACCATACTTGCAAAAGTGCTTAGTGCAATACTTAGTGGGAAGTATGAACTCAAATTTAAGTATTTTTTTATTATTTGTTATTATTGTGCTTCAGTGAATTCCCACAGGATTTCTGTAGTTTCATATGCCAGCATTTTGTTGTATCACCTGAAAACTCTCATTTACACTTGGCTTATTTATACCTAAAAAAAAAAAAAAAAAAACCCAAGTATCATGTAAGTGTTTCTATCATATTTGGGGTCTAGCAGAGAGAAACTTATCTTGCCAATTGACATTAAATATGGCCCCAAGAGGGGTGTCTAATCAAGAACTGAATTCATCATCATGGGCATGTATGAAATTCTTACTATGAGTTTAATGTGACTTTAGTGGAAGGTTCAGAAGAGCAATTCACATAAGAACTCCAGAGACTACTGGGCCTTCTAAGAATATCAGATTTTACATAAATAGCAGCATTTACCAAAGATAGTTCTTAGATAATAGGTGTTTTATAAAATAAAGCATCTCTGGAGGAGAAAAAAAGCTCTGGAACATCTGTTAAACATGGTTAAATGGACTTATTTATGGCAAGTTTTCTTACAGATTTGAACATGCTGTTATGTCTGGTGACTATCTAGCAGGGGATCAATCATGCCTCAACTCCCAATTATTTTTCTATAAAACTGTCTTCTTGACACATATGTTTTTCAAAACCTACTATAAACAAATAACCAATTCAACTATTTTGACAAAGTGAGTCTGTCAGTTCACACAAACATTAATATTCAATAATAGAGGGTATCAGTAAAATTGGCCAAAAAATTTTAATCAAAATCATAAACATGTTAGTTTAAGCTGAGGACATACTGTATGTGTCTAACAATTTCAAAAAAACAGTGTAAAATCAGCTTATTTCTGATGTCTCCTTACTCATATACGTACCTTACTGAACAGTGTATGACCATGCAATAAAAGTTTACAATTTTACTCTACAATTAAGGAAGAAGGACACCAAAGAAATCCAACCAAAGGAAAGAAAACCTTTGGTTTTTGACATTGATAGGACTGCCACAGCCGCGGGCATCTCCCCTGTCTTCCTTCCACTTTCAGACCCAATGTTTGGCATTCTAGATCCACAATCTGGGGGTCACACCAACCTTTCAACATGCCAGTCAGATATAACAAAAACTAGCAATCATTTAAGTGTTTACTCAAATTAATTACAATGGATTTTTGCTCTCAAATAAAAGATTTGCTCCTTCTTATTTTAGAGGCTTCAGTTAAAGAAGTTTGAGTCGGGCTTCCCTGGTGGCGCAGCGGTTGAGAGTCCGTCTGCGGATGCAGGGGACGCGGGTTCGTGCCCCGGTCTGGGAAGATCCCACATTCCGCAGAGTGGCTAAGCCCGTGAGCCATGGCCACTGAGCCTGCGCTCCGCAACGGGAGAGGCCACAACAGTGAGAGGCCCGCGTATCACAAAAAAAAAAAGAAGAAGAAGTTTGGGTAATGCAGCTGTGCTTGCCCCAGGGCTCTGGAACCCTACTATCTGGGTTCACATCATTTTCTGCTACCTAATAGGTCTAAGTCTTCGGGTGGGATGATTCATTTAATCTCTTTCATCTCACTGTGTCTGAGCTTCCTCATCTGTAAAATGCAGATAATAATGGCAACTATCACACAAGACTATCTAAGGCTTCAGTAATACATATAAAAAGTTAGAGCAATGCCTGACGTGCTAAGCACTCAATAAGATCTTACTATCATTACTTCGAGACTTGTTAAAATGAGAGCTGAAGCAGAAAAATGCAGTGGCTCCCTGAGATGCGATTTACCAGGAAAGAGATCAAGAATCATTGCAGGCCTTCATTTAGAGATGACCCCCATACCACAGGATATGCTGGCTTTCAGCACCGATAAACGTCTCCTTGGAGGGAGTTCTATTGTACCTATTAGACAAATAGAATTTAAAACAAGAATATGATTCCTCCCATAGCAGAATAATCTATAACAGCTCCCTTCATCAGGTCCATGTGCTCTGGGAAGCCATTCATGTAAGTGTATTGATGTAACTAGCCTGCAAAATCACCTGGGAAAGCTCATAGAAATAACCAGTGATCAGATACAAAGAGGCAAACTGTGCTGTGAAAGTCTCATTTTGATAAACCCTGACTGCACAGAAATACAAAATCATTGGCACACTGATTTGGTGCATACCTATAATTAGCCAGAGCAATTTTCCTCCTAGACATTACCTTAATTTTCATTTAAATTAATTTAATTCCTTAGCTAAAATGCAAGAGAAAAAATGTTAGAAGAACACAATCTGTTTACCATATAGCAATAATCAAGTGTTTTCATCCTATTGGTGGAACAGTATAACCATGTACTTCTTTACTCTCATGTCCTTTCATTAGATTTTATCTTGTATACATTCACTAAATTGAGTCTGCATTGAATGAGTGTCATTTTGCCCAATGAAATATTTACATTTATAATGTTTACAATAATAATATGTGCAGTTAATAGTGTAAATAGTCATGTACAAATACAATATTACATTTGCCACATGTAATATGTCCCTTCAAGCCAAGAAAAGAAAATTGTCTTGAAACTTAAAGATAAATGCAAATTACTATGAAATTAAAGGGAAAAAAAACTATTCAGCTATTCAGAGATATTAAGCAAAATAAGAGAATATAAATAGACTTCTCTTTCTAAGGAATACTTGTATATAACTGAACAAAGTTATTACCAAAACACAAAATGCTTTAATTAATATACATTGTATTGATTTCTTCTGAATTCCTCATTTCCAATATTAGAAAAGGAATAAAAAGTCTTTTATACTTATTTTCTCTTGTACCTAATTACCTATTAACCATCCAGTTACTTACTAAGCAAAATATAATTTCTTCTTAATTTATTACAGTGCAAGCATTTTCTTCCCTTTGGTAAAGAAAGATAAACAACAGTGAAAGGGAAAGAAAGTTCAGTTATGTGTTTCAGAAACAAGGACTTGTTCATCATTCTATCCCTAATGTCCCTTCTAGTTAAATAAAACTAACCTCAGTTGTTTTCATTTAAGCATCTTTACAATTCTTAATTTAATAATGCTAATGCAGCTCACTCCAGGAAAAGAACATCATATTGCTGATATACCGAATTCACTCTAAAACACTGCTAATCTATTTAAGATGTGTGATATACTTTACTATATAGGTACAAAAAATGCTTGCCATTTAGCAAAGATTTAGAAACACAACATGATCAGTTTCAGATTAAACTTGTCTCACCAAAGCTCAATAAAAGCAGCACCTAAGTAGTGAAATATGTCATATTCAGTAGATGACAGGCTACATCATCATCAAATTTAGAGGATCTTTTATGAAACAAGTAACTGGCTTAATTAAAAGAAGAAAAGGGGCTTCCCTGATGGCGCAGTGGTTGGGAGTCCGCCTGCCAATGCAGGGGACACGGGTTCGTGCCCCGGTCCGGGAGGATCCCACATGCCGCGGAGCGGCTGGGCCCGTGAGCCATGGCCGCTGAGCCTGTGCGTCCGGAGCCTGAGCTCCGCAGCGGGAGAGGCCACAACAGTGAGAGGCCTGTGTACCGCAGAAAAAAAAAAAAAAGAAGAAAAGTCCCTAGGTCTTGAACTTTTGTGCCAACAATGAATATCTAATAGATGAATCTAAGAATGGAAGTGATCTTTGAGGTGAATTTTTTGGCTGACCTACATATGAATGCAAAGGAAAGACATTCACCATCAATAAATTGCACAGCATTATATATAATTTCTCATTTGGAAACATTATTTAGTCATTGTGTCATGTAAGGGCAACTACAGTAATACAGTCCCCAAATGAACTTCAATTTTACGAACTATTTTCCTCTCATTTGCCAAATAAATGACACTGTTCCATACTAAGAACAAGTGGTGATAACAAATGAGAACAATTACACTTTTTTGAGAATCCTGAATTTTCTTGACTGTTCCCAGTCATGGTGCTGTGAATTATATTTCACCAGCTGATCTCCAGAGTGTGGGCCCTGCATTCCAAAAAACTGTGAGTCCTTCAAAACTTTCCAGAACTGCTCACTTGCTACAAAAAAATGTCCTGTTGATTATAACAGCCTACTTCAAGAAATTAAATGAAATCGCCACATACATCTATGATAAATTATATCATAAAACATTTTGAAAGAGAAACTACTGAAAAATCACTTCCCTAAAGTGTTATCCTGATGTTAATAAGATACCTTCAGTGGTCAGTGAAAAGAAAAATGTTCCAAAATTATATAAGTAAAGGATGCTATTTGGAGTACAAATCAATTAAATGGTGCTAGCTCTGAGAAATGGTGCTAAAATTTGAAAGAAATGAGCTACACTAATGGGTAAATTGAAGCCAAACATTCTATATGGATTTCATTTTCCTTGGAGCACTTCACTTTGGTGTCAAGAATTTTGAACACTTGGATTTGAGACCTGGTTTTACCATAACCACATAAAATAAGGGTTCACTGTCCCTATTTGACAGATTAAGAAAAACAGGTTAAATACGTTGTCCAAGTTCATACTAACGTTAAGTGGCAGTTTAGATGCACACCCAGGTACATCTGGTTTCAATTCTCTGCACTAGATCACACTAAACTACCTAATTTATGAAATAAAATTGTATTCGAAATAACTTTCAGAAACATATTCCATTTTTAGACTATCAAATCTAATTTGTCTATATGCTGAATGAGTGAAAGAGCGGGATATAATGTTTACTGAGCCTCAAGGGCCTCTGGTTTGCAGGCAGATTCAGGCAGGGCTCTGCCACTAAATGGCTACATAACTTCACTTTTCAATCCCTCAACTGCCTTGTTTGTAAAATGAGGGAATAATACCAGTAGGCTCCAGAGCCCTTTCCATTTTGAAAATACAAGCCACATAGGGGTTTCAAGTATTCACCTATGATGTATAATCATGTCACCTACTTAACAAATCCCGGGGGCATTCCCCACGGCTACATTTTCAGAAGGAACACTTTTAAAAACAAAAATCAGCATAAGGCGGGCTGGTGCATTCCATGGTACAGTGTGGGTATTGCACAAAAGGGTCTGCAGGAATCAGAAACTGAGGGCTGAAATCCTGTCTCCACTGAATGAGGCAAACCCTCTGCCTTTTCTACTTCCGGAACCGGCAACGGGTGGATGCAGGCCAGACAGAGACCATGAGTGATGCTAAAGAGATCTACATCTCACTAAAGGATTTGTTTGTTGAGGTGGGACAAGAAAAGAAATGCCACAGTTCTTTTACTTCTCTTCTCTTTCTGGAGCTTGAAGATGAACCAAATATCTTGAAGAAGAGCCCAGCAAGGAATAAATTCTTAATAAACACTGATGGAAGGAAAGAGGAAAAGAAGAGAGGAGAAAATGACAGTGTTACAGAAAAAAAGAAAGGGGAAAAAAGGGAGGAGGAGGAAGAGGAAAATTTATTAAATGGAGCTATGAAGACCATATCCAAGTTTTCCTTCTCAACGTTAATGGAAGAAAGGAAAAAGCCCTCCACGAAAAAATAAGATTTTACCCTCAGCATATCCTGTGTTGAATCAAAGGTGCTTGATCTTTACCATCAAATATTATTCAGATAACGTAAATACTCTAAGAAAAATCCCTTAAAAACTGCTTCATTACATTGAATGACTCTCTTTTTTGGGGGGAGTTAAAATGTGGAAAACTGAAGCATACTCTCCCAACTTCATTGCTGAATTTTTTTTCCCTTCACTTTAAAAAACAATTTTTGTTACACCCAAGTTCTCCTATAGCCCTTCACTGTATAAGGTCAACTTTTGTTTTCACTAACACTATAAAGGTTGAATAATAATTAGCCACAGTTTAGATTCCTTTCTAGAAACAATTCATTTAGAGAAAACAAAGGAAAAAATCACGTGTAACAATGGAAAATACAGTTCTTCCATCATCAGATAAGAAAACAAATAAGAATATTTCAGCAATGGGGATAATCTGTAAAACCAACTGCTCTCTGGATGAAACCGAAAACTAATGAAGTAAATAGATGTGGAAAAGTAAAAGGTTTTGAAATGAGCAGAAATATACACTGTTTTTAAAGTCTCAAATCAGATATAAGCAATCAGCAACGAATGAAGGATGTTATCTACCACTATTTATCCTCCATAGTTGTTACTGGATATCCAGACAGGCCTTCATATCACAAATAAACACATGGTCCTTTTAAGAACTCTGTTGAAGATGTGAGTTTATTCATTCATTTAAAAAGATCTTGTTAACGTCTATTATGTGTCAGACACTGAGCTAGGTGTTGTGGAATCAATTTTTAAATTCATACTGTAGGGCATAAGAACAGGGAAAAAATGGAAGGGTGAGATTGGGGTTCTCAGATTCACTGCTAAAGTCTGATATGCTATAATTTTATCATCTTGTGCTCAAAATTTCATATTTTTTAATGAATTTTATTTCACATCAGTTTACAGTTTTTCTCAGACTACGAGGTTTTTTTTGTTGTTGTTGTTTTTGTTTTGTTTTGTTTTGGGCCACACTGCACAGCATGCAGAACTTCCCTGACCAGGGATCGAACCTGTGCCCCCTGCACTGGAAGCACAGAGTCTTAACCACTGGACCACCAGGGAAGTCCTCAAATTTTCATATTTTGAAATATTTCATCAATGCATCTGGAAAGTATAATATTTAAACAATAATTTGAAGCTCCATTAATAGCGTGGGGTCATGGAATAAGAAGGAGAAAATAAACTGAAAAAAATGCCACAGTAAGATATACCTAAGTTAATGACAAGTACTCATGTACACAGCCCAGCTCTTTAATAGAAAGGCACAGAAATGCCTAAAATCACAATAAGATACTTAAAGAAAATCTAAAGGTAAAATTAGTGGTTAAAAAAATACACAGAATAGTGTTGACATTATTACCATTTAAAGAAAAATATTACTGCCTCAGTGATGATGGTCAGTTACACCTGTGACATTTCCAACTAATACTTCCTTAATGAAATCAATATTTTATAGCCATATTTTTCTACTTATAGAAGAGACTACCCAGCAATGAATAATATATGCATGAAATTTTAATAAAATCTTTTCTCCCCTTGAAAAGTATTCTATAGTATTATGAACATTGCAGATAAGTAGGAATACAGTTAAAAGTAAAGCTCTAGTATATGATTTTTAGCTTCTGAATAAATCTTAATAATAAAATTTAAAAGTAACATGGAGGTAAAAACAGACAAGAGAATTAATCTCTTCTTAAAAATTAGAATTGTTAATCAACTATACTCCAATATAAAATAAAAAGTTTAAAAAAAGTTAGATTGTGAAAATAAAATCTCATCATTAAGTTAAACACATCTCTCTCTTGCATCTAGCGAAATTTCAGTAGAATAGCCTATAAGGAAATGTCATTTATAAGTTATTTCAAATGGGAAAGTAAATCATATTATTCTGAACCATCATGGTGAACAATAATACTTTTATTCCTAGAAGCTCTATTTTCTTTAAATTAAAGAAATTTGTACTTAAAAGTACTCAACACCTTGAATAAAATGAATATCCAATATGCATTACAATCTTCAGTACTGTCATCTTGGAAGAGGCCAGTTAACAAATTGTATTCCATATAACAACGTAGACTGATTTTCTAAAAGTATTGTTTAAGTTGCAAAATGAAATGAGAGATTCAAACTCGAAATGAGATTTACAAATTCCCTTCATTAGTGTGATACACAAATGCATAACCTTAATAGTATTGAGAATGGAACTAACTTTACATGAAATGTAGCCAAATGAATGTTATTGAATATCCATAATGATCATTTTCCATTAAGTTAAATACTTATAATCATGAGGTTTGATGAACATGATCTGGTTTCTTGCATGCCATGTTATCATTATAATCAGAAAACTGAAAGAAATTTTCTCCAATTAAATATAAAACAGATGAACACACTTAGGAAGAAAACATGTTTCACTGCCACTTATATAGTTAAGATTATAAGTACATATGAATATTTTCATCATAAAGGAAATCAGATCATTTAGTATCTTAATTTTTCCAACAGCCTTAAATTTTCAAATCCTTTGAAATAAGTTCAAAGACTACATTCTTACGTAATAGTATGTATACCCAATGCTTTATTTTTCACAATTACTTGACAGCAAGTTTGGGTTTTTTTTTTTTTTCCTTTTGTTTCGTTTCTTTTACTTGCTAAAAGAATAGTCCAACGAGAAAGAGAAAATTAACTTACTCTTTTTTTCACCAAAAACATTTACCCTTCTATTTTAATCTTTTTTAATAATCAATCTAAAATATAATCTTTAAATAGACAGGACTGACACTAAATTTTATTTACTGGAATTACTGATGCCTTTTCATCTGGAGATTAATAGGTTTTGGTAAAAAGATCTAGCTTTTCTGATACTCAAGGAAGAATATACTTGTTTGAGTGCAATCAGCACTATGGAAACAGCTTTTTTTCCCTAGTACATGCAATTGCAAATGAAACACTTTGGTTATTTTTCCTCTTCAATTTTCCAATTCACATGAGGATGGTGTCTGTTATCTAATGCCCTCTTATAAATATTATCTATCAATAACTCACATACACACACATTCAAAAGTTAAACTAGTCATTCATATTAAATTATGGCATGTATGCTGGTCACTTCAATAAGCTTGATATACTTAGAGTTTTACCTTAAGGTCTGCACTAAATGTTGGCTAAACCCAAATGACCTCCTTTGCCTTAAATTCCTCCTGCAGTTTTATTCAGATTGTCCTATTTGAATTATACCATGAGGAAATGCAAGTATTCTATTCCAAATCACTTCACACGAGTCTTGTACCAGAAATTCCAGTGAACAGGGAATTTTTATTATCAAAAATGATGTCAAATAGAATTCAACAATTTTAAGCTAAAATCATCCATATTATAATTTGATAAGAGAAAACCTTCCAAATTCCTCCTACTAAATGACTTGCTTGTATAGATTCATGGTTTCATATATATTTTCCATTAGTTGCTGAGTGGTAGAAAGCACTAATTCCGACTATACATTGTATAAAATGTGAAGTGCTGTGATGGATTACTCAAAAGCCATTAAAAAAGGTCACACTGTAGTGCCTCTTATATAAGGAACTCACATGGAATTATATGAAATACATAGCTGCCTCTGTAGTTGCTATGTATAATAGAATTAAATGTCTGTCCATAGTAACATGCTTAGTAAAACATTTACATCAATGTAAAAGATTTCTCATTTTATCAGATCTGATATATTCAAGGTCACATCACTTAAAAGTTCGTTTCAAAGAGAAATCACATTTTGAGAATTAAAAGGGATTCTAGCCAGCACCCCTTCATGGGTGTGAAAACAAACAAAGAAAAACCCGCAACAATTCCAAACTGGAATTCTAAGTTCTATGATTATTTTGTTAAAAAACATGAGTGTATAAAAATTATTTAAAGCAGGCTAACTACATACAAAAAACTACATACCAAATCAAGTCCAACATCGTCAACAGGCACATAGAAATGTAGGGCATACTCAGGGTTCCTTTAAGAATGACTGCATTCCACCAGAATGGACACATTGTAGTATGCAGTAACATTTAAAACTCCAAACATATTTATTGTGCAAAAATAATATGTAATAGTATCAGCTAGTAACTTTTAAAACTGCTTTAAGGAACAAAACATACTTCCTTCTAAGAGCAAATGCATGTACTAGTCACTACCCAGTAGCCAAGATAATATAAAGTTCACACAAGCTCTCTCTTCTAGATTGTGTTCTTAACACTATCAAAACACATTTAAAGGGCTTCCCTGGTGGCGCAGTGGTTGAGAGTCCGCCTGCCGATGCAGGGGACACGGGTTCGTGGCCCGGTCCGCGAAAATCCCACATGCCGCGGAGCGGCTGGGCCCGTGAGCCATGGCCGCTGAGCCTGCGCGTCCGGACCCTGTGCTCCGCAACGGGAGAGGCCACAGCAGTGAGAGGCCCGCGTACCGCAAAAAAAACCAAACCTAGAACAAGCTATACCAAAAACCAATCCTTATTCAGAAGCTTCTGTTCATTTGTTTTTTCTTTCGTTTCTTTCTCTCTCTCTTTCTTTTTCTTTTCTTTTACTATAGGAGAGAGTGGCATTTAATTAAAAAAATATATATATGAGAAAAACATTATAATATAAATGGACAGAATTTATTTCCACACTGAATCAGATCTCCCAGCCCGTAGAACTCTCCACCCGCAACCCCACCCTAAACACATTAAAAATACACTCAATAACAATGGTACGCCGTAACTGCTCTTTAGTCATTGTTTTTCCAGTCCTTAAAAATAATATCACACAAAAGATTAAGTTCATTTTTCCTTCATTTCTGTGCATTTAAATAAGTGTGTGCTAGGGAAGGGGCACACCTTTATATTCTTTACATTGCCCAGCATCACATAGGGAAATCTGATTATTTTTCCAGATTGTTGTTTTATCCCAAGGCCATGACTATCTGTTGGCAGATATCCAGGAATGGATGATTCACTGCACTGATGAAAATGTGGCTCATAAAAATATCATTTATATCAAAGACAGGTCAACTATAGGAGTCTATAATGTGGATCTACTCTTAATCAAACAATAAAAATATGAATGAACATTATTAAAAAGGAATATGCTTAAGCCTATTTAAACATAGTCTTTCTTGCTCCAATATCTCTGATGAAAGCTATGTCCTACACTGAAACACAGATATCAAACTGGATTAGTTGCAGAGACACAGTTAAAATTTAATTATCTATGCCAGTCATGCAGGTCACTGGTGCACATAATCCAAAAAGTATTTCCATGTGAAAGATAGACATTTGGGTATCTCTGGCAGCCTATTAATACACGTTATTTTCAATAAAATAATGAAGTCATTCTGAAAGGTCTATTTGCCTAGGCTCCCAAAACTGTCAAACTGTTCACATTAGCTCCAGCATTCCCTCCATGCAAGGGATGAAACTAAGTAGTCTCCCAGACTAATGGAAAGATTGGCTTAAATTTGACCTTGGCTCTCTCTTTATAATTAGCTGATTCATTCCCTAGGGGAAAGAGGTAATTAACTTACTGGTTCAGAACTTCCTTAGGAAAGAAATGTAACTGTCTCACTTAAAAGAGCTTTCTTTTTTTCTACAGATCTAATGCAATCTCAGATTTAGATAGAAATGATAATTTATAAAATTCTTTCAAACATATTAGCTCCTTGGCTCCACACAATAGCCCATGACTTAGTTTAGGCCAGAGAACCAGCCCTAAGGCACAGACTGGATAAATGATATTGGCAAAATCATGATGCCACTTACTAGATAAAACTAGAATTCAAGTTTCCAGACTCTCCATTTAGTTCTCTTCCCCTGACTCCACAATGCCATGTCTATAAGAATGTTATAGGAATATTTACAGTGTAGTGATGTTTCCAATTGAGATAATATATTAGCAAAGCAAATCTGGGCACATATATAAAAGCATTCCTTCCAGAAAATTCCCTTAAAAATGAAACCTTTATTTTTCTCTTCAATATCCTTCCACAAACCAAAACTCTTCAATGCTTTTAAATAATACATAAATATAACATTGCAATTTTAATATATAATTATTCAATATTATTTTAACAGCAATACTCCAGAAACTATATATAAATTTGACTCTGAAATAGTCTTTCATTCAACAGTCAAAAATGTTAAATAAAATAAATAGAAGCATCTTCCAGAATAAAAAATGCATATTTTTCTGAATTGCCTAGAAAGAGAACAATCCCCAATCTCTTTAAACACAAATCTATAAAACTATTCCCATGGGAGAAAAAAACTTTAAAGAAAAGACAAAATATTGAAAGAATGAACACTAACTATAACCCCAAAATCAAATTAAAATTATGAACATACCAAAAACTGAAATGATTTGAAATAATATAAATGATAAATAATGTAAATGTAGCATAAACGGTTATGGACTTATATGTTGGGTGACCACATTAGCTTACTGTCTAAATCAGGACACTTTGGGGAATGAAAAGGAGCTATTAATAATTACACTGGACAAGGGGCATAAATTGGGGTTGTCCTGGGAAATAAACAGGACATATGATCACTCTAATTTTCTGTCTGCACCAGCTGGGTTTTTCCGAGGATTCCCAAGCATCTTGAAATTTTTTAAGGTCAGAATAATTCTTTTGTCTTCATTCCCTCCTACCCCTACTTCTCTTTTACAATCCAGGAAAATATTAGTCAAACCACTTAACTCTTTCTTCTCTGCATGTCCTATTTTGTCTATTAACTAGGGCAGGACATGTGTATCAGTCTGAAAATCTTCTTTAAAAGCTACTTCTACAGTCTCAGCTTTACGGTCTCCGTGTTTCCATTTCAAAATGTCACGGCCAGAGCCCTGAAGATCTGGTTTCTGCCAGCATGAATACACTGCTCTGTGCTGGACCTCACTGAAACTGGACTCTGAAAAACCTGCTACAGCTCATTTGATGTATGTATATTTCAAATGTAAAGTCTTCTGAAATTCAGAAGAAAGAAGGGAATTTGGAAGGGAGAGGTAGAAAGGACTAGTCAGTATTACAAATAAGAGGTTTCACTGCACAAAGTATACTTAGGGTTTCTGAAGACTTTTTCATTAACTCTTCATGCTTAGAGCTTTCCAATGGCTTCTCATCTTCTTCTGAGGAAGGCAAAGTCCTCACAAAGTGTTATATGATTTACCCCATTCCTTACATAAAATAGCTCTTTGGACCTCCTACTCTGCCATTTCATTCACTCGGCACCAGTCCACCCAACTCCTGGAGACTCCCAGAACCTCCAGCCATGCTGCTGCCTCAGGGCTTTAGAATATGCTCTGGCTGGAACACATTCCCCCATGTAAGCACTTATTTATTCCCTCACCTCCTTCGGTCTTCCTCCAAATGTCACTTCCGGGAGACCTTCCCTGAACACCTTATTTGAAACTGAACACCCGCCCAGCGCTCCCCATCTTCCTATCTTTTTCTCCAGAAAGTCACTATTTGATATATCATATATCTTAACTTATTTTTTCTGTCACCTTCCCACCAGAATGCAAGCTCCATAAAGGCAAAGATATTTTTGTTGAAATGCTCACTACTGTGTCTCCGGTGCCTAGAAAAATGACTGTTACTTTAAAAAAGGCTCAGTAAAAATTTGTTGAATAAATAAATAAACTCATAACTGAAGAAATGTAACCCCCTTAAATGCACTAAGCTCACAAAAATGCCCAGCAATCTAGCACAGTGGTTACAAATCCTTCCACAAGCCCCGGTTGCCTAAAGATGACTTAAAATTTATAGGTAAAATGTTGGCCATTTTGCAAATGTCCTTTTGGGTATCTTTGAAATACAGAATTCTTTGGATTTCAAAGAATTTATTGGTTCCAGATTGTTATTTATCAGTAACAGGCATAGCAAATAAGAATTTTATTATTTGTTTAAGTATATTTTTTAAAATAATATTAAACATATACATTTTATGACAGTTAAGAGGAATTTAAAATAGAAAAAACAATGATTCCTTTATAAGTCATATACCAAATACTCACAGGAAATTATACATAAAATACTAATAGGAAAACAAAGACCTTCCTTTTTGTCTCTAAAACTTCTGAGATAGATGTGGATTTAAAAGTGAGCACTTTATGTCAAACTACATAAAAATACAAATTGCAACATCAGAAACATTGACAATCAAACTTTCAGTTTTCTCCATCAAGATGCCCATTGTATGAGTGTGGGGAATAAGAAAAAAATGTGATGTACAAATACAAAGTTTGTGTTTGCTTTCAATAGAAAATATTTACAGATAATAAACTGTGCTGTATATAATACTGTCATGATATTAATGTTGAAATACCTGAAAATTTGAAATTCTAACATTAAAATAATTATTACTCTTTTTTCTATGTGAAAAAAACATATAGATATAGAACCTGAGCTTGGAAGGATTTTAACATAAGTGGTGAACAGATTTTTGTGAACTTTCTGAGAATCCAGGCTCCTTGCAAGACGCACACATGCACGCACGCACACACATGCGGCTGTGTGTGCACACACAGAATCTCCTTCCTTTCTCCATTTATTTGTTATTAATCCAGCCCCTAGGCAAAATTACCCAAAAGAAGTGACAAAATTAAAAACTGAGGACCTCCTAATATCCTGATATGATAGTTGGGAAACAATCACATATTTCAGTTGCAAAAGTTTCCTTGAGATAGTGCACATTTGTAGCAGAATGACCAAAGTCAGAGACTGCAGATATTGATAATGGGGAAGGGTTTTGCTAGATGAATGAATATCTATATAGGCCCTTTCAACAACTGTCAAAACCAAAACAAGTTCTAACTCAGTGAACTCGCCAGTTTAGAATATCAGTGAATTAAAGTTCCAAATGCACGGCCATGTTTCTTGCACTACAGTTATTAGGAAGTAGTAATTACACCCTAGACCTTTTTTGTATTGAGATAACACACATATTTGAAGGAACTAAAATGCTTGCAAGATTTTTTTCATACAAAGTCTAAGACTTCAAAATACGTTCCTATTAAAAAGTCCCTCAGAGCTCTCTTTCTCAAGCAACCCAGAAGAACATGATCATTCACACCATTCGCCTCTGCAGTCATAGTGTCTTCTAATATAAATGTTTGAGAAATATTGCTATCATGAAACGTTACCACTTCAGGTAGAAAAATGAAAACTGACATACTACCCCACGACCTTCTGTGATTGAGTAGGATTCTGTTTTTATGTGATGGACAGTGCATAGTATCAAAGATACAGATGTTTATAATCCTTTAGAATTAAACAGGTCTACTATAAAGAGCATTCCAAAAAAGAAAATAAATGTGGTCCTATTGATAAGCCTAATGTTGGGTATATGGTGTATAGGTTTGGTATACGGTTATGGTATATAGGTTTCTACATTCATACGTACACACACACACAGAAAGACATTTACCTATTATGTGTGTGTGTGTATATTCACACATAAATTATATTGTTTAATAAAGACAATACACCTTGGAGGGAAAGAAAGCTTGCACCATACTTAAATTATTCTTAGGATAATAGATGCTCATCAATTTCTTAATAGACTCACTGGGTTATGTATAATTTAAAATTCAACTAAATCCTTCCCTGATGTCTGACACCTGCTCTCTCCTCATCATCTGTAAATTCTCCTCTCTTGTTTTATATACCAGATAGTGTAGTCATATATAATGCTACAGTTATTCATCAACCGTCTTTCTTTCATTCTACATTATAATTGCTAAAAAGACAGGAAATACTTTATGGATCATTTAATATTTAGCTTAGTTCCTAGCAGATAGAAGGCTACTCAAAAGTATTTGTTGAATTAACTAAGTGAATGAATGAATGAATAAACAAACAAATAAATAAATATTTAATTCTAACTTCTCTTCCTCATGTTTTAATCACAATAGTGGTCCTTCAAAGATAACGAAGAGAAGTCCTCTCAGCATCTAACAGGCCTTTTCAAGGGAATTCTCTGTAATTGACCAAATAAGGCTAAACTGTATAGCATATAAAATTTAATATAATAAACAATTTAAATAAATGCAAATTCCTTTTCCTAACTAAAGAACAAATGTCTCCTCCCAACAAACAAAAACCCAGGACCAGACAGCTTCACTGGTGAATTTTACAAAACACTGGAGGAATATTCAATATCTGTTCTTCTCAAACTCTTCCAAAATACTGAAGAGGAGGGAAATCTTTAAAACACATTTTATGAAGTCATCATTGCTGATACCAAAACCAGACAAAGACACCACACAAAAAAAGAAAATGACAGGTCAGTGTCTTTGCTGAACATGATTCAGTAAAAAAATCCTCAACAAAATATTAGCAAAACAAATCCAACAATACACTAAAAAGATCATATACCACAATCAAGTAGGATTTATTCCACGGATGTAAGAATGGTTCAACATTCAATAATCAATTAATGTAAGCCATCTATCAAGACAACGATGCCCACTCTCATCACTTTTATTCAATATAGTACTAGAAGTCCTAGCCACAGCAATTAGGCAAGAAAAAGAAATAAAAGGCATCCAAATCTGAAGGGAAGAAGTAAAACTGTCACAATTTGCAGATGACATGATATTATATATAAAAAACCCTAAAGACTCCACCAAAAACCTGTTACAACTAATAAATGAATTCAGTAAAGTCACAGGATACAAAATCAATATAAAAAATATGTTGTGTTTCTATACACTAATAACAATCTATCAGAAAAGAAAATTAAGAAGACAATCCCATTTACAATTTCATCAAAAAGCATGAAATATCTAGGAATAAATTTAATCAAGGAGGTGAAAGACCTCTACATTGAAAACCATAAAACACTGATGAAGGAAATTGAAGAAGACACACAAAAAAAGGGAAAGATAGTCCATGCTCATGGATCAGAAGAATTAATATTGTTAAAATGTCCACACTACATGAAGCAATCTACAGATTCAATGCAATCCCTATCAAATGCCAAAGGTATATTTCACAGAACTAGAACAAATAATTCTAAAATTTGTATGGAACCACAAAAAAAAAATAGCCAAAACAATCTTAAGAAAGAAGAACAAAGCTGGAGGTATCATGATCCCTGATTTTAAACTATCCTATAAAGCTACAGTAATCAAAACAGTGTGGTACTGGCACAAAGACAGATATATAGATCAGTGGAACAGAATTGAGAACCAAGAAATAAACCCACACATGCAAGGACAACCTACAACAAAAGAGCAAAGAATACACAATGGAAAAAGCACAGTCTCTTCAATAAATGGCACTGGAAAATCTGGACAGCCACATGCAAAAGAAAGAGACTAGACCACTATCTTATACCATGCACAAAAACTAACTCGAAATGGATTAAAGACTTGAATGTAAGATCAGAAACCATAAAATCCCTAGAAGAAAACATAGGTGGTAACCTCACTGACATCAGTCTTAGCAATGTTTCTGTGGATCTGACTCCAAAGGCAAGGGAAAAAAAGCAAAAATAAACAAATGGGATTACATTAAACTAAA
This sequence comes from Hyperoodon ampullatus, assembly GCF_949752795.1. Taxonomy (NCBI): domain Eukaryota; kingdom Metazoa; phylum Chordata; class Mammalia; order Artiodactyla; family Ziphiidae; genus Hyperoodon; species Hyperoodon ampullatus. Next base: position 15,611,846 of record NC_136914.1, on the reverse strand, counting down.
AAGCTTCTGCACAGCAAAGGAAACCATCATCAAAATGAAAAGGCAACCTACTGAACACAAGAAGATATTTGCAAATCATATATCCCATAAGGGGTTAATATCCCAAATATAAAAGAACCCATACAATTCAACAACAACAAAAACCAAACTGATTAAAAAATGGTCAGAGGATCCAAATAGACATTTTTCCAAAGACATACGATGGCCAACAGACACATTCAAAGAGGTTCAACAACATTAATTACCAGGGAAATGCAATTCAAAACCACAATGAGATATCGCCTCATACCTGTTAGAATGACTATTATCAAAAAGACAAGAAATAACAAATATTGGAGAGGATGTGGAGAAAGGGAATTGTTAGCAGGACTGTAAACTGGTGCAGCCACTATGGAAAACAATATGGTGATTACTCAAAAAATTAAGAATAGAACTACCATATGACCCAGCTATTCCACTTCTGGGTATTTATCCAAAGAATAAAAAAACATTAATTCAAAAAGATATGTGCCTATGGTCACTGAAGCATTATTTATAATAGCCAAGATATGGAAACAACCTAAGTGACCATGGACAGATGAATGGATAAAGAACATGTGGTATATTTACACAATGAAATATTACTCAGCCATGAAAAAGAATGAAATCCTGCCACTTGCAAGAACATGAATGGACCTTGAGGGTATTATGCCAAATTAAGTAAGTCAGATAAAGGAAGACAAATAGTACATGATTTCACTCATATATGAAATCTAAAAAACAAACTCATAGATACAGAGAACAGATTAGTTGCTACCAGAGGGAAAGGGGTTTGAGAGGTTGGAGGGTAGGCAAAATGGGGAAAGGGTGTCAACTGTATGGTGATGGATAGCAACTAGACTTGTGATAATGATCACTCTAGCATATACAGATGTTGAACAATAAATCTGTACATCTGAAACATATATGTAAAGAAAACAAAGAACAAATATCTAAAATACTTGTGTTTCAAGGGAGCCAGAACGTACACAGTTTTTCATGTTATGAATTATCTAGTCACCCAAATAGGAAATTCTCTTTGAAATCACCGTGAGACTACTCTTTCAGCATGTACCTCCAGAGACTCTGCTACAGAACTATAAAATCTCAGTTTCTGAGTGAAAATTGTTGAAATGCTAATATGTGGAAAGTCTTATGGGAATTAAATCACAATTAAAAATTATGAATGGACAGCATCCACAATGTCTGCAGAAATTTTACAAAATAATGGCATTTAATTTAAATAAAAAGCATTTCAATCTTAAATACAGAAGCTTAAAAACGTAACTCTTAAATAACATTAAAGAGCCTTGATTAAAGACACTATACAATAAGGAGTTTTATATTTTATCTCTTCAAATCATTTCAATTTAGGACTCTTTCACTTGGTTCATGAGTCATCAAAACAAAATCTCTCCATGCATATCTGAAAAAAAGAATCCTCCCTGCCAAGGGGCCCTTTATCAAAAGACACTTTTGTGAATTGGATCACTTGGTGAAATTCACAAAGGGCCAACTATTAAAGATTTAAACTTCAGAATCAGGACAGGGCCCGGCAACCCTAACAGAGGTGAAATCTATCCATGGTATAATACTCTCTTTTACTAATAGCCAGGAAACAACAGGCAATGGCAAATAAATAAACTACTGTGAAAGACAGCCATTTAATCAGAAAAGATCTGGAAACAGATATGAACTCTACAAAGACAACTTTTCCCAAAAGTCCAGTCCCATTGGTGCTGTCCCATTAAATATCAGTTTTGATTCTCCAATTAAAGTGCAAGTGACTCTTTGGGGGAGGATGTCCAGCATGTAAACTTCTACTACTCCACGTAACAGCACTGAAATAATAAGCCATTTCCACAGTAATATTATACTGGCTTGCAAGTGGCTGAAGTATAAAATAGAATGATATATTAAGTCTGATAAATAACTCTATCTCTCCAAATATGTGCTGCAGAATGGTACAAAACAGAATTTTTTTTTTAGAGACAAACCAAAACATAATTCAAGAAAACCTAAGAAATTAACAGAGAACGAACAACTTGAAATACTACAAGGGGAATATAATTTTCAGAATTAAGATCTGTATTCATTATTGTACATACATTATTTACACATAAACAAAAAGAATACAGTTGAGAGACAAGTGCCTTACAGCTTTGAATGGCATTGCCAATAACCAGTCTCAAAGAGAAGAGAGCTTGAGTTTCTAGGCTAGTTCTAGGAAGCCAGCTATCTATTCAAGGGTCTTGCCGCTGCAGATTCCTCAGTGCAAAGAAACTGAATGTTCTTCAGGATTCAATTACCAAGTCTCATCATATATAGAGACAAGCATTCTAGCAAAAATGTGTGATAGACTCTTCTAACTGGCACTTTTCAAGAACCTTATTTGCTTCCTATTTCGATCTATTCATTCTTTGCAAAAGTAAACCTTGACTTGAATAAACAACTAGGGAGTTTGGCCCTGTGCTATCAGGTGAAGAAAGTGAATCTCAAGGCAGCATTAATATAAATTAAGCCCTTAGGAGTTAGTCACAGCTAGTCAGTCTCTAATCCCTGGGCCAAATGTTGAGTTAATTGCTCCCTTCGGTATTACATATTATTCCCAGTGCTGTCCACAAAACATGGGTTAAAAGGGCAGCAGGAAAAGGGAGAGGTAGAAAAGGAGGGAATTAAAAGGTAGGTAGATAGTGCTTTTGGAGTGACAGTAGTTGTTTTTTCAGGCAAATAGGATAAGCAAGAAAAGTAAAGACATAACAAATAGAGAACTGGGAAAGCACAGAAGAAAAAGTCCAAGGAATGGGGAAAAGACAGAAAGATATTCAAAGTGTGGGAGGGGGGAGCCTATATTTGAAACCATTTATCACTGGTCTTGATTATATATCTATATCTATATCTATATGCATACATATATATTTTTTCTCCATTAAAAATTTTCTCAGCTGCAAAAAATAATCCAGTTCCCATAAAATCATACTGATTTGAGTTATAAAAGACTTTAATCAAAGTACCTTGACAATTCTTGAACCTTAAATTCTAACAATCTTTAGAAACCTCTTATCCTAAGTCAAAAAACAAATTTACTCTATCAGAGTTTTCTTCAGAGTTTTCTTCTCCAGAAATGGATCTTACATTCTACCTATCTGCACTTGCAGGTCTTACTTTTAAGACCAACATCACCTCTAGCTGAATTATAGTTTTCATTGACTTAAAATATATCATTATTTTATGTATCTCCAAAAAAGAAAAAAATTACTGCCAATTAATTTATAACATCCATCAATGGTAAGATGCATCCCAATTTCAGAAATGAGGGGAGAGAAAAGTGTTCATTTCATAATGGATGAAATCTCCCAACTAGCTGTCCACCTGCTTATCTCATGTCCCATCTTCCCCTCCACCCTTCACTCTGCCACATGAATTATCTGCATGTTCAAGCACTGTCCAGCTAAAAAGCCACTGCGTCTCCCTTCTGCCTGCATAAGTGAAATCTAAATTATATATTAATAGCATGCAAAGTTTTTCACAAACCAAACCCCATCAACTCTTTAGTCTCACTTTCTATCACTCCCACGACATAACTACCATAAAGTCACAATGAGGATCTCTACTTTCCATAAAGACAGCATGTTCTTTTCAAGACTTTCTATGTATGATATGAATTATCCCTCCCTTTCCACGAACTCCCCACCTTCCTCATCTAGGAAAATCCTACTCACACTGCATAACTTGTTTCTGAAGCATTTTCAAAACACAGTCATTCCAAAGCGCACTGGAGTATGGATAAGTTTATAAGAATGTTTCCAGATCTTCAATTCCCAAATCTCCTCTTTCTTAAAACCATCTTGAAAACACTCTGGTTCTTCTTTCCCACCCCACCGCCCCACCCCTTTTCTTTCACAGTTGTTCTTCTCCACTTTACAAATCTTACAATGATGCACTGCTCAGGGCTCAAAAACATCCAGATCACCAAGCAACTGGAGACAGCTCAGAGCTCTAGTCTGGAGAAAGAGTCCTGTAGGAACCAAGTAAAAAATAAGAAAGGCAGAGTCTTAGTTCATCTGGCCTCTAAGTCACAGCCAGACTCCATGGCTTTATCTAGTGTAGGTCAAACTGTTTATCAATCCATCTAATTTAGAATTAGAAAGCAGAAGTGAGATGCTTGGGGAAGGAGGTATAGTTTATTTTAACTGAAAAATGAAGTCATACTTTTTCTTACCAGAAGTTAAGTCTGATTTGGCTTATTGGTTTGACAAATGAAGACTAGCTTTATTTATTAGATAGTGTGGTGAGCATTTTCCAATTTGAACTAAATCTAGTGTTAGAGGCTTTGACCAAAAAAAAAAAAAAAAAAGATATATAAAGCACATATATAACACACCGTAAGCAAAAAATTATAGCCTTTACCCATGCATTATAATACTTCTCATATCTTGCTTTAAATACTTGTTATATGTCTATCTCACTCCATTGGACCATGACTTACTTAAAAAACTTAAACTGTGTGTTAGTCATCTCTTATTCTCTTAAGTATCTCATTTATTCTAGTTTAATCAGTTATTCTAGTTCAATCAGTTTTTGATGGATTAGAGCTACAATTAAATCTCCTTGCTAAAAATTCCTACTAGAATACAGTAGTAATCACACTATTGAATAAACAAAAGAAGACCTCCCAACCAGAAGTACTCATTCCCTCCTGGACTACCATTTCATATTACTCGTAACTCACTCTGCATTCTATGCTAAAAAAATTACTTCAGTATATTTCATACTTTCTATAAGATCAAAAGCTCCCCAAGGTTAAGACCCATCTCAGACTGACCTCTGTTATCACCTGAGCACCTAAGGTAAACCTTACTAAATATTTTTGAGTGAATTACCAATTTAAAATAAACATATCAGCCTTTGCTCTTTGGAACTCTGATACCTAACTTAATCTTACTGCCATGTGCTTTGGCCCAGGATAGAGAGGGTAATTCCTAAAAAGAAAAAAGTGCTGTCAGTATATGAATATGATGCCACTGACTCACCATGAGCAAAGCAGGCATGCTGAGTTATTTTTTCCAGTAGTAATGATGAATTGTGCTGACTGAGCCATTTGGTTCCTCCTGGGACCAATGGCACACATGTTTTCATATAGACTGCCAGGATTTAAGCTATAATTTTTGACCACTGAGTAGGGGTGGCATTTTCTTCTTTAAAAAGTTGTAGCTATTTTACTAAAAGCAACAATACTAAGAGCAAAACAAAAGAACCAAGAGCATATGCAGTAGCAATAAATGCTTAATGTTTAATTTTTTTGTTTTGTTTTGTTTTGTTTTAATGTTTAATGTTTTATTGGGAGATTTTAGACCTTCTGATCATCTCTAATTCCTTCGGACATGAGTCAGTTTTGGTCTCACTACCTTATGACTGACCACTTGTACACCAAATACTTTCAACTGCTTGCTGGTCCCACTACAGATCAGCTTCATAGAAAAATTAATATCCCCTGCTTTCCAGTTTCTATATAAAACCTCCTCCCTAACACTCTTAAATTTAAATTAGTTTCATGACCTTAAATAAAAAATACTATTATTTTTTGGTTCATTTATTCTGAAAATGTCAATTTTAAAAAATGATGTTATTCTATTTTTTTTTAATTTAAGTACAGTTGATTTACAATGTTATTCTATTTTTAATAGTATACATTCTAGTATTCCAACAGCAGAAAAGAAATCCTCAGTAACATATGAAGAACACTACAAACATTTATTAATGTGTATTAAAATACTGTGTAAGTAAACCTAGCCGTGAAATAAAATCAGGCTGTTCTCTCCATGTTCACTTAAAGGATTTCAATGCAAACTGATACCCCACTTCTAGGCAACATCATCAACATGAAACATCATAATGACATTTTTTAATTCACTACTTCCCACCTCATTATCTCTCAAATACTTATTTCTTATTTAGTCATTTATTTGTCATTTTCACACATCACGTTGCCCTCTCCCAAAACAAACTATCTAAACTCAACTCGACATGAACTACAAAAATGAGGTCTGGGTTTTTTTGTTCTTTTTTTTTTTTTTTTTAGTCTATGCCTACTTTCAAAGGAAAGGCCACCTTGCTTAATAAGTAAACTTGAAGACACTATACCTAGAATATAAATGAACCTCCAAAAACTTAGAAATCATTTTAAAATATAAGGACATAAAGAACGGCTATCCAGAAAACATGAAGGCAACTATAAACAAGGAAGAAGCATTTTAAACTTTACATTAGAGTAGCCAACCGTCCTGGTTTGCCTGGAAGTGAGGAGGATATTTCCCTTATGCAGGTCTTTTTAAGGGGCTAAAACCAAATCTCCCTACTTGACACAGCAAACTGGAACTTCAGCTTCTCTCAGCAGTGAACTAAAAGTAAATCATAAACATTTTAGAGAGAAAATGTATGGTTTTATCAATTTGATTTTCTATAACACTTTAGAATAATGCTTGTTTTCATTGCATGTTTTAAGGAAAATGTAAATAAATAAAACCTAAAAAGGCTTTTGAAAATCCACCCTGTAAATTAGGGAATTTAGTCTACAATGTTTACTTTTTGCTTTCTACCACCAAGTTAACTGGCCTTTATGTCTGAGTTTAAAAGTCAAGAAAAATAAATAAAATGAACTAAATTATTAAGTATTTATCTCAAATGAAAACTTTGGGAAGTCCTAATCTAGAAAATTTCAGGTCTTTTTTTTTTTCTAATTAGTTACCTATTTTATACATATTAGTGTATATATGTCAATCCCAATCTCCCAATTCATCCCACCACCACCCCCCTCCCTGCTTTCCCCCTTTGGTGTCCATACTTTTGTCTCTACATCTGTGTCTATGTTTCTGCCTTGCAGACCGGTTCATCTGTACCATTTTTCTAGATTCCACATATATGCATTAATATATGACATTTGTTTCTCTCTTTCTGACTTACTTCACTCTGTATGACAGTCTCTGGGTTCATCCATATCTCTACAAATGACCCAATTTAGTTCCTTTTTATGGGTGAGTAATATTCCATTGTATATATGTACCACATCTTCTTTATCTATTCGTCTGTTGTTGGGCATTTAGGTTGCTTCCATGGCCTGGCTATTGTAAATAGTGCTGCAATGAACATTGGGGTGCATGTGTCTTTTTTTTTTTTTTAAGAAGATGTTGGGGGTAGGAGTTTATTAATTAATTTATTTATTTTTGCTGTGTTGGGTCTTCATTTCTGTGCGAGGGCTTTCTCTAGTTGTGGCAAGCAGGGACCACTCTTCCTCACGGTGCGCGGGCCTCTCACTATCGTGGCCTCTCTTGTTGCGGAGCACAGGCTCCAGATGTGCAGGCTCAGTAGTTGTGGCTCATGGGCCTAGTTGCTCCGTGGCACGTGGGATCTTCCCAGACCAGGGCTCGAACCCGTGTCCCCTGCATTAGCAGGCAGATTCTCAACCACTGTGCCACCAGGGAAGTCCCATGTGTCTTTTTGAATTATGGTTTTCTCAGGGTATATGCCCAGGAGTGGGATTGCTGGGCCATATGGTAGTTCTATTTTTAGTTTTTTAAGGAACCTCCATACTGTTCTCCATAGTGGCTGTATCAATTTACATTCCCACCAACAGTGCAAGAGGGTTCCCTTTTCTCCACACCCTCTCCAGAATTTGTTGTTTGTAGATTTTCTGATGATGTGCATTCTCACTGGTGTGAGGTGACACCTCATTGTAGTTTTGATTTGCATTTCTCTAATAATTAGTGATGTTGAGCAGCTTTTCATGTGCTTCTTGGCCCTCTGTATGTCTTCTTTGGAGAAATGTCTATTTAGGTCTTCTGCCCATTTTTTAATCAGGTTGTTTGTTTTTTTAATATTGAGCTGCATGAGCTGCTTGTAAATTTTGGAGATTAATCCTTTATCCGTTGTTTCATTTGTAAATATTTTCTCCCATTCCGAGGGTTGTCTTTTCGTCTTGTTTATAGTTTCCTTTGCTGTGCAAAAGCTTTTAAGTTTCATTAGGTCCCATTTGTTTATTTTTGTTTTTATTTCCATTACTTTAAGAGGTGGGTCAAAAAAGAGATCTAGGTCTTTTTTTATTAAATGCTTTAGGTTAAGTAGAGTTCCCATTAATCAATTTTTATTTTTTGTATCACAAAGTGGTACTAAATTGCTTGGCAAGTTATTAAAAGTAATAGAAAGCTCATCCACTTCAACATGTGTTAAGGCAGTTCATAGTTGAGGCAGTGAGAAATTTACATGTTCAAAGTGAAAAATGTACAAAGGTAAATATTAGCATGGCATGATTACCTTTCACTTAGCCATAGCTTTTTGCCTAAAAACCAAATTCTCCTCTGATTTGTTTTCTAATCATGAACTCATAGAGTCTAAATATTATTCTCAAATTATTAAAGAGGCAAAGAATTAATCTGCTTAAAAAAGATGTGAAGCTTTCAGGATGAAGTCAGAAAGTGGCACGGACTCATATACACTACCAAATGTAAAATACATAGCTAGTGGGAAGCAGCCGCATAGCACAGGGAGATCAGCTAGGTGCTTTGTGACCACCTAGAGGGGTGGGTTAGGGAGGGTGGGAGGGAGAAGCAAGAGGGAGGGGATATGGGGATATATGTATACGTTTAGCTGAGTCACTTTGTGATACAGCAGAAACTAACACACCATTGTAAAGCAATTATACTCCAATAAAGACGTTAAAAAAAAAAAAATGTGAAGCTTTCCATGGAGTTATTTACAAATAATTACTGCAAGCAGGCTTTCTTTACAACAAACTTTGCAATCATACATATATTAATAGTGAATGAATCATAGGAATAGTTGGCTTTTTTAACATACAAATTATTAATGCATGAAAGATACTGTGTGAGATATTATCAAAATAATAAAACTTTTTAAAGTATATACCTGCATTTAAACTGGCCAAGATATACATAATTTATACCATTTAAGAAACTAAATCCTTTTACAACAAGCTAAGTTTGTCTAACTCATTTGGTGTGGGGGGTTGAATTGCCTTAGGAGAAAATTTAAATGAAAATAGCTTTTTAAGGCATCTCATTTGGGGCTCAAAGAACAATAATGAGGTTGACCATTCTCCCTATCAGTCAGCTTCAATCTATGTCACTTCAGACTTTTAAAAGGGTTACCAGACCTATATTTTTGTAAATAATATCAGAATCATACACACCCACATACAAACTATACAAATATATAATGTGTGCATATGCATCAGGGTTAGCACTGACATGAATGTAAAATCATGTGCAATGGAAAATGATTGCTAATTAAAACAATTACCCCCTCACTAGACTAGAAGCTTCATGAAGACAGGGGTTGCTTATTTCTCTGCCAAATCCCTGAAGCCTATAAAGGTGCCTGGGCACATAGTAGATGCTCAATAAACAGGTTTAATTAACACAGTAGATTATGGCCTTTGAAATCTTGCTTTTGGAGCAATCATAAACAGTAAACACTTTAGTACTTTATTTAACAACTAGTTGAAATAGTTTTTTTCGTTGCAACTTCTCATATAACTAATATTACCCCAAAATAACACAGTGTAATTGTTTTTAACAGCCAACTTGTCTAAAATTGTTTTACCTTATATGTAGAAAGGTACTTCCCCCACTGATGTGATTGAAGGTATTACATAAACTTTTAACTAAAATGAACATTAACTCTTTTAACATCAATACACCCTTTGCACTGTGCAGGGCCCACATGACTTTCCAATAAAACTGACAATTTTTCTGTATTTAAATTTAAATCTATGTTCTACCTTGAAAGAACTAAAAAAGGACATAAGTAAAAAAGTCAATTCACCACAGCTTGACTATAAAAACCACTAGATGTCCACAGCTGATGATTCATTCGAACAACACAGAAAGAACATGCACTCTGCCAGGCACTGAAGAAACAAAGGGAATGAGATAGACTTTAGCCCTGTACTCAGCATCTGTAGTATTGTAGAGTACCTAGATAACAACAACCAAAGGAACAAATAATATAATCACAAATGATGGCAAGAACAATGAATGAAATGGGATACAAAGGGAGTGAAAGGGGAAAGCAGCTTTCAGTACTACGGTTGGGGCAGGCTCTGCTGAGGAACTGACATGTCAGTCAAGATGTGAAGGATGAGAAAAACTCAGTCATGTGAAAAGCAGAAGGAAGCACATTCTAGACACAGAAAACAGCAAGAGCAAAAGTCTGAGGTGGGAAAGAGATTAACATTTAGAAGAACTGAAAGAAACCTTGTTGACTTGGGCAAAGTTGAAGGGGGCTGGGGTGGAGACACCATCTGTGGCTGAAGAAGTAGGCAGCAAAGAAGATTTATTCAAGGGCAACAGGAAGCCATTAAAGGGTTTAAGCAGAGAACTACTAAGATCCCACAGATGTCCCTCATCACCACGTGGAGAAAGAGTGGGGAGCAAGTATGGAAACTGATGGTGACCAAACCCTTGCCTTGATACATTTAAGTTTCACCATCTATAGAAGACAAGGGAGCGCTATTTTTTTCAACTGAAGTATAGTTGATTTACAATATTATATTAGTTTCAGGTGTACAGCACAGTGATTCAGTATTTTTACAGATCATACTCCCTTAAAAGTTATTACAAAATATGGCTCTATTTCCCTGTGCTGTATAATATATCCTTGTTGCTTATCTATTTTATACACCGTAATTTTTATCTCTTTATCTCATTCCCCCTCTTGCTCCTCCCCCGCTTCCCTTTCCCTGCTGGTAACCACTAGCTTGTTTTCTATAAGAAGGGAGCACTTTTTTTTTTTTTTTTTTTTTTTTTTTTGCGATACACGGGCCTCTCACTGTCGTGGCCTCTCCCGTTGCGGAGCACAGGCTCCGGACGCGCAGGCTCAGCGGCCATGGCTCACGGGCCCAGCCACTCCGCGGCATGTGGGATCTTCCCGGACCGGGGCATGAACCCGTGTCCCCTGCATCGGCAGGCGGACTCTCAACCACTGCGCCACCAGGGAAGCCCGGGAGCACTTTTTAAAGCTGTTTCTTTTCCTCTGAATTGCTGAACATTTCTTTTTTCAACCATCCCTGATTTTTCTATGACCAACACATTATTTCAAATAAACATAATCAATACGTCCCTAAGGAAAGCTCTGGACTCTGAATGTCAATTTTTAAAATCTTGGCTCTTCTGCTTACTAGTTTTGTAAAGACTCTAGTTTTAGTGTTCTTACCTGTAAAGTTGGGATAAGAATAGAACTTATTTCCTAGAGATATTATGAAGATTATATCACATAATCTGTGTAAACCTCTTAGAACAGTAGACTAATAAGAATTAAAGAAGATAATCCATATAAAGCACTTGGCAACTAGATCATTATAATCAGAAGTAATAGTTGTTATTATTTTAGTTATAATTATTATTAAAAAGCAGCCTCAGAAGTCTTCCTTTATTGGCCACTCTTTTTCTATTAGTTTGAAAATAAAAGTTCTCCTGAAACTTCAAGTCCAACAGAAAATATCACAACTGCAATTGTGGCTTCCCAATTAATCAAATCTAATGTGCATATAGTTACACTTTTCCATGAGCATATGAATATAACATTAGCATTGTGTCAGCTGAATCACCTGAATTACATTTATCCAGCATTCTGGGAAGTGGAGGGTTTGGGTGTTAATTTGGAGCTTCAGTTACTGAGTACTCAAACAATATCCACGCAAAATAGCGTGAAAAATACAATACAAGATAAGCTTATATGAGAGAAGGCAAACCAGTAATGAGCTTGCAAAAAGAGTAGGTTGATTACCATCAATATACATTCAAAAAGTATTTTATCCATAGCTTCGTAACAGATTCTTAGCTTCTTAATATAGGCCTTCATAATACTATGTCTTAGCTCTGTAACAACCAAACTTGGCTTTTATTTCTGTGGTTTTGAATAGACCCCAACTTCCTGAAAGAATGATCATGTCAGCTTTTGTTCAACATGGTGCCCCCAATGCCTAGATCAAAGTTGGATTCTTGGTGGGCAGTGGTGGTAGATGCTATGGCGCACTGTCCAGATCCCCCAGCTAGGACTCCCTCTTAGACTCAATTTACTCTCCTGCCCCCAGCTTCCAAGAGTACTGGCTCTTGACTACTCACAACTGCACCACCCAAGGCTGCACCACTTCTTTGGTTGAGGCGGGACTGCAAACACCCAGTCCCTGGCCTCCGTACGGGACAGCTCTGCAGGGCTATCTAGTTCCAGAGCTCACCACAGGATTGGCTCACACCTCTACTAAAACTGCATCCTGGTTCGACTTCTCCCTCTTTCCAATCCTCACTCCCTTCACTCCCCCACAGGTGTAGATCTTGAGAGTGCTCACCAGTAGACCTCCCGCACACAAATTTCAGACTGTTTCCCAGCAACTCGCCCTAAGACAACACCCAACAAATACTGTAGAATAAATGAATGATTTTGCCACTAGAGCCATACATACCTTCTTTCAAAACATGATCACATCCAAAGCATAAGCCAACAGATAAATTGATAATAAAGATATGTGAATAAGTTTTAAAAACAGTCATCTTACCATTGCACTATTTGTTTTATTTTATGTTAAGTTGTCAAATAAAATAATTACTACCTGAAGTGATTTAATATCTTGTCCTTCACTCTGAGACCACAAGCCATTTAAAAGGCTGATGAGGGCTTCCCTGGTGGCGCAGTGGTTGGGAGTCCGCCTGCCAATGCAGGGGACGCGGGTTCATGCCCCGGTCCGGGAGGATCCCACATGCTGTGGAGCGGCTGGGCCCTTGAGCCATGGCCGCAGAGTCTGTGCTCCGCAATGGGAGAGGCCACAACGGTGAGAGGCCCACGTACCACAAAAAAAAAAAAAAAAAAAAAGGCTGATGACATTAGTTCTATAGGTATATCAAAAAAATTATTCTTATTTTTATAGAGAAAATAATGTATGGTTAAAATAGATGTCTGGGACCAGTTCATTTCTTTAAAACCTCCACACCCAACTACTTTTTTTTTTCTTAAGAATAGACCTAATGTTTACTTACAGGGAAAAATGATTTAATTCAAGAAATAAAGAATTCAGTTTTGTTAAGACAAGTTAATATCTTATTTTTAAGTTAAAAGAGCAGCTTACAAACTCTCTAGTATAATTCTAATTTTCTATATAAAATGATAAAAAATTAAATATATAATTGAAAAGTTTTAGTTTAAAGATAAAAAAATAAGGGAAAAATACTGAAAATGGAGGTTCAGGAAATACATTCATTCAAGCTTATTTTTCTCCATATAAAATACTTAACTTTCCTGGGGCTATTTACAGTCTTAAAGTGCATAGCTTAAAGAGTTAGGATTCAAAAATCAGAGTTTTTCTACTTCAAAAATCAATATTTATTTCAGACCACAAGCTAGAATCTTAATTATTTTGATGGGAAGCCCTTCAATTTTAATGGATTTAAAAAGAGAATCTAGTCTGTTCACCAGAAACTAGAATTATGCTCTCAAATATATCCTATCATCTATCCCTCAACTAGCCTTCTGAGACTTAATTCTCTCTCTGACCTAAGAAGTTTCGAATGTCTTACACAATTATTACTTTACTGGCACTTTGATGACTCATAATTATTTATAGGATCAAAACTCTAATGTAACCATCCTCCCGTTTGCCAGTACTCCCTAGTATAACTGAAACATACACATCTATCACCGAAAATTAAATTAACTTTCTCTATCTCCAAACACTGTTATTCAAAGAAAGTTTCCTGAGGGTCAGGAAACAGACCATGAGGAGTTAACTGAATCCCATAAGCAGGACTTTCAACAGAAGTTTATTTCTGCCAATTACTGTTAAAAGTTACATATATAACTTAGATTGCTTGGTCCTTCCTTGCACCTTACTATATGCAAATATCAACACAAACATCTCACTTTTGTCAGAAGCAAATAAATAAATCATTTTCTTAAAAATTCACAGTCTCACTGAATTCTGCTTTCCAACAAAATTTAAACATTTTGTTTACTATCATTCCTTAAAACTCAAAAGCACTTTGATGTCACTGTTTATTACTCTCTTTCTCTTTCTCAGTAATGTCAAAATCTCAATAGTCTAAAGCACACATACCATGAAGGAAAAAAAATGAATTTAAAATTCTGTCTTTACACACAGAAGAAAAGCAATTCCAGAAGAAACTAATTCTATCCAGATACAGGAGAGGACCTAGAGAGATTTAGGATATTTAACTATCACAATTTGGAAACAAAAAGCAGCAATGGAGATAAGCAAGTAGATGATAACATGAGAGTAACAGTTAAATACAAACTCGTGAATAGAATGCAAAAAAATGATGATCATTTAATGATTCATCTCTGCTTTCCCAATTCTTCTCCAATCATATATTAAGATCATATATTAAGGTAAATACCATCTATTATATATCATATATTAACATACCATATATTAAGATAAAATACAAAGACATATTAAGGCTGTTATGGGCCTTGGACACAGAATAGGTGCTCAGTACAACAAGTTGATATTCCAACACAGGCTAAAACTAACTTGTCAAAATTATCACTCTTTTAGGGAATCGGTTACAGCAAGGGTTCTCTATGCATGGCAATCCAGGCCAAAACCTCGTTCTTCAGGAACAATAATATTGATAGTTAAAATGTAGCTCACTGTGGTGGCGATGGTGGTAGTGGTCAGGTCTAACACATTTTCCTGTACACTGACATCAGCTAGATCTTAAATGAATGTAATCTAGGACAGTTTGATTAAAGAGGTTTAGGCTAAAAGGAGGCTATAGCAAGTACGTTTTTGGATAGCTACTAGAACACAAGAACAACTGGTTTGCACATCATGCTGCTCTACAGTTCTACACATACCTGGGTTTAGAAACACAGTAAAGGAAAGCATTTTTAAGAGTGAGAATATAAGCATGATCAAAGCAACAGTTAAAATTGTGAATGCTCTGAAAATCTTTTGGCCCTTTAAAGTTCACGTACACAATAGAGTTCTCTCTCCAGAGAGCTACACGACACCAAGGGGGAACACATTCTCCAGCAGCAGCTACTGGGAATTACCAAATTACATAAAATTAATGGGATATGGCTCTTTGCAATGAATAAATTTATAACTAAATGATGAGTGCTTTACGCTTTTTATCCCACCGGGTAAACTGCTAGAGTAATCAATTCAATCAGGTCTATTAAAGAGGCCCATTACATGTCTGATGGGCAGCTTTACTTTTTTTCCCCTTCTATTCAGATTTCTGTCTGTGTCAAAGAAAAAATAAGCAGGTTGGTCTTTGAATTTAAAACTGGAATGTTAGGAGGTCAGATATGCAAAAAGGTAAAAAAGTAAAAAGGAAACCAGGATTCGGATAAGCCAAAGACACAAAAGGATAAAGAGAAACAGAAATATTAAAATGTTTTTGAATAAATCAAATAATTTCAATGTATTTTTTAAAATGCAATATTGGTAATATTCAGAAAAATCTTTCTAAAAGTTAAAAAAAAAAAAACACCCCCTAGGGCTTCCCTGGTGGCACAGTGGTTAAGAATCCGCCTGCCAATGCAGGGGACACGGGTTCGAGTCCTGGTCCGGGAAGATCCCACATGCCATGGAGCAACTAAGCCTGTGCGCCACAACTACTGAGCCTGTGCTCTAGAGCCCACGAGCCACAACTACTGAAGCCCGTGTGCCACAACTACTGAAGCCCACATGCCTAGAGCCTGTGCTCTGCAACAAGAGAAGCCACCACAATGAGAAGCCCATGCCCCACAACAAAGAGTAGCCCCTGCTCACTGCAACTAGAGAAAGCCCACGTGCAGCAGTGAAGACCCAAGGCAGCCAAAAATTAAATAAATGAATTAAAAAAAAAAAAAACCCTAAGGATGGAATTATTGTGGTCCAGTCTTAGAAGAATCCAAACCGACATGGATTCTTACCCTAGGTCCAAGTGATCCACGTATAAACCTGCAGAGGCAACAAACAGTAAGCTCCATGGGAATGTAAGTAAGCAAGGCTCTTCCTACAACAAGATGATATGGCAGAGAGAAAGGAAACTACCTAGACTGTACTTCTTGTAATGAGGGGAAATCTTTGCACCCCTATGAAAAGTTACTTCATCCAGAAACTGGCAATATAACTTTTCACAGCTACCTCATACTTTTGACAGAAAAGCCACATAAGACAATATATGGAAGGGCCTTGTAAAGGTAAGAGCATGAAGCAGATAAAGGTAGCACTGGGGCTTCCCTGGTGGTGCAGTGGTTGAGAGTCCGCCTGCCAATGCAGGGGACACGGGTTCGTGCCCCGGTCCGGGAAGATCCCACATGCCGGGGAGCGGCTGGGCCCGTGAGCCATGGC
This sequence comes from Hyperoodon ampullatus, assembly GCF_949752795.1. Classification (NCBI taxonomy): domain Eukaryota; kingdom Metazoa; phylum Chordata; class Mammalia; order Artiodactyla; family Ziphiidae; genus Hyperoodon; species Hyperoodon ampullatus. Next base: position 15,595,456 of record NC_136914.1, on the reverse strand, counting down.
CGCTGAGCCTGCGCGTCCAGAGCCTGTGCTCCGCAATGGGAGAGGCCACAACAGTGAGAGGCCCGCGAACCGCAAAAAAAAAAAACAAAAACGGTGGCACTGACGAGAAGCAGTATCACTGTTGCTATCTCCAGCACAAAGCAAATGCTCAACAAATAATTGTTGAATGAAAGAATGAACATTTTAAAATAATTTTTAAAACCCAAGACCAAATCACCAAATGATTCCAATAGGTAACATTATATTTAACATTAACTTCTGGAATGTTCTAGTTCTCTACAATAAATTGCCAGTATGAATCCAGTGCTTACTATTTGCCAAGCCCTGTTCTAAAGACTTTAGAAATATTAAGTTGACAACAGCTCCATGAGATAGAATCTACTATTAGAATCTACTTCATCTATAAACCTTTATTTACAGATAAAGAAAATGACCTAATTCAAAATACAGGGCTAAATAATTTATCAAAAATCACAGAGTCTCTAAGTGGAAGAATTCAAACCTAAAAACATCTGGCTCTTCTAACCATGCTTTTAAACTAAAATGAATTTATTAACACATATACTCAATGGCAAATCGGTAAGCATATCTGTACAAACATTACAGTACATGACTAAAATAGTATTTTCAGATAAATTCAATTCAGGATCACTGTTGACTGTGCTGTACAGTCAAAATTCCCTTCTATTCTGGAGCTGACTCAATGGGGCATCACATCAATTATATGCGCTTCCTTGTTTCACTCTTCTCTCTGCTTCAAAATACCTCTTTCCCCAATCCCCAGATATACTCGTAATGGCATATCTTAAATAGTTTTGTGTAGATGTGAAAACGCTTCAACGTGTGGAATTCATAAAAAAACAGTCATAGTAGAGGGACTTCCCGGGTGGCGCAGTGGTTAATTCTCCACGCTCCCAATGCAGGAGTCCCAGGTTCAATCCCTGGTCAGGGAACTAGATCCCACACGCGTGCCGCAACTAAGAGTTTGCATGCCACAACCAAGGAGCCGGCAAGCCGCAACTAAGACCCAGGGCAACCAAATAAAAATAAATAAATATTTTTTTAAAGAAAGAATCATAGTAGAAACACCTAGATTACATGAATGTTTACAGATAGTCTTTAGTTCATTAATAATTTATTTACTACTGACTGCAATAAGCATTATATTAGCTACTGAATGGGGACAGCCTAGCAATTAAAGATATAATCTAAATTAATATTTAAAATCTAATTAAGACACAAAATATATTTATGTAAGATGGCCTGGAAACTACATTAAAAAAAAAAACTACTTATCTTCAATTGAAAACTCATACATTACTAGTTGAAATAAAAAGTTCTAAAGAGAAATAGAAAGGGTCAAATTTGGGGAACACACGTGCCAGAGAACAGAAATGAAGTTTAATTATAACTACTCCATGTATTTGAGATTGTTCAGTAAGAAAAATGTAAGTTTAATAAAAAAAATATAGGAACACTGGACTCTCCAGCCATTTCTCACATCATGGATTTACATGACTTCTAGGCTATCTGTATGTGTCATTATCAGAATTAAATTAAATCTGTTTCTGATCCCTTGAACAAGAGCTCCTGTTGCCATTGAATCTATATTGTATTATCCACTAATATGGAAGCAGCTCATGCAATGGAATATTACTGGGTTGAAGTGAGCAGAAAGGTTGACAGTGGCTCTAAACCAAAACTGGTTCAGAAATTTGGAGAACACTTAAAACAACCATTTTCTCTTGTACCCCAACCTTCACAACCTACAAACTAGAAGAATCTTCTTCTGAGTTTTCCTTCTGCTCATTTTCCTAAAACTGCCCAACTCCCACCACTGTCCATCTGTTTCAGGCGCTGCCGGCGTGACTCTTACAACATACACACACACACACACTAATGCACACACCTAAGCACACACACCCTCACAGACACAGCACGTGCTCTTATTCAAACACCAAAGGATATAGAAAATACCATCCATTCTGAACCACCAATATAAGCTCTAGGCTGAGAAACAGCACAGTGAGTTATAAAACAGGGCTGTGGAAAGAAGTGTATGGTTAATAATTCTTGGCCCAGAGCTGGACATCTTGAATCAAATCCCAGTTCCTCCCTCCATGCCTGTGTGGTCTTGGGTGATTATTTAATCTTTCCAACCCCCACTTTTCTCATTCACTGAATCTTGGATGAAGAAATAGCTAATCCACTTTCCAGCTCAAAACTCTTAATTCTTGAGAGAAAAAAAGTGAATTCAGATGAAGACAACAGTTTTGATTTATAGGATAAGGTTTTGATACCTTTTTGTATAGGATCAAAAATGTTCTGTCTCATGATGGTTGGATCATAGTCTCTTAACTGAGTAATATGTTGGCTTCCCTATGTCAAAGGCAAGATTACAACACTTTCCAAAATATTGGTAACATTTGAAACATTAGAGGAACACATTAGTCACTGTGCCTTCAAACTATCTGATTTTTAGTTCCAATGTGTTATTTTAAAACATGCTTCCTGTACACAAGCTTATTTCTTAAAATACCTTTTGAAGAAAAGTCACACCAGGGCCAACCTCCAATACTACGCATTTCTTTATTCTCCACCAGACAAAGTCTACTTTCCACCAAAAGTTAAGTTAGAGTCTATATACATTTACAGGATCTCCTATTTTTGTTGCTTAATCATTTTTGTAATGTTAATGAGAGAAGAGTGAAACAGGGAGGCTGTATAATTAACCTTCCATCTGCAAGTTGAACAACCCAGAAACAGCATACAAAAGAGTCAGGACATGAATATGTAACTGAGAGCACATAACCTGTTGACTTTCATCAAGTCCATGGAATAAGAGGAAGTGAGAAGTCACTTCCTTCCCAAAGTGCTTCTGAGCACAAGGAAAGAGGACACTGTCCCCAGGCAAACAGAGGAAAGCCAACAGCGCACCTACACAGGGACACACTAAAGTCACACAGGAAAACAAAAGAGAATAGATCCTGTTATTTGATGTGACACACGCTTTCTATATTTTAACAGTTTAAAATATTACAGTAGCTGTTCCTTGAAGATGTACCACACATGATCCAGTTTAGTTAAGTATGGAATCAGTTACTATGGATGTTCAAGTCAAACTGGACCAAGTCAGAACTCTCTATTCTGTACCCTGTACCTGCCTGTAAAATGTTTAGAGATGCCAAATACATGGCTCTGTGAGAAAGAGCTTTAAAGGAAACTATTTAAAATCATGTCCAGGGACTTCCCTGGCAGTCCAGTAGTTAAGACTCTGTGCTTCCACTGCAGGGGCACAGGTTTGATCCCTGGTTGGGGAACTAAAGATCCCACATGCCATGTGGCACGCCCCCCCCGCAAAATATCCAAGCTAGGTCATAATTTTACACATGATGCTGACAAAAGAGAAAAGGGAGAGAAATTGGCTCTACCTATGAAATTGGACTATCACTACTCATCAGCCTGTGTAATCTCATGAAACTTAATGAGATTGGTGAGTACTTTCTCCATATTTGTTTGAAAAGATTTTTTGTTTAATGGATTCCCATCAAGGCTTTTTAAAAGTTTTTCTTTTTATAAGAGATGCAACTCAGATTATACAAAAGAGAAGGCTCGCAGACTGACAAGAACCATTTACAACCCTGAGCTCCACACTGGCCCAGTCTCACTATCCAACTGCACTTGCTTCCCTGGTGTTTAACTTACCATCTTCTCCCATATAGTTCGAGCCCCTGTTCACTGATAGCTGTCTTAGTGAGGGTGCCATCATACCTGCAATCCCCTCAAATAGAACATATAGAACTGGTTTCTGATTTTTCACCTTTTTATCGCTAATAGTGACAAGAGTTGCATTCAATATCTATATACCATATACTTTTACCACTGCTTTATTTAATTCAATTCGTTACCACATCCTGCAGGGTTTTTGCTTGTTTATTTGTTTGAAAAAGGTCTTGAATTTACCTTTACCCTCCAGTCACTGCTGCCACCCTAGACCAGACCTTCAATGCTCCCCTTAAGTATTTCAAGAGCTTTTATCCTTTGCTCCTCAGCTTACCCAGTTTATCTCTAGAAGACTTATCTTCCTAAAACACTACTCAATATGTCCTCTAGAACCTGTGCTGGTTGCATCTATGTTCTATTACAATATTTCCCAAATCCTATTTGTCACAAGAAAAATTAAAAAGCACCCGTGACCAACAAGGTTCGAGATATTCTGCATGCTACAGCCTGCTCTTGGACTTTCACCTTGTACAGTAACATATTAAAATCTCTTTAGCCTTTTTCTTTTTTAATAAATTTATTTATTTATTTTTGGCTGCGCTGGTCTTCATTGCTGCGCGCGGGCTTTCTCTAATTGCAGCGAGCGGGGGCTACTCTTCATTGCGGTGCACGGGCTTCTCACTGCGGTGTCTTCTCTTGTTGCAGACCACAGGCTCTAGGCATGCGGGCTTCAGTAGTTGTGGCTCACAGGCCTAGTTGCTCCGCGGCATGTGGGATCTTCCCAGACCAGGGCTCAAACCCGTGTCCCCTGCATTGGCAGGCAGATTCTTAACCACTGTGCCACCAGGGAAGTCCCAAAATCTCTTTAGTCTTGAGGTGCAGAAATCAGTTTACGTTTCTCTAGTCTAGCATATTCCATACATGTTTTATCAAGGGACCCACCCGTTACTGGAGCAAGGTGGGGATTGTTATTATCATGTATTAATTCAAAACACCTCTCCAGTTTTCAATTCCGTTCTCCATCTTTATGAACCCCTAATTACCTGTTTCCCATAACTTTCCTTTGCCTCTGACATGGATAGCCCAGTCTCTTTTAGTATATTATACTCATCTCAAAGTATCTTCTGCCCTTTTTTCCAAAAGCACTAATGATGATCTGGTTGTCCAATGGCTATATACTGACAAAACTGTCAAACTTCTAATTAGTGAAATTCTACTTATTTTCTTCTGTCTGTCCCTCATTAGCAGCTACTCTTTGTAATTCAAACCGGAATTGAAATATCTTGAACACATCTGTCAGAAATTAAGTGTTAAGCAACACTTAACAGGAAAAAAATTATTGCTCTTAATATATTTTAAAAGAATGCAGATGTTACTGCAAAGTTAGATGATTTCAATTTCCTCTTTTATAGACATGTATCTACCTTTGACATAACTTTAATTGCACTGTTAGCAAAAATAAGACAAATAAATTTAGCTTTAAAATTTTACTTTATGTCCTATAAAATAACGCATATGCTATCATTTCTCCTTATAGTAAACCATTCATTAAAAAGTATGACAAACACTTTTGGAACAAGATTGCTAGTAATTTTCCATCCACTGCCAGAAGAAAGATGGGTGTTACTTTCTTTTTTTTGTTTTTTTTGTTTTACTGCATTTGTTCCTCATTGAACACCAAAGTTAAACATAGAAAAAAAAGAGTAAGCATGGAAGTTGAGCTATTATTTTGTGAGGGCAGTATGTTAACTTTGCAATTTCTTGATAAACTCACTTCAGTTATCAGAACTAATATAGTTGTTTGGGTTTTTTTGCGGTACACGGGCCTCTCACTGTTGTGGCCTCTCCCGTTGCGGAGCACAGGCTCCAGACGCGCAGGCTCAGCGGCCATGGTTCACGGGCCTAGCCACTCCACGGCATGTGGGATCTTCTCGGACCGGGGCACGAACCCGTGTCCCCTGCATTGGCAGGCTGACTCTCAACCACTGCGCCACTAGGGAAGCCCACTAATATAGTTTTAAGAACATGACAAAGAACTTATAGTAGACATTAGCTTTTAATTTCATTTTATACAGGTAGGTTTTTAAAATATTTACATTTATTAAGCTTTATTTTTAATACAGGACAAAGATGACAAATTATCAACTTTCCCTGTTTACTTGTATGATATGTTAGCAAAGACAGCTTAAATATGACAAAGCTAAATTACCACAAAGCAAAATAAGTTTAGTGGTTTATATTACATCACATTTTGAAGAGTCCCCTTAATACATTTACAACATAATACAAAATATAAACCAACCAATATTCTAGTTAACTTTTCATAAATTATATAGTAAATGACTGTTTCTCTAATTTTCTCAGTGCTAACATACAACTGAATAGCCTTTTAACATTCGATTTTGGATGAATATAGATTGTGATTCTGAAGTGCTGTGTAAGGTATCAAGGTAATAGTTTATTGAATATATTATGTAATACGTAACCTCTGTAATACTTTATGGTCAAAATTTTAAAAACAAGGAATAAAACTAAGTTGTCAGAATTTGAGAAGCAATAAGATTTCTGATATAAATAAGTCTAAATCTTCTTTTTATAGATTAAGAAACTGTTCCCCAAATAAATCAAGCCCGCGTGAAGGTCACACAGTTAGTGTGGTATAGTGAGAAGGCCTATAATTTAGAGTCAGACAGACCTGGATACTAATCCAAGCTCACTCCTTGCTGTGCTATGTTATACTTGTTACTTTATCTTTCAGGGCCTTAGTTTCTGCATCTGTAAAAAGGACATAATAATAAGCATTTCTTATGTTGCAGTGACAATTAAATTAAATTGAATAGAGTATTATGTTACATAAAAGATGGTAAACATGTGAAGTTCTAGCTTTATTAAAGAAATAGCCACATACAATCCAAATTTCTTACTTTCTTGTCTATAAGTCACCAACGTGATATTTTGCTTAACTTTCTAGTTGCTCAAAATTTGAAATACATATTTTTTCATATAGTTTTAAACTCAACCCAGTTACGTGAATCGCATAAATTCGAAACTGCACTTTTGCTATCTACGTATCAAATTAGCATAATTAATCTGAAGTGACAAATAAAGCTTTTCCATTCTATTTATTAGCCTCTGCTCTTTTTCCCTGAGTGAGGTTAAGTTTTTTCCAACTGCAAAATTTTTAATAGGGTCAATGAGTGAGTGTAATGCTCTTTGTAAATACAATGGACTGCTGACCTTTATGCTGAGGGGAAATAAAAAATTTTTAAGTCAAGCAAAATGTCTCAATTGTGATTACCAAGTGGCCTTTATACTGAACAATTAGCTTAGTACAATCGTTTAAAAAGAAAAAAAAAAAGGTTGTTTTCTTTTCTTTTCTTTTCTTTCAAATAATCTTTACAGCCTATAAGAGAAGAATGCTTTCAAATTTTTTTTTTTTTTTTTTTTTTTTGCGGTACGCGGGCCTCTCACTGCTGTGGCCTCTCCCGTTGCGGAGCACAGGCTCCGGGTGCGCAGGCTCAGCGGCCATGGCTCACGGGCCCAGCCACCCCGCGGCATGTGGGATCTTCCCGAACGGGGGCACGAACCCATGTCCCCTGCATCGGCAGGCGGACTCTCAACCACTGCACCACCAGGGAAGCCCAAATGCTTTCAATTTTATAAGAGAAACTACATTTCCACCTAATCAAAAGAAAATTTTCGTATTACTTACCTTCTTTTTTATGCATTAATATCAACTTATGAGGAAGAACTAGCAATGATGTTCTTAGTTCTCAAAGTATCATAAAATGATGTCTATATGGAGAAAAATGTGGAATAGTGAGAAGAAAATAACAGGGGAGAGCTGGAAAAAGTCCTATATAGTTTCATTTATCAGAAAAAGGAATATGTAACAATACATAATAAAGTATGTACACATATTTTTTTGAATTTCTCTCTATGTTCTCCCAAAGATAAATAAACTTGTTTCATTATAGTACCATAGTACTTACAAATGAAGGGCCTTAGACATTTTCACTTATGTTTTGCTAACCACAAAACTCAATTCTAGATATTTTTCTACTATGTGAACATGTGACTGACACAGTGTCCCTAGTTGCTAAAAGTATAAGGAAACATCCACACAAGTTACACAGGACAAAATTAAGCTGGACCGAACAATGACTGTTTCTTTGGAATACAGTTCACTGACATTTCACCCTCTAGAATCACATATCATTTGTTAAATGTCCCATAATTACTAACCATGGGGATTCTCTAATGCTCTTCCTGAATAACAGGAAACAAAAATGTTGTAGAGATTAAAAGCAATGTGCAAGTCCCAGATGAACTAAAGGTGTACAATAAAGATTACAACTTCAACAAATATACATTCTAATACCACCTTCCTTTCCTTTCCCAAGAGGTTCAAAGATGCAGTATACATCAATAGCCAGCTACAAGAAATGTTTACCGTCCCCAAAAGCAAAAAGCAAAGTAGGGTCTCAGCTTCTGTCTATAGGCAGGCATGTATGTAAATACCAATGGTAGTGTCTGTGGAGATAATGAGAGTCAAAGGATAGTCCTAAGCCAATCTCCCAGATCAAAGGGGTCCCTTCAGAAACTCAGTACCAGATTCTGCAAGAAAAGTCCTGATTTCAGAAAGGTCACACCTTGCTGAAAAGGTGTGTACCCATAGTCCCCACTTCTCATCCCTGAAACTATGGCTTTAAGGCAAGATCGGTTCAGAGGAATAAATATTATTATCCCCAATTTCCAGGTAAGTAAACTGACTGCAAGTCCACTTTTGACGACTCTGCCCACATGTCCAAAGACAATCAGTAATGTGCAACAGAATCTACACCCAAACTCTAGACATGGATTCCTAAGTCCATGTCCTTAGCCAACATTACCATCCCAGTCTCCATATTACCAGTATACTGCCATATTTAATTAGTCTTATTTTTCTACCTTAGCCTCAAAGGAGGTAAGGTAAATATAACCTATTTGTTCATCTGTCTGTCATATGACTAAATACAGACTTTGGCAGGGTTGTAAATACAGTAGAGAATTACTAAAGGACTATAAACATCCATCAGAATATAATTATTTCTAACCTTTTCTTTTTTTAATATTTTTTTACATCTTTATTGGAGTATAATTGCTTTACAATGTTGTGTTAGTTTCTGCTGTATAACAAAGTGAATCAGCTGTACATATACATATATCCCCATATCTCCTCCCTCTTGTGTCTCCCTCCCACCCTCCCTATCCCACCCCTCTAAGTGGTCACAAAGCACTGAGCTGATTTCCCTGTGCTATGCGGCTGCTTCCCACTAGCTATCTATTTTACGTTTGGTAGTGTATATATGTCCATGCCACTCTCTCACTTCTTTTTCGGATTTATATGTGATTTTTCTCCCCAGCTGGTGATTTAAATGAAAACTAAGACACACCAGTGTGGTACTGGTGAAAAACACTCTATTCATATTTATAACTCCATGGTAATGGTTTTTAACTGTGTGCATCTAAACAAACAAACAAAAAAGTGCTGCATGGACGTTTGTAATTTTTAGACCCTCTGAAGATTATATATTGGCTCCATATAGGTCCATGTATAATATAACCCTGCTTTATGGATACTTGAAAGTTGAAGGCAAGTTACAGTTATTATTATTATTAACTTATTCTTTATACATCTGCAGCCTGGCTCAGAGGCTTATTAACTCCTTATGTCTCTTTTCCCCTCCTTTGAGGCACTTCTCAGTGATATATCTCTCCTGTTTAACAGATAGTTGTTCTCACATCAGTCTCACTCTACCATCAAGCCCACACTTAACACTGGGATGAGGTGAAGCAGTGGAGGAGTGAGGCTGTTACCTGCAGAATGCCTCTTGCTAAGGCGTGTGGCTCCTACACAGAGGGAAAAGGACTCTGGGAAACCCTCTGAAGGCCTGGGAAACCCATCCCGACTAAGCCAGTAGGGCCCAAGGGTTAATCTAAGCTCTCCTTGCCCATCCCCACTTTTCCTATAATAGGATGGCCTGGGTTTGTTCCTGATCAACTCTGAGACAACTTTGTTCAGAAACCCCTATTGTTCTATTGCATATTATGTGTAAGAATTACGTGTTGTTTGACCAAAACCCTTCTTTCCTTCCATCCTAGTTTAAATTAAGCCTGGGGGGAAAAAAAGCTTGTTACCAGTTTAGGACAAGGACATTTTTTAATCTGTCGAGGCATTTGGTCAAACTCAACCAAGTGTCAAATCTACCCTTCTATGATTTCTGGTCCTATATCAAGTTTTGATCAAAAACAACAAGATTTCATACATGCAGATAACAGACAAAACCACATACTGAGTTTTATCATGACAAGTTTTTTTGCTTAGGTTGATTTAATGAAGGTATTCATGCTGAAATAGGATTGTCCCAAATGGTACAGTTTCTCTAACCAACAACCAATAAATAGAAGATCCCTGCTGTATTATTTTGTACCATACAAAATTATATATGTGAGAAGCAGATGGTGAATGTCAACTTGGCACCATTCCACCATCTGCTCTTCGTATAGCTCGTCAAGTTCAGAGTGTTACTTAAAGAGTAAAGAAAGACAACGATATTGTTGAAGCCAAGAGCAGCCTTATTCTCCTTCCTTAAGCAATCCCAACATTTGCAATACATACACCAAGTACCTCCAAGGGTAACAGCTCATCTATGACCTAGAAAATCTTGTTTTAATCTCATTCTATTAAATAAAACCTAAACAAAAGCATTCATTTCTATAGTATCCCACAGATATTTCCTGGACAAGAAAAAAAAGGAGTAACGAATTTCTGAATAGCTAAAAACAGGATACAGAAAAGAGACTGCACATACTACAAGAGGATATATAGCAAGAAAAACAACAAAGCATAAATATTCGTGCTGAGTTTGTTTTTTGTTTGCTACTAGAGAGCATAAAGGATGTTAATGAAGGAACATCTGCAACATGCTGGCTTCATATCTAATTGTAGTACAAAAGTGGATATATTTTGTACCATCATATAACTTTTATCTTACAGATATCTTTACAGCTATTGTACTGAAAAATGCAATCTATAATACTTACTAGACTTCATATACTAAAGACCAATTGGAGGCTACCTGTTACTTTTTTCTTTTTTTGGGGGGGTGGTACGCGGGCCTCTTACTGTTGTGGCCTCTCCTATTGCGGAGCACAGGCTCCGGATGCGCAGGCTCAGTGGCCATGGCTCACGGGCCCAGCCGCTCAGCGGCATGTGGGATCTTCCCGGACCAGGGCACGAACCCGTGTCCCCTGCATCAGCAGGCGGACTCTCAACCACTGCGCCACCAGGGAAGCCCTACCTGTTATTTTTAAATGATCTATTTCCATCTAAATGCAATAAATATTACTCATGACAATGTGTACAAGGAAATGATACTAATTCCGTATTTTTATAAAATTACTATGTGATATAAATGTATTATAATACATATAATATAAATTAACTAGATGATATGCTAGATATGTGAATATGCCAGATAACAGTAATGACAAAGCCTTCTCTAGTGCCTACTCTATGCCAGGCATCATTCTAGTTGCCTTACCTCTGTTAGTTCTTCAGTCCTCCAGGCTTGGCTACGTAATCTGCAGGACCCAATGCAAAATGAAAACGCAGGGTCCCTTGTTAAAATTGCAGGATAAAAGCTTTTTCCTGTCTTCCACGGTCTTTCTCTCGCAACAGATCATGAGATACTTGCAGGATGAAGGCAGATCTCCCCAGGTGCTTGGGCCCTCTCCTGTCCCTGACACTCAGCACATGCACCACTGGCTGACCGGACTTCCCCGGCCCCCACGCCCAGGCCCCACTGGAGGCAAAGCGAGGCAGAGGAGGCAGGAGAAGGGGCAGCCCAGAACCCCTCCGGGGAAGTGGGGAAGCAGGAGCAGGCGAGATCACATGGGAGCCAAGGCTGGAAGCCCCAGTGCAAGCGACACTGTCCCATCTGACTTCATTACAAAAGAGAAACCCAAAGTAAAAATTGTTGAAGATGTCAAGATGGTGAGCACAGAGCATTAAGCAGCAAGCGCAGGGCCAGATTCTGAGTGCCAGACCATGTGCCATGTCACTGGCTGAATGCCCATGAAGTTGCCCCCGTGACCGGAAAAAGAAACACTAACTCCATTTTACAGATGAGGAGACTGAAGCATAGAGAAGATTATTAACTTCCCCCTAAGTCACCCGCATGTAAGTGGCAGAGTCAGGATTCAAACTCAGACAGGACTTAAACGCAATCCTGACTCTAGGGTCTTTCCTTTATGCTATACTAAAAGGAAATTTAAAGTAATATATTTTTAGTGTATAATAATCTGTTTAGTCTATTATTTCTAATCAAGTATTTCTAGTCTATCCAAATCTAAAGGCACATATACAAATACTTATTATAAAATCACATACAAATGCATCAGGAAAAAATTCTAAAACGTATTCCTTTATGTAAATAAGACCCAGATACAGAAATTTGATGATTTCATTTCCAGAGAGGGGCAGGGGACTATGATATATGCAGGAGCAGTATATACATGCCTTATATATTGATACCTGAATTTCAAAGGTCTGCTAAGTCATATTTAATGTCATATATACATGAATACCTGAGTCCCAAAACAGCATTGTAAGCCTGACTCCAAGATTTTCAGAAACACGAAAATAACCATCAGTACTTGAACCCCAAGCAACCATATGGCAACTCTCTGGCACTCTCACACCTCTTTTCTGTACGCTTTTCCTCCTTCCTGGCCATTATCTCCTATGACCCCGAACACCTGGTATAATCGTTCTAATTATAGAGTTTTCTCTTAATTTCCCCATCACTTATACCAATAAAAAACACCAGTGTCCCAATCTGTTCATTTATTTGTTCAATAAATATTTATTGAACAAATCTGATTTGCTCCACAGGCTTTAAATTACAAGTTTGCAGATTATCTGATTAACACATTCATGAATAGTTTATGATAGCATTATGATTGAAATAAGAGCTCTAGCACTTATGCCCCTATGCCCCAATCCCAGTATTTCCAATGAGTGAATCAGTCTTGTATCATGTCAGTGTGTAGATGTGAAAGGAAGGAGGGAAGAGATAACACCTCTCTTTTAGGATCCACCTTAGAAAAAGAGAAATCAACGCCAGTTTTCTTGGTGGGAATATGGCAAACAACACACTCCAGAAAATTATTTAAAGTACAGGCAGTCACTTTATTGCTGTTGTCATCCTTTGCCGCCCCCCTGTCCAACTGGTAACCGTTCAACTTAATTTCTACAGTCACTCAGAGTTATAGAGTTGTATCATACCCATGCCAGATAAAATTTAAAAATCATTCTATCTTTCAAGATACGTATCCAAATTGAATTACTCAGTATGACTCAATCTCCTCCAACTCCCAGTGGAGTTTGCTCTTCCAGTTACAATTTAGCAACTTGTACTAGAAATATTAGTTTATATATCTGCCTGAATCACTAAAACTGCCTTGCATTTAAATTTTTTAAAAAGCAGGAATCATTGATTTAGTGATTGCTCTATAACTTTCTTCAACTCCAAAACGTTAATTATTATAATAGTTAATGTTGGTAATTCTTGGCAAGGTCTCTATGAATAAAGATTAAATGATATAATTTGTATTTAAAAGGAAAAGCACACCCTCTCACCACTAGAAAACTGGAACAGTGTTCAATGATTCACATAGAAATGATCAGAGAAAACACTGTCTAAATGGACTTTGAAGACAAACTTCCTTTAGTAAATTTAATAAGATAAATCAGTAAGTATTTTTTTTTTTTTTTTTTTTTTTTTTTTTTTTTTTTTTTCTGTACGTGGGCCTCTCACTGCCGTGGCCTCTCCCGTTGCGGAGCACAGGCTCCGGACACACACAGGCTCCGCGGCCATGGCTCGCGGGCCCAGCCGCTCCGCGGCATGTGGGATCCTCCGGGACCGGGGCACGAACCCGTGTCCCCTGCATCGGCAGGCGGACTCTCAACCACTGCGCCACCAGGGAAGCCCAATCAGTAAGTATTAATTGACCATTCCCTCAGTTAGGCTAAATGTTAAATATTGAGTCTTGCCCTTCACAAGTTTCGCTCCTATAGCCACTGTGACTGTCATAAAATTTTTCATTTAGTCACTCAAACAACATTTAATGACCTTAGCTTGTTTCCGTCTCTAAATTATACCATTCTTGAAGACAAACCCTGTGTCCAATTAATCTTTGTATCTTCCATCATGCAAAATACAGAGCCTTATATGTAATTGCAAGAAATGAGCCATATGGGAATGAAGAAATCCCTCCCCTCCACAATACCACAGACATAAAAAGCATAAGGAAATTTTTTTTAAAATCATGAGTCCCAGGATCAAGATGTAAAGTTGTACAGGAATATGTTTCTTTCATTTTTTTTTTCCTTTGAGGAACCAGAAACCTTCAAATTTTACAAATCTGAAATCACTGAAATGGAAAAGCCTATCCTTCAGGACTTTCAATTTTGTTTCTCCCTATCCCCCAATTACCCTGCCCTAACCCACCACAAATCCGTCTTCAGAGGCCCATCCTCTAAGATCTCTCTTAAGCCCCCCTAAGATGTCCCCCTTTACATCTCTGATCCAAACCTCCATTTCCACAATATTTAATAACCAATAATCCCAGGTATTTGTGTTAATTCATGTAAACTGTGGAGGCAGGACATCTTGCTCTGTTTAAAAAAAAGGGGGTGGGAAGAGAGGGAATGTCAACAATTTAAAGAGATGGCACTTTGGGGAAGGAGAATCAGCACTTCCATTTAATTTCTAATTTGAAATTAGAATTAGAATTAGAATTAGAATTCTGTCCCTTTCTTCTTTCCTCCCCAGCTCAATAAACTGTTTAGATTCCTATTTCACCAGAAAGTAGAAGTTCTCCATTGTCATTGTTATTTTTAAAAAAGGCAAAAATATGTTTCCATGTTATGTTGGCTGCTTTAAGTGAAATTATATTTTCCATTTTTCAGTTATTACATTTTTCAGTGTAACATAAATAGTTCACCTAGCACTTATACCATGCCAAGCCCTACACAAGAAAGGCAACAATGAAGACAGAAAACAAATTAAGACAGACCCTCTTCTCCAGTATTTTATCAAATTTATCAAATTTATCATATTTATAATATCTTCATTTGAAAATTAATAAGAAAAACAATTCTTACTATCAATTAAAAGTGACTGAATTCTGCAAATATAAAAGCAGTCTATTATTTAAATGTTAATCTTCCTAAAGTAAAAGCAAAAATTTTTAAATTTAAATTGAAGGTTTATTTATTCCTGCTCCCCTTTTTATATCTTACACTGCTGTATTGTGCCACATGTATTTAAATACTTTGTCCAAAAGTGTACAGACACATAATAAGTATGTTTAGTTGGACCTTTTGTTTTCTTACTGTAATCACAGTTGGTACTATGTTAATGTTACTTTTTCATAAGGAAATCATAAAATAATCTTCAAGTCTACTCTTGTTTACCTTTCTCTTCCTCCCCCCCTTTTTTAAAGTAGGATAACAAAACATTTAAAACCATTTTCCTCTCTCTTCTGTCTACACTATGGCCATTGAATGGTTAAAATAATTGGTGAATTACCAATATGTCTAACAATTTATATTCCTTTCTGCCCTTGGACCTGGCACTGATCTTCTACTCACTACTCTTGCTATATCAAGATTTTTATTGAAAACATGTATTAAGAATTTTTAAAAGTACACATATGGATTCTTTTTTTTTTTTTTTTTTTTGCGGTATGCGGGCCTCTCACTGTTATGGCCTCTCCCGTTGCAGAGCACAGGCTCCAGACGCGCAGGCCCAGCGGCCATGGCTCACGGGCCCAGCCGCTCTGCGGCATGTGGGATCCTCCCGGACCGGGAGACAAACCCGTGTCCCCTGCATCGGCAGGCGGACCCCCAACCACTGCACCACCAGGGAAGCCCACACATATGGATTCTTAATAGAGATTTGTTTCTAGTCCAACATGGACACTAAATTATTTTGCTATCAAACCAGAGTCAGAATCAAGAGAGTTAACTTTTTAAAAATCATCTCATGTCAGAAGAGTTTCATACCAACCAGGAAAAAGGATGTTATCTTTCAGGTTACAATTTAAAAGTCAGCAATGCACAATCTTAGCTATTGTTCACTCTGGCAAATCACCACCGACTGGATGATTTACAACAGGCTGGTAATTATATAAAGGCACATAAATATTGCTAAAAATTTCAAATGTCCACCTGCTAGAAGTGGAACCACATGTGCTATAAAAGTAGAGCAATCATGATCACTGGCCAACTCCAAAGGCAAATATTTGGCTAGTAAGGCTGCCTGTTCACTAGTGTTAGCATTCACTGATATCAAATAAACCATATCCACAACAGCGATTTCCATTTAAGTGATCGTTAAGAAGTCTGATGAAGTTAAACTGAGATATGATGATTGCAGAATTTTAATGATGGAAGGAGTCAATAGACCTGTTATGAAACAGCTGTGTATGTTGGCAATGTTTGCCAGTGGGACTGCCTGGCCCCGTGAGTTGCATGGTAATCTTAGGGTTGTGTCCTAGGGTAGCAGATTAAATCACGAAGAGTGAGACAGTGTGGACCAAGGAAAACTGGCATTTATCACGTGTCTATTATAAAATAAAGCACTGAACTAGATATTTTCAAGTACCATATTAATTTGCTTAGTATTCTCATTAATGCTGTAAATTTTATCATTGCTATGTTTTTCACCCATGAAGAAACAGAAGCTGTGAAGGATTAATTTTTCCAGGGCCACTCAAGTGGGAGGGGGTTGGATTTGAATCTAAATACTTGTCATTAGAGAACACATCTGAGCCCTGCTGTGTGCCATTCCACAGGTCACTTAATTTTTCTGAGACTCAGTTTCCACATCTCTACAATGAGTTCCAAAGACACTTCCATGTTATTACTTACTCCTGATTCTTTTAATTTCGTTGTCTTCTTTCTTATGCCTTTATAAATGTATGGTGGCGGGCTGCTTAATAGAGATAAGATGTATTAATGCTACAAAGGGAAAAACCATTAAAGAAAGGGGTTGGTTAGCTACCTTCACCTCAAGTTAGAGTTAGGTCTCCATCTGCAGAGAGAAGACATTCTGTCAGTGCTCTAGGTTCAGCGACTAAATCCAACGAGAAGATTATCAGCCATTTTATTCGACATTTATAATCTGCTATCAGTTTGTTGTGAAGCCCACAAACACTTATTGCGTGTGGGCTGTGTTACCTCATCTACAGTGTGCAAATCAGGGACTACTGGTTTAATACAGAAACAGTATTTATTACACAGGGTTGTTCTGATAATTAAATGTATCAATATATGTAAAACACTTAGAACAGTATCTGGTATGCAGCATGATCTATAAAGTACTATTTATTTTTATTATGTTGGATAATGTACCCCTTCATCCATGAAACTTATAGAACATTATATAATTCCTGGCAGACAATATTAACAATATTAACATACCTTTTATTTATTTATTTATGGTCTAAGAACATTAATTACTGAGTATGCAAAATATATCCAAGAACATTTTCAACTTTTCTTCTCTTCTATCTAGAAAGTTCAGAATGTATTATCATTGTTTCCCAAAAGTGACCAGAAATAATTCTTTTTAAAACTATGTAAACAAATAAAGCAGTATTCAAAACAAATTTATTAATATCATGTCCTACTTATCAAGAGGCAGAAAAGCATAAAAAATTGCTTACAGGCAATTGGGATTCAATAAATATTTACTATAAGAACAAATAAGTATATAAATGAATAATTCTTTAAAAAGAAGACATGATCCCAGTAGTAGTAAAGCATTCAAAACAACACAAAATCAACTAGAAAAGCAAAACCCCAACTTTAATCAAAAACACTAAATCTGAAGCACAAATACTAAATTCTCATAAATACATTGATGGAAAATAAAAACTGTAGAATATATTAGCTAAGGAAATTTTCACAGAACTTCACCAAAGAAAGTGGCTATTGTAGAGGAGACTTAAGGAACTATCCAAATGGGTTATCACTGAAGTGAAAGAACTATGGTCCACACCTCCACAGTCAATTTGCCCAAATTTTCTGATGAACCAATGAGCCACTAGCAAGCAAAAGAAACAGAAAAGTGTGTCAGAGGGCTGCTACATTGCCCACACGTAAGTCTTCCTCTTGGACGAGAAGGTAATCTGTATGTTCCCTAAAATCTGTCAGTGTTTTAGACACTAACTTCCCAGGTAGAAATAGCAGATACCATCTAAATTCCTTTGCTTTGATGGGAAAGGTGTGATTTCCAAAACCATAATCTCTCTCCCTGAGGTACTGTTCACTCCTCTGAACTCTGTCTCTTTCTTATTCACCTACTGTTGGGCTAAAACGTTTCTCTGTCACCAGCCGTTTCCAGGTCTCCACTTATCCCTCCCTCTCCCCAAAGAGTCACAGTGAGCCTTCCTTTGATAAAACTCAGAAAGGAGGAAGCTTGGCTCTTCTCTTGAGCTTGGCAATGAAGTCTTCGGTTTCCTTGCTTGACAGCAATTAAATCTCTGGGAAATTAAGTCTCTTTGAGAAGAAACTAGACAAGCATACTGTTGATTCTGGAAAGCCAAGAAACCACTCTAAGTTAGGATTTTCACCCCAGTCTTCACAGTGCTGAAGGGAGCACCCACTTCATGCCCAGAGTCAGAAGACCTGGTTTCTGACTCGTCAGCTGACTCCACAGGGAGAACAGATTATACCTCTTAATCTCTGCTCTGGGTTTCCCCCTCGGCCAAAAACAGGAACCAGAGGTTTTCTTCAGTTTATATTTAAATATTTTTATTACTCTTAACACTTCCTTGTCTTTACTCTGGAGAAAATAACAGTACAAGTACTTTTTCCCTCTTCTGTATCATCACTCTCCACCACCCCACATGCCAACTGTTTCCTCTCATGTGCCCTTGAGATAAATTCAATTTTTTTTTTTTTTTTTTTTTTTTGCAGTACACGGGCCTCTCACTGTTGTGGCCTCTCCCGTTGCGGAGCACAGGCTCCGGACGTGCAGGCTCAGCCATGGCTCACGGGCCTAGCCGCTCCGCGGCATGTGGGATCTTCCCGGACTGGGGCACGAACCCGTGTCCCCTGCATCGGCAGGCGGACTCTCAACCACTGTGCCACCAGGGAAGCCCCGAGATAAATTCAGTTTTGGAAACTAGTCAGAATATGGGTCATGAACCCAGTTGTAAGAAAGCTTACTGCTGAGCGTTTTCTGTTCCATTTCATGGTTTCTTGCCTCCTCTCCCAGTTGACAGGTAAGCAATCACAATGAGCCTGGACACCATACTGACCAGGATCACCAGGAAGATCAATAAATCCCAGTAAATTCAACCCCCCCTCCATTCCCCCAGACCAGTCCCCACAGTGCAGACCATGCCTTTAGAGCTAAGGGATCGTTATACCAGGTAAGAATTTTCTTTCATGAGAACTAATAATCAGGTATCTGAATACTAGCTTAACAAATGAACTCATTTGCGTATATCTGACATGATATAAAAGGAACCTGGGTAGAATTATAAAGCACATCATTATATTGCCAGATGTAGTCACAGTGCTACGTTGAAATCATATTCATAACAATGCACAAATTCTGAAAGGTCTTTTAGATTCTTTGGATAAAAAAACAACCACACCATCCTAAAAGATGCTGACTTTTTATCAGGGCAGGAGATCACCGGCAAATTCAAGTAAGCATATGAATCTTCTGTCCTATGCTCCCTTCTCCGAGACTAGAATATGCTGTATATGCTACTGCTCTATTAGCCTCATGTCCTTATGATCTACTATGTAATCCACACAACCCGTTTCCAAAGTATATGCTAATAAAATGCTAAGAGCTGTCGAGGCACAAAGCATAAGAAATGTCCTGACCAACTTTACTACTAATTTCTCTTTCCTTTCAAGGCAGAAACTGCTTTCTTCAGCCTCGGCCTATTTTAGCTAGATGACCAGTTCAGAAAGCGTTATTGTAAAAATGCAGTTTTTCACAATGATGCTACTTTCTCTTCATGCCTCACCTTCAGCTGCACAGGCTCCTGAAGACGGGGCAAATCATACCAACAAGAAAGGTGCAAAGCTGCTATTCTAATAAAGATCTTAGCCTCATGGAATTTCATGCTGTCTCTAACTTAAAATTTCCCTCAGATAATTCTGAGACAACAAAGAAATTGTGGTGTGTATATGTAGTATTAGAAATGTAGTAACTTAAAACTTTCTTAATATGCTGGCTCCCTTTCTGGTCTTACAGAGCACGTCATAATCCAAAGGGGGAAGGAAAAAAAAGGAGAGAGAGAGAATTCAAAGTCTAATACAAAATTTAAATGACCTAATAAACCCATTCCTCAAAACAGCATATCTCGTTTCCCTGGAAGTCTTTTACTTTCCTAGCACTATTCGGGTCCAGGTGGGACTACCCAAAATCGTTCTAGAGTGATAGATATGTCATCTAAATGATCTTTTATATTAGAACTTTCAAACGGTCTTTATCAATAAAGGCAAGTTCTGTTTCAACCATTAGGTATGACTCTGATCAGCCAAATTATTAACGAAAGAGTGAATGCCAGCAACACACTGTAGCTTTCTGTATCTCTCTAAAGTGTAAGTCCAAACTATCTACCTCTTCCTCTGAAACCACCACCTCTGCTCAACTAAAGTAACCATCCTATAAACTGCCCTCTGACAAGCTCACAGTCACTTCTCAATTACTGTCATCAGGTAAATTAGCCTCATAAAAGATGTTAATTTCTGTTTCTAATTATCACCTACTTTCTGATTATTCCTATCTAGAATGAGCTAGAAAGGAAGACCCATTAAAGTAAACCACTTAATTACTTTCACTGTCCCAGGGATATATGAGACCTTAAAAGGAAAAAAAAAAAAAAAAAAAGTCAAAGGCATTACTTTCAAAGAGAAAGCATCAGCCAATAGCAAAGGAACAAATGATTTTTAGCATATACAGGAAGGAGAACAACATTATCACTAACTTTTACTGAGTGCTTACTATAGAGCAGTCTCTAGCTAAACACTTTATACATATTGTTTTAATTAATTTTCATAAAATTCTATGAGTTAGGTACCATTAACATCTCCAGTTTAGAGGTAAGGAAGCTGAGGTCTGGCAGCTTTGTTACTTAACCAAGATCAAAACAGGTAAAAGTGTCAGAGTCAGGGCTCTCTCTTACAGCATACTGGGGTACTCCAAGAATGATAAAAGTCTTATAGTCAGTTTTCAGTCACAGTGAAAGGATATAGCCAATAATTCTACAAAAGGAGGCAACAACATAAATATCTAACCTTGAGCACCCCAGAACCATACCCTTAAATCTGAAGCCACAGTATGATTTTCTTAACACTTTAGTATTTATAACAAGATATTCTGTCTATCTTAATGTAACATTATCACTGCACAATTTTTATAACTCTTCCAGACTTTTTAAAGGTATGTCCCAAACAACCGCATTTCTTCCAAAGCATTTGCAAACATCACAAGGTAATTACTTTCAGTACATCAGTCTGAAAAAAAGCCTGCTCTATCCTTTTATAAATTACTAATGTAGGAAAATTCTTTTCACTTAAGAGAAAAATCAGAATTTTATTTTCTGCAGAGGTGTCAATGATCCCATTGCAAAGTACTGGCCAGAGATTTACATACTGGTTTAGAAATATTCAATTAACTATGAGCACTGCAAATTCCCAAATTAATTATAGAATCATCATGAATCTTCTCAAACATTCTTCTAAAGAGAACATTTTAAAAATACTTAAAACTATCCACGTGTGTTGTTAACCTCTGCAGAAAAGCTATCAAAAGAAAGAATCAAGCATTAATGTTTGTTCTCCCCCGAATTACTTAATCTACTCTAACTACTTACATATTTCTATAGGATTAAAGTATGAAATATGCAGGGAGATTATTAACCTTGCTATATAATAACAACAAAAAGTGACTTTCGGGCTTCCCTGGTGGCGCAGTGGTTGAGAGTCCGCCTGCCGATGCAGGGGACACGGGTTCGTGCCCCGGTCCGGGAAGATCCCACATGCCGCGGAGCGGCTAGGCCCGTGAGCCATGGCCGCTGAGCCTGCGTGTCTGGAGCCTGCGCTCCGCAACGGGAGAGGCCACAGCAGTGAGAGGCCCGCGTACCTCAAAAAAAAAAAAAAGTGATTTTCAAAGATTTTCCTAAAAACTATTTGGTGAGTTAAATACTGACCATAAGCCAGGGTAAAATATAAAGACTGATTTTTTTACCATAACCATTTTTATATTAAATTTTCTTTTTCCTTTACTGGAAAAGGAGGAATCCACCGATCACTCCCCACTTGACTAATAATCACTCTACAAATAGGCAAAGGCAATGTTATCTATATTTTATAGAAGCACTTTAAGCGAAGTCAATAATGAGAGTACACACATACACCCATGGCCTTCCCCCTCACAGATTATAAAAATTTCTAGACTGGTGTAGTCTTAATTCATAGCACTAAGACACTTTCCAATTAAAATGTCCCCATATTAAGGGTATACACGATATTATATAAATTGTTGACGTCCTTAACTTTTATTTTGGTTTTGGTTGTTTTTTTAAGGTTTTATTTTTGTAGAGCAGTTTTAAGTTCACAGCAAAATGGAGAAGGAACAGCGGTTTCTCATTACTCCTGGCCTCCACACATGCACAGCCTTCCCCATTACCAAGATCACTCACCACAGTGCTGTATTTAGCTGGATATTTTTTTTTATGATGAGAAAACAGTACTTAGCTACACATGAATGCTTACGTTTTCTTAAACTAATAATAAAAGTAGCATGTTGCATTTTAAAGGCTAGAAGGAACCTTAGTGATCACCTTATTCAAGCTCCTCATCTTAGAGAAAGGAGGCAAAGGCAGGTAAATAAGTTGCTGCAAGTCACAATGTTAAGGGGCCCCTAAACCTCTGAGACTATGATGCAGGTCTCCTGACTCTCACGGTTTTAATTTCCCGGGACCATAGCATGCCCCATAACTTTCAACTGTACATAATGCCTTCTAAGAGTAATTAGAAAAATGCAAATCAGGCTGATGTTAGCTATAACTACCCTGCTGACCACCTTACTCCTATAGTTAGTGGGCCAGCTACTTCGCTGAGAAGGAAATTTACATTGAGTTTTATGCCCATGGCTGTCCCAGTGGCCCTGGTATGCTCTCTTAGGCAGTGTGGGCTCAGAGGACCCTGAGGGGAGGACGGGGTGCTGGAAAACAAGAAACCAAAGAGACACAAGGCTGAGAACACACCACTATAATCCGCAGCACACACAAAGTCAATGCACTTACAATGAGCCACACATGCACCCGGATGTGTTGTGTGTATGTACCTGGGAAAATACATTTAAGCTGGAGACGTATATGACATATTTGTAGGGATATTTTCATTTTCTTCAGCTCTCAATCTTATCAAGCAAAAGCCTGGGGACAAGTATATACCACTAAGCAATA
Source organism: Hyperoodon ampullatus (assembly GCF_949752795.1). Lineage (NCBI taxonomy): Eukaryota > Metazoa > Chordata > Mammalia > Artiodactyla > Ziphiidae > Hyperoodon > Hyperoodon ampullatus. The sequence goes on along the minus strand of NC_136914.1, from coordinate 15,572,179 downwards.
GCTACTGCACACTATGTGGGAACAGGCAATCTTTGATCCATCTCAAAAAATCTTAGACTTGTAAATGACTTAACCAGTAACGCTTAACCCTCGTTGAAGACTCATATTATCTGAGGAGCTTATACAAAGCACTAATGCCTGGACTACATCCCAGATCAATTGCATACGAATTTTTAAGAGCGAGGTCTAGGCATTGGTGCCCTTCTTGTCCCTGTGATGCCAAAATACATGTTACATCTCTTTCAATGACTGAATCAACAAACATGTTTTTAAATACCTCCTTCACAGAGGTATGATAGGCATCAAGAATATTAAAAAAAAGAGAGAGAGATAAGATGTATTTCTTACCTTCAAGTAGGGGAGCTTTCTAAAATGATGTTTGTATTTTTCACTGTCAACTTTACATTTCTACTTTGGTTTTTTGTTTTATTGTTTTTCCCATGATTAATGACAAAATTCCAACACCTCCCCCATCCCACCCTCACAAACATACACAAAGGTCAGAGCCCCCTTGCTCACCACAAGAAGCACTTCTCTGGACTGACACGGATCCATTAATTAAATTGTCAGTTCCTTTGTTCAAACAGGGAAAAATCCATTTAACCACATCATCATCTAACCCACATTAGCTTTAATGTATAGTGTGCCCATTAAGGTACCATTCAAGGGTTTTTTATAAAAATGGAGCAGAAATCTAGATATGCTAATGCAAACTATCTTCTGATCACTCTTCTTACTTTACCAAATTATTAAGTAAGGTCAGTTAGGTTGACACAGAAAATAGTGAAGAGAGTTCTTTCATTGATAAGACACGACAATTGCCGGGTAGAGTCTCCATCCAACGCTATCCTTCCACACAATTATCTTAATGTACTGATTCTCTTACTAATTAGCAATTTTACCCATAAGTACAGACTCTGAAACAGGCAAACAAGCAGAAAAATGTTGTATACCTACACATAAAGTATTTTCTTTACATTAAATAAATCAAATAAAGCATAAATCTCCTTTCACTTCTTTTTGTCCATATAATGAGCTCCTGCAAGGGAAATACTATTTCTATTTATCTCTCTTTTTTTTTAATGACCCAATACTTGATTAGTAAATGAGAAATTACTATAGTTCACAATTACATTTGAATTTGGGAGTTTTTAATGTCAACAGGAATTGAGTTTTTTTTTGTATTTAAAACAAAAACTGAAATGACTTCTGAGGGCTATGAAGGAAAGAAAAAATTTCCTCTTAAACTTTCCTCATGAACTACTTTTTCAAAACCAGCAAGCAATTACTATTTAACATATAGCAAAGTGCTCAACATACAAATGCACATAAAATCCAGTTTACTGTGCTAACCTTTGTGCCTCAGTCTCAGAGTTAATCTAAATTCTAAATGCCCAGCTGCACAGGCTAGCAGGCCAATGACCCTCAATTTCTCACAATTCAAATAATCATTAAACAAATATCTCATTTAATCACCCGAGAAAGCCAACTTGAATACCTGCAGGAGCCAAGCGGACAAAACAACTGAATGTGTATATATATGGAGGGAAGAGAGGATAGAGGAGGCAAGATGGGGTTCTGGCAATAATGCCCTTACTAAGAAGATGCAGCCCTAAAAGTCAGCTTTTATGTGAAAACTTCTGAATCCTCCATGTTGGAAACTAATGCAAACTATTTATATTTCTTTGTAGGCCAAATAATTCTCTCAGAGCTGGGAGGCTGCCTTCAGCCTGCTACATCAGCCTGCTGATGTAGATGATAAAAAGAAAGATAATTCAGGAGAGGAATAAAAATCCATATTACTACTGTTTTCCATAAGCCTTCTGTTGAAATGTGTTTTCTTGTAGTCTATATCTGTCAACTCATATGCAGTAATGCTTTAGAGTCTGCTTTCTTCAAGATTTCATCTTGAGTTTTTCTAACGTATTTGGTCTGAACCCCTAAAATGTTCCAACAGATACACAGCATAGGCAGAAAGAAGACTGACCCTTTCTTTCTCATTTATTTTACTGAAGTATAATTGATTTACAATGTTGTGTTAATTTCTACTGTACAGCAAAGTGATTCAGTTATATATATATATATATACATTATTTTTTATATGCTTTTCCACTATGGTTTATCACAGGATATTGAATATAGTTCCCTGTGCTATACAGTAGGACCTTGTTGTTTACCTCTTTTTTTTTTTTTTTATGAATGGTGGCGATTCAGAGAATGGATAACTAAACATGAATCACTTGGAAACATGAATAAATATCAACAGTGAGATTTTGCTCACTCATGCTCTCTGTTTTTGTCACATTTCGGGGGAGAAGCTGAATGAAAAGTAAGGAGAGGCTACGATCACACCAGATCAACAACAGATACACAAACACTGCCTCCAACCCAACATAACCCATTTCACAAGATTCCAAAAGAATAAAACTCAACTATCTGACAAACTTCAATGGTCAACTGCTCATAAAATAGAGAAGGACTTAATTATGTAATACAGGTGAATAAATCAAAGGAAGAGACATATATAAATATCTCTACAGTGATACAACTTGCATGTTCTACCTGGAAAAAAAACCCTGTGTTTTTACAAATGTATTTGTGACAGCATACAGGAGGGAATGTGGAATTTACATGTTACCTCTGCCTGTGGATGAATTACCTTTATATACACAAAGAGAAAGTAGAATAATTTTATACTTCAATAAGTCTACTTTTTTTTTTACCAAGTGCCTTAGACAAAAATTGACAATTCCACACTGTTTTTAAAGCTTCTTGACTCCTTTCATTTACTGTACTTTTCAGCAAAATCCTGTATTTTCTTTCATCAGTCCCCATACTCTTATTTCTCTCCTTAAACTCTGTCAAAATACATAAAATCATTAATAACTAAAAGGAGGAAAATAACAGTAATAGTTACATACATCCCTACACTTTTATGATTTATATGTAGTATCAAAAGTATTTTAAAAAGTAAATACAATTATAAGGTAAATATACTTTTTCAATAAAGTTATTAAATTCAGATATAGCCCTGGTTATGTGATAGTTACTAATATATTTTAAAAATTAATTTCACTATTATAAACTGAGTGACTACCTAAGGTCTCTCATTTAAAACCAAGTGTTATTAACTCAGTCTATACAAACCACAGCTTAAGGACAAAATTAAAATCCTATCACTAAGAACTACCTAATGAAATCTCAGTGAAAAGTCAGGGTTGGTTGGGAATAACCTGAAGAAAATGTCTTTACAGCAACAGACTCAGAGACAATACGATGAGAAATAAGAGTAAGTCCACAACGAAGTCTTCCAATTGAACCTGAGTCTAACCAGTGAAAGGATTTAAATTGGGAGTAATTTGTATCAAACACAAACACATTCACAGAAGAAAAGTAAGAGAACAGATATTCTGAAAGGAGGGAAGAGATAGTAAATGCTCAATAATTGTTGGTTACTGACGTCTTCTCTCATCTATAGGATCTGACCTTTCCTTCAAATAAGCCAAATGCTTTAAGAACACAAGATACCCATGTACCACATCACTGCCCCTGGCTGTCCTTTTCAGACTACTGATCAGGCTACCATGTGAAGTCAGATAAACACCTTCTTACAAACCTGCCTCTGCCCTGGGGCTTCACTGGCTACCTAGGGATGAAATAATATGTATGCACGTAGATTTCCACACCCACATACCAAGTGCAAGGGCTCTAGAAAATGGAACTCAGTTGCCTGTTAGAAAAATATTAGTGGATAATTCACATAATGCACAGAATATACATTAGGTATATCAATAGAATAAGTTAATGGCACACTTAACAGCTGAATAAAATTCTACCTCTGTTAAACCAAAAGGTTTTCATAAGTCAATGTAATACATAATATGTATGCATTATCCATAAATGTGAATATTCAATCACTATTTATTCGGGACCTAGGAATTGCTAGGAATTGTGTTACATACTTGGGATAAAAATGTCCCTGTACTTCAGGTGCTCATCATCTAGTGGGAAAGACAAGTAATCAAACAATAACAGTGCAGAAACTGTGCTATGATGCCTGCTTTGAGGGCCATAAGCACAAGGTTTAATAATGGAAGTACTTGAAGCTCATGCTACACTGAGACTGGAAGAGGAAGGTGTAAGGGTATTTGAGGAATGGTTTCTTAAGGAGGTGACATCTAATCTAGCAATCTGGCAAAGAAGTGGAGGGAAGTGTGCTCCAGGCAGATGGAAGCCCATGTGCAAGACTGAAACAACAGTGGTCTGCTGGAGAAGCAAATAGAGACCCAGAAATAGAAGGAACTTGGACTCTATCCTTTAAGAAAAAGGAAACCACCAAAAGATTTTAAGCAAAAGAATAATATGCAAGGCTACTTCTAAATGGCATACATCAGCTACTGAACTGCCTCATATTGCCTTTACATTAAATACTCAACTAACAGCTAAATCCACATGACATTTAAAATCAAATTCCAATTAATCATTTAAAGTCTTACCCCCACTTCTAATTAAGTAATTAATTGACCCAATAAATATAAATATTTTCTGAAGGTGGAAGTGTGTTTTGAAGAAAAAAGAGAAAACATTGAGAACTGGGGTGGGAGTGCACAGTCAAGATGAACAAAGGCACAGAAACAGGGATACGGGAAAGCACAGGGCCTGTTCTGGCAAAGCAAATAACTGAAGCTCCTTCTAACAGCAGTATGATTTCAGTCTCAGAAAAAAGTCAGCATAAAAAATGATAAGGTGGAATGGGAGATAAAATGCCTTTAATTTCATTCAGAAGCTAATGGAGAACAACTATAGTTTTGTAAACTGAAGAGTGACAAGCTGCATGAGAAAACTGCAGTCAGTGTAGGAGAAACTCAAGTCATACAAGAACATTTTTAAGGTTTTTTTTTTTTTAACATTTTCAGTTTAAATAAATAGCCTCCTCTTTTCAGGGATACCTGAAATGGCCTGGATTAAATCGATATAAAGGAGAGAAAAAATCTATACATTTTCATTAGTTAGTCAGTATTCAACTAAAGCAAATGGGAAAGAGACATTACCCCTTTTCTGTAAAAATATCTGCACGGTTAATCATCAGAGGAAGAAATCTTAGAAAAGGAGGCAAGACTGTCACATTTTAGTGATTATGTGCTTCAGGTGGTACATGCTGACTAGTGAGGCGTCAGCAATCGTGGTGGGGCGGGGAGAATTCTGAACTCTCAGTTCTTACTCTGACTCCATAGTGACCACAAGGCTGGCATCAACTCCAACACACAAAACCGCCTTCACCTACAGCAGTGCCCTAGATATGCCAACACCACTATAGAGAGCTGCAAGACAGAATCAACAACACACAGATCATCACTGCAATCATCTGACTCTTCCTGAATTAAAGATAATAAAATTTCAACCTTATCTCCCCTCCATACCTAGACAAACCTAAGGAAGATTCAAATCCCATAATATCCTAATATCATTTACATTAATGTGCTGAGGCAACAGGCTTAACGTATGTCACACATATAAGTAACATACCTATGAACCAAAGGTCCAAGACATGTGTGTATTTAAGACATCTTCCTTAAACAGCTATGGGACAAAAGCCAGGGGCATTACCATAATTTGATTTCTATGTCATGTTCATGAACCCAATCTTGGCACTTGTTTCTTTTAACTGAGTTGGCTTATGGGACTTCCTGCTAAATATTAGCTGCCCAAAGTTCATACACATTATTTGTTCAACCCAGGAGCAAACTGCTATAAAAATGACAGGAGGGCAGTCACCAAATTCATTTATTTTGTCTACTACTACCAAATTAGCATTTTTCATTTTTATTGTTACCTTTTAGCAATGCTAAATCCTGCCTTCAAAAACTCTGCCAAGAAGATGGAGCATCTATGCTGTAAGATTCCTTAGTCACCATCCTCTCCAACTCAAAATCCCTCTACTTCCTCAATTCCCTCTCCACTCCCTTTCTCTGAGTTTTAAGCATACCTCCTCTTTGCCAAGGTGAATCTTCTGCCCGTTTTCTTGAAAGTGCCTCACTGCCCTCTCTAGCAGTCCATTTTTTAAATCAATTAAGCGGAAGAGTTCTCTTACATTTTCAGATTCTCCCTGTGGATTGGCTCTTTTCTTCTTGCTACAAAAAGTCTCAGGCCTCCCCATGCAGGAAGGAAGGAAGGAAGGGAGGGAGGAAGGAAGGAAAAACCTTTCCTCTGATTCTGTTCCTTTTCAACACAATACCTCCCCCTCCCCTCTGAATGCCTTGAAAACGAGACTGCCCCAGCCTGCTAATTCCTCACTTCCCACCCACCACCTCACCCCCGCGTACACTGCTTAAGCCATCTCTACTTCACTTGAAATGTTCTCCTAACTCCTCACTTTCCTATTTTTCCACACACCCACTGCTCTATCTGCTGGCAAGTCAGAAACTTAGGGTCATCCAAGACCTATTCAGTTCTGTCACCTTATGCCTGCAGTCAGTTACTAAGGTCTTATATTTAGCTGATATTTCTATTATTTGTCCCAAATATACCTCTCAGTGCCAGTACATTACTTTGGGTGCTTTTAAATTCCACCTAAAATATGGTGAAACCCTCCTAACTAGTCTATCCACCTTGATCAATCCATTGCCTACAACATGCTATAATAAATTTTTCCAGACACAAACTTGACCACTCCTTACTTACAATTTAGACTACAATGTGCCCCACATCCTAATGGTAGAATAATCTTCCAGAAGCCCAGCAGCAATCATGTGACTATGCTGCTCTAAATCTTCACTAACTCCACATTCTCAAGTGAATTAAGTGCAGTCTTCTTAGTTTGTTATTCAAGGCTTTGCACAGTACAGCCCCAAACTATCTTTTTAAATCTATTTTTCTCTAACTTATATTCTAGAATTCAAATAAACAATATTAAATTGTTATTTCCATTGATGAAGGTGATTACAGGATAAAATGTTATTCATTCTTCCCTCTCCTATCCAACACAAAAGTGACATTAAACAGAGAGACTGTTCAATAACAAGCATTCAATGCACAACCCACAGAATCAATAACCTAATCGAAAGAAGAAGAAAAAAAAAAGAGTGTAAGTTCCATGCAAACAGGGAATTTTGTATATATTTATTTTTACTGCATTATTTTTTTTTTAGCTGCTATATCCCCAGAACCCAGAAAACATCTTGGTATTAACAGGCACTCATTAAGTTGGATTGTTGGAAATGCAGGCATGCTGTGGTGCTAATCCACTTTGCTTTACAGCTGGGAAACACAGAAGGTACAAGTAACAAGGTACGATAACATACAAGTATTTGTAAGATAAGTGTCTAAATATGGCAGTACTCCAGAAATGTGATGTCAGTAGAAGGAGGGCCTTTACTTATTAGCCAGTCTCTATGACTTGGCCACAGTTTTCTCCAAGAACACGTTAATATTTCATAAATTTTCATTTTCCCACAGTAATCTCCATGGCATAGAGTTAGCTGCTGAGGATTTCATTAAATGTGAGGAGGAGTTCCTACAAATGGAGTTAAGGGCACATAACACATAACATGAGACAGGAAGAAAAATACACTTCACGTGGTTCAGGGAACACTACATAGCAATCAAGTTCCTTGAAGAATACTGTGTAAAGACAGCAGTTTTCAAAACAAAAGGTCAAAGTGAAAAGACAAGGTGCTGAATTTATAGTACTTTTGTTATCTAACATCTGTAACTTTTGAAGTGGCTATAGATACTGCACAATAAGAAGCATTGAGATCTATGAAGAACACAGACCATTCGTATAGGTGCATATGCACTTAAACCACCATATGCACAGTTTAGAAGTACAGTTTGTTAGCTGTGATAAGTGTGCATCTCAATCCATTGCTCTATCACAAGGCACAGAGGAATGTCCACTATCAGTTACCAGCGAGGATGTTCAAACTGGGCTTCCTTTAAACTCAGGGATGAATAGGAAAGGCTCACTGCATAATGCTGTAAGTTTCTAAAAGTATGTTTACTGATACAAAGCAACTGCCTGCCAATTATTTGAGATGCACTATGTTAAAAGAGGTTCCAAAAGCCTCTTTCAAGTAGACCTTAGTCCATTTAAATGGACATACTAAGGTATATCTCCTAGAAATAGCACACCTGCCTACTGGCAAAAAGGACCCGTCCAAATTCTTTAATACTCACTTTATTTAACTTCGTTTTTATTTCTTAATTTACAGGTTGGTTGCTCCAGTCCCTGATTCCCTACATCAGCTTTAACAATTGGATAAGATCCATTTTTAGTTAGCAGTAGCATTGTCATCTGCATTCAAATAAATCATGGCCTAAAAGTCCTTTTTATAAGGTTATACTCCAAAATAGATTAAATATAGTGTGATTCTATGAACTTTTAAGAATAGTTCCATAAACTACATGTAAAAATCATTCTAATAATTTTTTGTTAGACCCCTTCATTATAAAACTGCCAACTTCCTGGCTTCCAAAACAGGAAAGGCCTGTGGTCTTATCAAATTTACTATAAAACTTACTCATTTTACCTATAACAAGCCGCCCTTGCCTGTAAAAGTTATTTTATGGCTAAATTTATAAAATATAATATGCATTCTATTATAAAAATCAGACAAGGGAAACAGAAGTAATTCTGTACTTGAAAGGTACAAAAATAGACATGATTCTGTCAACATTAGTGATGGCAGCTGGTTTTAGCCACTGGCAAATCTACCTGCCACCTCATATATGTGTTCCTCAGGGTTCCTCAGAGAATTAACTTCTCATACATGCTATTCTCCAAACACCAGCACTCCCCATACATCTTTTCAAGTCCTCTAGATTTCTCTTTATAAAACTCCATATGTTTTCTAAACCTCAATAATTAAAAAGCAGCTTTAGTCAACAGTAATCTCATGATAAATACTAACAATTCGTGCATTTAACTAGACAGTTATATCTAGTATAATTAAAATCCATTTAACAGTTCTTTCTTTTATTCAACCAATAAGAATTTACTGGTGCCAACCATGATTGGTAAGTTGTAGTTACCTATTTTCCCACATTACACCAACTAAAAGTTGAAGTTAATATTTTATGTGTATATATGATATTCCCTGTTTGTTCACCTTCTAATTGGAGAAAGCAACCATACATTTAAAAGGTAATAAGCATTAACAATTTTTTCACGGGTAAGCCAATGGAGCAAGAATGAAACACAAATAAAAATGCCATAAATAAGGACAAAAACTGCAGACCTGTAAGTTACTTATCTATCATATGTACTGACTGCTTTTTAATTCTGGCTTGAATCTGTCCCCTTTTGTGGGTAAGGGGCTCTTATCCCTCCTCCCCCATCTTCAGGCATTATTTGTCTTCCTGTTACTGCGTGAGTCAGCACCGCTGGAAATGGACAGCTTCCTGCTGTTTATTAAGCGGAAAAGTCTCCCCATGGAATGATACACTGTAGCTAAAGCACAAACAAGGGTAAAAGATGCACCCAGGGGCTCCCCTGGTGGCGCAGTGGTTGAGAGTCCGCCTGCCGATGCAGGGACACTGGTTCGTGCCCCGGTCCGGGAGGATCCCACATGCCGTGGAGCGGCTGGGCCCGTGAGCCATGGCCGCTGGGCCTGCGCGTCCGGAGCCTGTGCTCCACAACAGGAGAGGCCACAACAAGTGAGAGGCCCGCGTACCGTAAAAAAAAAAAAAAAAAAAAAAAAAAAAAGATGCACCCAAAATGTTGTGGGAAAAATTAAACACACACACGAAACACAAATAACAAAAACACTGCGGCTAAACAAATGTTGACGTTCATTGATACGATTTACCTTTCTAAAACAAAAAGTTAAGACCCAACATACCGCTATTATCTTAGTCATTCCTAATAATAATATAATAATGTAATAATTATGAACTCACTTAATAATTAGGAATGACATTTTCTTTCTTAGTAGTTAGGCCTAATTTGCTTCAAAAAGACTTCCCTGACACCACACTCTACACACCTGAAAGTTAGGTTAGGTATCTTGACACTTGCCTGTGGATACCTCACTCTCTGTCCTTAGCCAATAATATAATAATATTGAAACTCTATTATTGGATTGATCTCCTCCACTACAGGGCTTCTAGTTCTATCATTCTAATGATAGCACTTAATAATACTACATACCACTTACTGAATGCCTTTAATAAACAGCCTGTCACATTCATTATCTCATTGAATACTATAACTACCTTACGAAGTATTATTAGTTCCATTTTACCTTTGAAGACATTTACCTAGAATTATAAGTAATTTTAAGAATTATAACTAAGTAGCATTCAGGATTTAAACCCAGTTCTACTAAGCACCAAAGTCTGAGTACCTTCCAGAGACAGACTGCCTCATCCTATAATATACAAGAAGTATAGGATAATAAGGTAATCATATCAAGATTCATTTATCATTTATCTTGGGACTGCAGTGGTTAAGACTCCGAGTTCCCAATGCAGGGGGCCCGGGTTTGATCCCTGGTCAGGGAACTAGATTCCCACATGCATGCCGCAACTAAGACTTTGCATGCCACAACTAAGGAGCCCACCTGCCACAACTAAGGAGCCCATGTGCCGTAACTAAGGAGCCAGCAAGCTACAACTAAGGAGCCCATGAGCCACAACTTAGGAGTCCGCCTGCCACAACTAAGACCTAGTGCAACCAAATGAATATTAAAAAAAAAAAAAGATTCATTTATCTATTCAATACAAGCTTATCCAAGAAAAATGTTTTCAACATTATGGAACATTAGCATACCTCTCTTTGGTACTGAGCCTTGTCTTAGGGAGGCAACACAACACAAAGATTATATAGTCCAACCATCTCGGTTCCAATCCCAGTTCCCCCACTTACTTCCCTGTGCCTCAGTTTCCTCATCTGCACAATGTGAATAATAACACTATCTACCTCATAAGACTAAATGTAAAGTACTTTACAAATAAGTATTTGTAAAGTACTTGAAATGGTACCTGGCAGATAAGAAGGGTAAGGTGTTTGTTAAACAAAAACACTCTCCACTGGTAGACTGTATCAAATCTGCTAATGGCAAACTCTGTTGACAGCACAACATGTACTTTATTTATAGAGAAACACCTTGTAGCCCAGATACTTTTAAGCACTCCCTTAGGGCAAAGGAGCTAGTTTGGAAGGGTGGACAGTGAGCAAACTGTTCCTAGGTAGGAATGAAGAGCTAATAGCTGGGGTGAGAAGGGAGCAGAAGAGAAACTAAAATGATTTCAGATGTTCTCCAAAATCGCATTTTCCAGGTTGAATTTAGATCATCTAAAGTAGTATCAGATGTTAAGATCAGCCCTAGTTCCAAGTAGGCAGATTTTGTAACTATTGTTTATGATCCTCCAACTGATCATTTAACTGATTTAAGCATGGTATTATTAGTTAATATTTTGAAAGTACAAACTGGCAATGTGTTACTTTCTAAATCAAGACTACAGTGTAACTTCCCAACACCTGTGGTAAGGGTGTCTATTACTCTTAGTTTCAAGAATTAATTAACACAATTTTTTTACTCAAAGATTCTATTTTTTAATAGAGAAAAATAATAATTAAAATTACTTATTTTATTAAGACAACTCACATTTATGAAACTAAATCAAGTATAAGAGATTATAAGATATAATAAGTAGTTTTATTTCCCCTCTTTTCAAAAATAAGTTTCAATTCAAACCTCTAGGGTCAGAATGAATAAAGGAGTAGAATGAAAGAATTATTTTAGAAAAATGGTTAAGGATGCTACCACCTCTACAGGAATGACAGTACCTATCAACAATGCAGAGTAAAAGGGGAAAAAAATGATGAAATTTGAAAACATTCTGGACCAAGAAGCAATAGAAAGTTGGCTATTATAACCTAAATCTGCTTAAATTTATTTGAGTAAATTAGGCACCTGAAAAAAAAATTAAAAGCTTTATGTAATGAAACTGTAGAATAACTCTTTAAATAGCACAGAGTAGATGAAAGGAGAACATTATAGATGAGAAAATGTGTTTAAGTTTCAGTCTGTTTTGCAGTCTTTATTCAATTAGTATTGAAGGACATCCCAGCTATTATTTTACTACAACTTCCAAAATCTTCAATTATTTTATTTCAACTAATCAGATCAAAGATCTGTTGAATTATTCAGTAATTTAGGGCATAATTGATTCTGCAGGAATACTGAACCAACATTACTTTCTGACTTCCCAATTTTTCTTTAGAAATAACATTCTTCCAGTGTTTAAATATGCCTTCTTTCCTTTTTCTCTTAATCCCTTCTTCTATCTGCTATATTCTGGCATGAAAGACATGGACTATATAAAAAGAATACCTGATGTATTTTCCATATTAGTAAAATTCTTCAGAGGTTTTTTTTTGCCTTTAAAGAAAGCCTTCCTTCCCACAAATCCAGTCTATATAATTCATTTAATGTTTCACTTAATAAAACACTTTAATCAAGCTAAAGTGAAGTTTCATTTAGATTATTACAAATCTAACAGGTGGTTTATTATATTTCAAGCCATTTTGAACAATGAGACAATTTATATCCAATAAGATGTGTGAAAATAGCATTTAAAGCCTTCAAAAATCAATCATTAATATCTCATTTTTATTTCTTAATCACAAGATGCTCAAAAGTTCGAAAATACAACTGAATGGCCTCAAAGGTTAATTACATAACATGGCTTGCAGGCCTTTCATCTGATCCTATTTCCTCATTAGCGTCATTATGGCCTCTTCACCCTCTAACTTAACGGTATGTATTCCAGCCACAAAGAGTATCTCTCCCTGTTCTTCAAACTCTCCTCAGCCTCGACTCTAAGCTTCTGCACAGACTATGCCTTTACTTGCACGCCCCCCCCTCTTGGTACCTCCTCATATAGCTAAATGCCACCTGTCCCTCAGGTCCTGTTCAGTTGTCACTTCTCATAGGACACCTTCCCTGACTCCTCAGGGCTACACGTAAGCATTCCCCCTCTGCTCCTACAGCATCTTGTCCACTGTAATAGCTTACAGAAGTTATACCTTCTTTCAGGTCAAATCCTACAGGAACATGGCTGGAAACATGTGACAACCGTTCACCACCCACATTCCTACCAGCGTTCCCCAACCTTTCTGGCACCAGGGACCGGTTTCATGGAAGACAATTTTTCCACGGACTGGGGTGGGGGGATAGGGAATAGTTTGGGGATGATTCAAGCGCATTACACTTATTGTGCACTTTATTTCTATTGTTGTTACATTATAATATATAATGAAATAATTATACAACTCACCACGATGCTGACAGGAGGCAGAGCTCAGGTGGTAATGTGAGTGATGGGGAGAGGCTATAAATACAGATGAAGCTTTGCTCGCTCACCTGCCACTCACCTCCTGTTGTGTAGCCCAGTTCTTAACAGGCCACGGACCGCTACTGGTCCGTGGCCCAGGGGTTGGGGACCCCTGCTATAGAACATCGCAAAGAAGATACAAGGCTGGGAAAAACACACTTCTCCCAAAGAGAAATTACTGCAAAGCTATTTCCACCATTATTTCCAAAAACAACAAAAGGCTTATGTAAGAAAAAGAGCACTGTACCTTCAACGTATTGTACTTAATACTATTGAAAGTAAAACTAAAAAACCAAGGTCATTCCAAAATTTACCCAGAACTTAACAAAAGAAGTTGTATTTTTTCTTTAGACCAAAGACCCCAAATTTTTAAATATTATGCAAATAATAGTCCACCTATCTATTTCTTGTAATTGCCTTTCAACCTTCTTTGCTGGAAGCTTGCTATGTAAAGAGGTCACATTTACATCTTATCAAGGTTTTGTATCAATGTTATAGAAACCTGACCACATTAAACAATGAAGGAAACAAAAAGTACCTCCAAAGAAGGGCCCCCCTCTGAAACTTGTAACCTGAAACCTCTAGAACACAATCAAATATATAAGCAGTAATTTGATTCATGAGGGTGTCTTTAATTCACACAATCCGGAAGCATAAGTATCAACCTTTACATAAAGGAAACTATACCAATTATTTTTTCTGAAGATTGACCTCTTTAAAATAGCATCAGTCTTTAATTCAAATTTAAATTCCTCTTATGCCATCTCAATCTTTTTCACTGAATTTTTTCACAGTTACACTTTTTCATTTTTCTTTATTATTCCTTTTTTAGTTCTTTTTCCCCACATTCATGGAGAAATATATGGTACTTTCACATACATTATCACCTGTCTTTTTTTTCTTCATTCACCCCATCTTACATTCATGTACCACATATTAATTAGACATCCACTGTGTACTAGGAAATGGGATTCCCCTTTTTAAAAACATATGATAGAGTTTATTTTTTAGAACAAGACTTTATTTTTTAGAACAATTTTAGATTTAAAAAAAACAGAATGGAAAGTTACAGATGTCCCTCCTGCCCAGCCCCCCACAGTATTCCCTACTATTAACATCTTGCATTAGTGTGATATATTTGTTACAACTGAGCCAATATTGATACATTACTATTAACTAAAGTCCACAGTTTAGTGTTACTTTTTGTATTGTGTAGTTGTGTGAATTTTCACAAATGCATGTCATGCATCCACCACTACAATATCATACAAAATAGTTTCAACGGCCCTAAAAACCCTCTGTGCTTCATCTATTCTTGCCTCTTGCTCTCCTGTGCTCCCCCTGAGCCTCTGGGAATTACTGATGTTTTTATTCTCTCTCTAGTTTTGCCTTTTCCAGAAAATCATACAGCTGGAATCATACAGCACATAACCTTTTCAGATTAGCCTCTTTCACTCAGCAATAAGCATTTAAGGTTTTTCCACTTTATTTCATGGTTTGATAGCTCATTTCTTTTTATCTCTGCACCAGTTTCTTTACACCTTCACTTATTGAAGGACATCTTGTTTGCTTCCATGTTTTGTCAATTATGAATAAAGCTGCTATAAACATTAATGTGCAGGTTTTTACATGGACATAAGTTTCCAACTTATTCTGGTTGAGGTGGTATTTTGATAAATACCAAAAAACATAGTTTGTTTGTTTCCTAACAGGACACCTGATTTTTTTTTAATTTCCTAATTCCTGTCGACTTTTTCTTTCACTTGCATTTAATTATGAATATTTAGATAACTAAGTATGTAAGAGTTTCTAATCATTCTTGTCTCTTCAGAGGTTCATTCGTTATCCAGGATAAAGTGGGGTGCACATTCAATTCACAAATGCACACAATTCCTATTAAACAAAAAAATCAGCCACCACTTCTACAGAGTAGATATAAACAGCCTCGCAAAATGCTCAACGAAAATGAAATCAATTGTAAATGTGCACAGGACTTCACCTTTTTCCAATGACAATCCTCAGTCAAATCCAGTCAATGATATTTCTTAAGTACCTACTACAGGTAAGTCAGTAGTTGGCTACAAACAGGGTCTCTACTTTTTACTGCTCAGTAGTTTGAGTGGTGAGAGTTCTCTCTATATCAATGGCACACAGTGTTCTCCTTAAACAGAAATTTCTATGAAAACTGAAGCAATAAGTCATAACACTAAGACACTGACTATATTTTAGTTTTCTAAGTCCTCTTCCTAATCTCCCTAGGATACATCTTGACTTACCTTAAAGCCTAAATAAACCAGGTATTTTTCCCCAAGTCACAATGTTGAACCTGCCTAATACATAAAAATGCATGTTTCTAATATGGAGAGAAACCCACTTCTTAATTTTTACATGGCAGTAAACAAAAAAGAATAAGTAAAAGCCATTACTAAAAAATTAAGAACAGTTAGGACTTTTACTTACTTTTTGAACTTTAAAGTCATGTTTTGGAATAAATTTAACACTGCAATTACTTTATTCTTTCTATACAATTGTTTTTCGTTAACGTATAGTTGATTTACAATGTTGTGTTAGTTTCAGGTATACAGCACAGTGATTCAGTTCCATATATATATATATATATATATTCTTTTCAGATTCTTTTCCCTTATAGGTTATTACAAAATACTGAGTATAGTTCCCTGTGCTACACAGTAGGTCCTTGTTGGTTATCTATTTTATATATAGTAGTGTGTATATGTCTACACAATTTAAAAAGAACTGTAAGCTTATAACAAGGTCAGCATTTTTTAAATATATTTTATTTAAATATTATTTTGTTTATAATCTCCCTGTCATTATTTTGTTTATAATCTCACTGTCAGCCCTCCACTACTACCTCATTACTCCAAATTTGACCTCTCACTGGCCCTCAGAATTAGGTCCATTAACTGTCCAGAGAGAAATGTGATGCTCTCCATGGCACTCGCTCCACCATCTCCTGTCTGCTGTGGTTTAGAAATAACACCTGCTCAGAAATGGACCTCTCCATACAGACCTCAGGGCTCTTAAACTGTGTGCTTCCTGGTCTCTCTTTCTGCTATAAAGTAAATCATGCAAGTGGGCTATCAGCTTCCTTGTGTCCTGAGAACCTGAAGGCCAGCCTTCTACCCATACCTCTGACCTGTGCTAGCAATGTCATAAGTAGGGTTTGCGGAAGGCAGTCCCAGTTTCTGCCCGTGGTACTTTCACCTTCAAAGCATTCTGATTTAGACAATTATGTGGTCACCCTGGTCAAACGCATCCCCCCTGACTCACTGACTTTCCATATTCTCTACTGTCCCTTTAAACAACCACCCCTGCTGACACCCAGCCCCTTCATGCCAGCAGCTGTCAAACTTCCAGAGCTCTGACTACAAGAATTCTGCAGCCACTATTTTTCATACACACTATATTCTATGAAGGAGTGATTTTTAAATGCAACAAATTTGTTTTATGAAAACTGAGTGGTTACCCCATAAAGCATTTTTCCAACTAAAAAGTGTAATTAAAATGACTTGGACTTCCCTGGTGGTCCAGTGGTTAAGACTCCACATTTCCACTGCAAGGGGCACAGGTTCGATCCCTGGTCAGGGAACTAAGATCCCACATGCTGCACAGCGTGGGCAAAAAAAAAAAAAAAAGTCTTTCATGAGACTTAGGAGCATAACATTCTTCTTGAATAAAAGAATCTCAAGCCATTCACCTTCTCACTAAGAGAAGTTTGGTTCAATGTTCTAAAGTCACAATAGGAATTGTAGGGAATTCAAGATTAACAGTAAAGCTGAGCCCCTGGAATTCAAGTCAATTTTAAAAAAAGAAGAAAGCATGGCCACAAACCACGCAATTCAATTTCATTTTACAGATGGCAAGGCCAAAAAAAAAAAAAAAAATGTGATCCAGGAGCCACAGAGGGATGAGTAAGAACAAGGCGGGAAATGAGTTCTGGGGAGTTTAATTAAGGGTCTGAAGAATGACATTTAGAGAACAGAATGAAGTAAGGGCAACAAAAGTGCTTGAGGAGGTAGTGGAGAGGTAGGAGCAGAGAGAGAGCCAGGGAGCAGATGACCAGCAGCATCAGATACCTGATCATGCTGCACTGTATGGACAGCCAACAATCATTTAGAATTTCCATTAGTAAGCAGTGAAGAAATGCACTCCTGTGACTTGCGTGTGATAATTGCTAAAGGGCGAGTGCTGTATATAACTTGTTGTTTTGTGTCAGAATTAGTCTGGCCCATCAAAAGATAACTTGCAGAGTCATTCACCAGCTTCAAATATGCTCAGTTTGAAACCTGACTGAAACCAGCTGAGCACATGACATCACCACGGACTTCTGACTATAAAAAGGGCAGACTCTGTGAGGTCAGGTGGCAGAACTAAGCTCGGTGACCAGAAGCCAAGCTGGAAGAGGGAAGAGCCAAGGGAAGTTCAGAGGAGGAGAGACTCATTCCAAGAAGAAGCGAGGATGAGCAATTTGCTCAAGAGACAGCTGCAGAAGAGAAAGAACACAATGGAAATTTTCCTTTAAGGACTGGGGCTTCTGTCTCTCCCAAAGATGTAAATCTAAAGCAGACCCTTAAAGGAGAAACTGATGGAAGCTCTTCCAGGTTTTCAGTTCCTGGCACTGCATTAAACTGGGAATAGTACTCAGGTAGTCTTCCACTCAACATGTATTAATTGAGCACCTACTATGGATCAGGCAGTGTTACAGGAACTGGAATACATTAGTGAATAAAATGGACAAAAGTCACTGGAATGAAAGACAGTTAATAAACAGGCAATTATAAAACATGTCAAAAAAGCATTGCAGAGAAAATTAAGAAGAGAAAGTGGTTGGGTGGAGAGTGGTGATATTTGAGCAAAGACTTAGGGAGGTGGGGAGATCAGCCGTGTGGGAATCTGGGAGAAGAGCAGGGTGGGCAGAGGTAACAGCAAATGCAAAGGCCTTGAGCTGGGAGCATGTTTTCTGTGTTGGAGGAACATCAGGACAGCAAGTGCTGCTGCTCAGAAGGAACAAAGGGAAGCAGGCGTTTGACTGTGGACAAGTTAACTTAATTTAGACATGCAAGGGTTTCTGCTAGTAGCTGTATAAGAACGTGGGCTCAGGAAAGGGTTTGTTATCTCAAGACCGAAAAATTATAGCATGTTTTTCTGCCAAGGGGAAAGATCCAGTAAGGAGAGAAAACAACGATGCAGAAGACAGAAGAACTTAGCAGGTCAGTGCCCCCCAGATAGGTAAAAGGGGGTGGGATCTAGTGAAGATGGGCCTGCCTTCCCTGGTTGTAGTGAAACTGAATGTGTACAGGCTACAGACTGATTTGGTCTGTTTACATTTTGTTAATGAAATTGTGTTGGCTATGAATGAGAATGAGTCAAAAACACCTGTCGCAACTTTACGAAATTCTTAAGTTACTTAGGCTACGCACAGCTGGGTTTTAAACGAATCAAATGTAGTAACAAGAATGTAGTGAAACATACAACGTACAACTCAGGTAGGAAAACAAACTCCTGTTCGTATTTAAATTTCTTTTCCTTTTCCCATCTTTCCACAACTTCGTTTTAATTTTATATAGCAAAATAATAATCTTCTACCCAGTCAGTGAAAACACTTAATACAACAAAGGCAGCCTGCCAGTTATCATGGGTGTTTCTTCCTGTACTAGATTCCCAAATGACAAACCACGAGGAGGGAAACAGGAGGGGCAGAATTTGCATTCAACACACACTCAGATCTTACAGAGCCTAGAAGTACATCTTCATGGTCTTTCCATACCTACAAAAATTGATATTTAACGTTGACAGCCCTCCACCCCATACCTTTTCCTTGGAAGAGCTGGTCCAGATAACAAGAACATTTTATTATCTTCTCATCAATGACAAGTTTAAAGGTGACTTGGAGTTATTCTCTATGAGTATAGGTAATCCCACTACCCAAATCATTTAAACCTGGCTTAACTGCTAACACCTATTTTGAATGGGGGTGCTTTTGAGCTCTGATAACCACTTCACATCCATCTGGTGGCAGCAAAGCCAGAGCTAGGTGGTGACAGAAAAACAACAGTTTCTCTCTCCTATCTGTGAAAACCAGAGGACGGTGAAGATTAGGACGAGAGGGATGTGATGCATAGACCTCACTGGAATGCTACGAGGGCTTACGTGCCTGAGGTATGTGTCTAGATCTCTCCCCAGATGACTGCTGCAAGTCGGGATAAACACACGGAAACGCAGGCCCCGAGCTCCCCAGGGCCTATTCGGAAGGAAGGGTATGCAGAACATTCTCTGTGATCTGACTGACTTCTGGGCTTCTCGAGCTCCTCCCATGTGGACCTAGTGTCTGACTCACACTTGCTCTGGGAGCTTCTCACTGACTCTCATTTCTTCTCTGACTCGATCATTGCTTTTGCATCCCAAATAATTCTCTTGCCGATGGATATCCATAGACTGCTACTAGGGCAATTTAACATATTCAATGTAAGTGTTTAGCACCCTTAGCAAGCGTCCCTTCCTAAGCCTGCTGAGGTGCAGGGAACAAAACAAGGTTCCCACTCCTCACTCCAGAAGCATGGCTGGTCCACAGAGAGGACAAACCTGCTCCCGGGGAGGTCCTCAACAAGTGGATCGTGGGCTTCTAAACAGCTACTCAAACTCTGACGTTCGTAGAATCAGCTGTCATCATAAGCGTCTTTCCTTTTTACCTGTTTTTCATTTACCGGGTCAAGTATTATTCAGTTCAAATGTATTAAAATAAGGAGAGGTGATTTTTATAAGTTCATGTAACACAGATATCACATTCACCATCAAAACTCTTTGTTCATGCTTTCAAAAATTAAATCAAAACCTGCACTACTCAGATTTCACACACATTTTTAGCACTACGATTTTACAAAAACAGAATTTTCAAAAAAGACTTGAATTTCAAAGGGATGGTTTTTAAATACCCGGTTTTAACATTTAACTGATCAGCAGGATAGGTTCAGATAAAAGCAAGCATCTGGCCCTAACAGAGCAACTCATTTGGTGGCCTGAGGTAGCACAACACCTAAGCCTTCGTTTCTCACTAGTAAAAAGAGAGCACTGGCAAATACACTCACCTTGTGGCCTTCTTCAGTTGTAATGTTCAATGACTTCTTTCCACACAATGTTATAAATTATTAGTCTCCCAGCTTAGTAAATGTTATCAACATATACTGCAACTATTTTAATTTGTAATAAAAAAGGTAAGTAGTCAGGTGCAATATGAGTGAATTAATAAAATTGGAGTATTTTAAATGCAGAAAAAAATGCTTGCAGAGAAAAAGATCTAAGTAATATGGCAGATAATTCTTAAGACTGCTGCCTGGCTCACACTTCCTTTCCCCTGAGCACTGCCATCAGCACACCTATACCTGCACTGTAATTCTTTAACCCAACCTCTAGCTGATTGATTTGAGGGTAGATGCTAGACCCAAGCTAAGACAATCAGATTGTCTCTCCCTGGGAGTTGTCATTTTGATCTGATAAACACAGCCTGGGAGCATCTGAGTCACAGTAACAGCCACTCTAAAGAATCCACCACTCTTGCTTCTAAAGACCCCAAAGCAGTCCTGAGACCTTAGGGCCACCCCTGGCTGCTTTCTACCCTTCTTAAGACTGATGGTTGTTATTCCCAGAACTCCTTTAAATACTGAAATTTTTAAATTTAAAGTAATTAAACCTAAATAAAACTTAAAATCCACATCCTTAGTTGAACTGGCCACATTTCAAGTACTCAATAGTCACATATGGCTACTGGCTACCATACTGGACAGCCCAGATTTAGAGAACACTTCCATCATCAAATAAAGTCCTATTAAATAACACTGCCCCAGACACTTCCTTCTAATTAACTTCCTTTTTTCTTAAGCTGCTAAGGATCAGAATTTGTTTTGTTTTATGTGCGTATGTGTTTTATACACCTATGTGTTTTATACTTGCACTCATAAAAGTCTGAACAAGAGTCAATGGTAACGTTATGGAAAACTTGTAAAGGATTTCTGGGTACTCTCAGAGGTTCTAAGTCTTGGAGTTAATGTCACTTCAAAAGTTAAGGTTTACTCACCTCATTCCTGGACTTCTGGGTCATGGAATCACTGAATTTAAGAACTTGGGAAAACCTTAGCAAATATCTAATTCGACTTCCTGTTTTTCACACATGAAAAAATGAAGAGCCAGAAAGCTTGTAACTTGCTTTTGTTTCTGAGCAGCACTTAAATTTGATTTAACAGGTTAAGACAAGATAAATAAGGTACCAACTAAACTGTAATATACAACATAACTCTGCAAATCTCATGATTACACAAGTAACCAGGCATGAAGTTTAAATATTTATTTACTCAGGAAGCTGTTACTACACCAATTCCTTCCCACCCCCCACCCCCATCTCTTTTTTTTTTTTCATTTATTTTGTAAGGTACATGCACCATGGTTACCAGTGCTTTCAATGTCATAGTTCCCCATATCTAAACAGCACAGAAAACATTCTGTACTTTCAAATCATGGAGCAAACAAATACATTTTTTACTGTCATTTTTCTTTTTCACTAGAACCTTTATGTTCAAATCTGCCACATGATTAGTCATCTATACAGACTGAAATCTGGATAGCTGGAGATATTTTTATTCAGTTGCTTTTAAACAAACAGTAACCAAACATCATTTAAAATATGTGGATTAAAATGTCATACCTATGTATCAGTAGATTTAAATTTGCTAAAGCAAGTTCCCTTGGCATGTCCATAAGGAAACGTGTTCTTCCTAGCCAAAAAAAACAAACAAACCTTCAAATCACAAATTTGAACACTGACAGTAGACAGGATTCTGACGCTCCATCATACCCACTGTCCCACACCTAACTGCAGTGAAATCTGTCATCGTCCACCCAGCAGAGAGAAGTTACAGCTTGCTTTCAGGTAAATATAGAATTCAATAATCGTGCAATGTTAATTTTGCCAGAAGAGACTGTTTTTAAACAATTCTTATACTGTATTTGCTTCCCTGAAGTCAACTGTTGTCAAGTGTTAGAGGCGTTTATGACCTCCCAACCACCCTTTCCATTAAAAATAAATGATTTACATGTTTTCCCACATACAGATTTGCATCTAGTATGACTAGTTGATAAAGAAGTGGAGTAAAATGGTTACAACCCCTACATATATCAAATCACTACAATCCATATTTCTGTATGGTTTTTCCTTCTTAATGGTAAACAAGCAAATGTTTCCCCCTGCTCACATCACATCACATAAACCAATGTTCCAAATTTTCTGAAACAATGATACACATTTCAAAGAATTAACCAGGGCTATTTCCTTTTCCCTTCCCTTTTAAACACCAGTGGTTTGTGAGTACACAAATATAAACTTATATATAAAATATATATTTACATATATATATACACACATACACATTTGTTTCACAAAGTTTTCTAACATGCAGGGGTGTTGGCCATTCCTGTCTCCGGAAAGCAATTCTCCCAAGATCATGGAACATGACCCACAAAGTCAACAAGGGGAAGCCCTGAACTCAGTGGCTGCTGCTGTGAATCACCGTCATTAATCAATGGTGGTGTGAATCATCGAAAAACAGTCCAGGGAGCACAGACCAAGAACTTTCAGTCTTTCCACGAAGGTTTTAGCAGATAACTAACACAACAAGAACCAAAAAAAGCAAAACGGCATAAATTCCAACACCTAAATTGCATGGCTAAAGCATATGTTCTGTAGAGAAAATGTATGAAAGCCAATAAGTATATCTTAAAGCGAATGAACACAAATGCCAACCACAATCCTGGCTTTTACTCAAACACCTGACTCCTTTGAAACATTCCATACCGTGCAGGGGATCACAAATTAGTCGGGTCATAAAGTTATGCACCTGGGAATATTTACTACACTAATAAGTTACCAAGAAGGAGGACAAATCATGGTGTCTTATGAATGGAAGTTATGGAGTTGATTATTTTAATGAGTCAAACCACTGATTAAAAAATAAAAACTTCCTTACACTGTTGAAGGGGCTCTTGAACCAAACTCACAGCATGTACGGGTCCTATCTTCATTTCAAACTGGAACTCTAAACACTATTACAGGCTACTCTATATGCAGAATTTTGCCAAAGGTTTATTTTAACCCTTCCTCCAATACTGATTAGTTATACCAAAGCTACAAAAAATTAAGTATAAGCGATTCGGCTTCAGCAGCCCCAGTTGGTTATGACAAGCCATCAAGGGAGGATCTGGAGACCTGCAAAAGGAACCTGGTCCTTAAACAAGGTCTGGGTAAGTGGCTCAGCTGTCACCTGTGACAGTGTTTGGCCTCTTGAAGGAGAATGCATTAGCTGCAGCAGCCCAGGATCAGTTTTCAACAGCTGGCACTGAACCTTTAGGCTTTTAAGTCATTGGTAATGTTTTTTCTAGTAGAAAACATATATTTTCTCCAGCAAGTTTTAGGGGGGAAAAAAGTGTGTGTGTGTGTGTGTGTGTGTGTGTGTGTGTGTGTGTGTGTAATATTGATACATCTTTTCTCTTAAAATAAGGGGAAAAAGTACTTCAAGACTACGTTTACTAAACATTTACTGTTTAAAGATTAAATAAAAGGTCATTCTCAAATCTGTATTTCATTTCTCAAGCCCAGCAACTGCAAGGGGAAAAAAAAAAAACCTACTAGCAGAAATACCTAAGTTAATTTATATTGTTTTAGCAAAGTTTAAAATTTTTGGAATAGCCATCAGCTTTACAGCTTTGATTCCTTTAAAGATATTTAAATATACGGGTGCTTAAGTATTAGAAACACAACTGAAAAGTCACATTCATTTTTCTACACGCCTTTTAATGTACACATTTAGTGCTGAACCACCAAAAGAAATAGAGATAAGAGTCTTTAGAAAGAACTGATGACCTTTTCTACTTGACAGAGATCTTGTTTTGAAAATACTCAGCATGGAAACACAAGGTTCTGATCAAAACAGTGGCAAAGCAGCTGAATTTTCTTAGATATGTGGTCCAGCCCTCCGCGTGGGAGTATGAAGCTCAGATGCCCTGGACAGCCTGTCTTCTGCTCCGATTCAAGTATACAGAGTCTTCTGCTTAAGGGCCCGTTGTTCTACATCCAAGGCAAGCAAAGGTTCTCCATTTCAATTAGCACGGGCACAGAATTTTTTTTTCTTTTCCAAGATATATGGATCGGGCTTCCCAGGTGGCGCAGTGGTTGAGAGTCCGCCTGCCGATGCAGGGGACGCAGGTTCGTGCCCCAGTCCGGGAGGATCCCACATGCCACGGAGCGGCTAGGCCCGTGAGCCATGGCCGCTGAGCCTGCGCGTCCGGAGCCTGTGCTCCGCAACTGGAGAGGCCACAACAGTGAGAGGCCCGCGTACCGCAAAAAAAAAAAAGAAAAAAAAAAAAAAAAAAAAGATATATGGATCATGTGGCATAAGAAAAGCAAACATAACAGAGCTAGTTGTCTATTAACTTTTTTTAATTGACGTGGAGAAAATATCTAAATACGTTTTTGGTAAATCTGTCCAAAGACAAACTTTAAAGTCATCTTGCTAATCAGTGGTTGGCAACTTAAATTCTACGCAATCTCAGAAAATGCAAGTGAAAACAACAGTTCCAACAGCCCAGTTCCTGTCTCCTTATACCTTTTTTTTCCCTCCTTGCCTGGACTGTTGAAGTCAGACAGGTTGAAGAGAGGGTCACCTTCAAGAAAGCCCTTTGCCCTGCCAGGTGAAAGTCACGCCAGCAACCAAAGCAGAATCTGATATAAAAATAGGAGCCTAAGGAATCCAGGGAAAGCAAAGCACATCGTGCGGCCAGCAGTTCAGATGGCCAAAAACTCAAAAGAGGTGACAGAAGCTTAAGGCTGTATCTGAAGGAGCATAGAATTCACCTCTCCTACCACATTAATCAGGTAAATTAATAAAACACTAAAATGGCCAGGTGTTGGGTTGAAAAGCCAGTGAGTAGACTATTTGATGTTGCAGAGTTACAGGTAAAGGACATTAATCTTCCACTTTTTTACATGTCTTAGTTTATACATAAAGGCCATTTACTTTACTGAGATAAAATAATGGTTACTCACCCTCATCCAAAAAAAAAAAAAGATTGCCAGGCTGTCCATACAAAGTACTAAATATAAAATTAATACCATTTAACGTCAATACAGGATACTAAATATGATATTAACCACTCTTAATGTCATTTCATTTTTAGGCACCCTACGTCAAACAAATTCACAGATAATTTTTTTCAAAAGAAGGAGAAAAAGATTGATATCAAAATAGTGCTACCAAAAGCAGAAATAAAGTTAAGGGATTTACAGGAGTCAAAAGCATGCTAGTTACAAAGGCATGATGATGTCTGTGAGGTAGTAAAAATATTATTTGTGTATTTAAAAAAATAAAGGAAGCAGCTGTCTAAACATTTTAGCTTTTTTCCCAAAAAATGTTTATAGGCTGTTCTGAGGATAGAACTAATCCAAGCTGAGGCAATGTTTTAACCCATTAGAACACACACACGCACACAATCACAATCACACACAATCACAATCACAATCACACACCCTGGAGTGCCTTGTGTCCCCTCCTCCTTCCCCTTTTTGATTTGAGGCATTTCCTCCTAACTTGGCTGCAAGAAGGAAATCCTGAAAGTGAGGGTCATCGACAAATATCTGTCACTCCCCAACAGTGCATGGTAAGACTAAAAAACTTTAAGTACTTACTTGCTGGTTTGAATTTTAAAAAAGGAAAATGACATGCTATCTTTTACAAGTTACCATTATAAATTTAATGCCAATCTGATTTTACTAAAAAGATGTATCTGCATTAAAATATACTTATAAAGTACAACAAAAATAGCTCCAAT
The DNA here is from genome assembly GCF_949752795.1 of Hyperoodon ampullatus. Lineage (NCBI taxonomy): Eukaryota > Metazoa > Chordata > Mammalia > Artiodactyla > Ziphiidae > Hyperoodon > Hyperoodon ampullatus. The sequence goes on along the minus strand of NC_136914.1, from coordinate 15,545,947 downwards.
CTAGAATATGCATGTTTACTTTCCTATTTCCTTCATCTTTATATATCAAAATACATATTGGTCACATAGATGTAATCGTGGTTCCCTTATAGTTCTGTATTCTGCATTTTCACTTAACATTTCATTATAATCATTTCCATATGCCCCACGTATTTGTAGTTATAATTTCATTAAGAACTCCATAATATTCCACAAATTTAGTAAGCTACTTATTTACTTGCTTACTTATTTCTACAATGCCTTCTTACAGAATGGGCTTGGTGTGGAATCACTATCATTTGGGGTAGATGATCGTGATTTCCATTATTCTATTGTTGGACACTTAGACTGTTTCCAATTTTTTTTCTCCCATTTGTAGCTAAACCTGCAATCAGCAACTTCATGTAATACAGCTCCCTTTCTCAGTTGAATCGTTTCTTCCTAATGAGTCAAAGGTTGTAAACAATTTTTTAGTAACTATAATGCCTCATTGCTTTACCAAATGTTCATACCCATTTATAATATCAAGCATGACAAAGTAAAACAAATATCCAGTAATTATTTCAGTACTGAGACAGGTCTAAAGTCAATTTTTTAAATGCTCTTAACTTTTTTTCACTTTGTAGAATTAAATAAATAATGCATACTTCTAGATAAACTTCAAATATGTATTTGCCAGAGTCTGAAGTAAAATCAATATTCTCCCAACTCCTAAAACCCATTCTCTGATGTAAGCACTGTTAACAATTTGGAGTGTACCTTTTCACACCTTTTCTTTTTTGTACAACAAAAGAAAAGGTGTGAGAGCATGTCTGTATATATGTAGGATTTCTAAACATTTCTTTCGTTTTACAATACTAAATCTCTTCCTATCTTCAAATATGAGCTCATTATGTGACTTCTATGCCTTCTGTAATATGATTCCATCTCATTCAAATATCACTCAATGCCAGTTATACATTCAGTATAGCAACATCACAAAGTATTATATCAATATTCAGTTAACTGCCACTCCTGAATAACCTAAAACAGAAGATAATCCCCAAACTTTAAACAGTGGGATGTGTGTGTGTGTGTGTGTGTTTCAGAATTACCTTCCTGTCTGTGTTTAAGACCAGACATGACCTTGCATGCCCTAAGAGCGCATCACTAGGGCGGTACAGCGAAGTGTTTAGGAAGGAAGCTAGCCTGACATCATAAACGTGTGACCACATGTGGATAACCAAGACTTGTATAATACCAACATTGTACCTAGCAAGACAAAAGAGTGACCTACAGTTTTAAAAGAGATGAGTGACACAGAGTCAAAAGTCAACAAAAGTTCATGAGACTTGCCAGGAAAAAACTAGCAAAATCTTGGAAATAGTGGTTTCTCTACAGGGTATAACTTGTATTAATTAATTTGGTAAAGGCATTAAGACCCCCTCTGTAAGGAGCATCACTTTTGTCATCTCTATGTCAGTTTGCCTCTTTCAGGTGCAGTCACTGGAATTTTCTTTGGTGATCTATGCCTCTCCTGTTATCAGCCATACCATCAAGTGACACCCAAATTAAACCACCCCTCCTGCATTTGTTGTCCCATCGCTATGTTTTATTTTTAACAATACTGATAACTAACTGGTGTTTTCTTGTTTACTTATTTAATATATGTCTTCTCCCACATGAAAGTAAGGGCATTGTCTCTTTTTAATTCATGACAATGAATATTTATTGAGCACCTACATATGCTGTACAAAGGGGGCAGAAGAGTGAAAACAGGCAAAAATGTGTGCCCTGGTGAAGCTCACATTCCAACAAAAAGAGGAAGACAATCCACTTTGAGTGTAAAATCTACAGTGTGTTAGAATGTAATGTGTGCTGTGGAGAAAAATACCAGAAGGAAGGAATATAAACAGCGCCCAGGGTAAGAGTGGAGGCATGTAGATGCAATTTAAATACCATCTCCAGCACCTAAAAGAGAACATGCAGACAGTTGATAAATATTGGCTCATGGAATAGGCCAGACTGACAAAAGTCCAACAGCATATCCCAATGGGAGACTCCCTGGAAACAGAGATTGGTTTTGAGATGTGCAGATAACAAGATCAGAGTCATCTGGATGCAAGAGATATTGGAGCAGGCAAGCTCCACTGTATTTGGTGTTGTGAATGTGTATGATTTGGACCTATTGTAGCCATCTGGCAATCATAAGAATAAGCCATCATAGGTAGAAAGGCAGAGCCAAAGAGAGAAAGCGAACCAGCCACTGGTTACATCATGATTGTCTGGTTCAACTGACATCCAAAGATTTGTCCCCTGATTGAGCTCTGTAGTTGCTTAGGGCAATCAGAGCCTCTAAATCAACTCAGCTCTTCTGTGTGGGGCATAATAACGTCCTGCTTTGCTTTCACTAACAGGAGTTCTCTTAGGGGCCATTTCCTCATTTGGAAAAGTTAGAGTCACTATGTTATGATGTTGTTTCATCCACTCTGAGCTGGGTTTCTTATTACTTGCAATCTAATGAGTCTGTACTGCCATGCATTCCAATTTACTATAAAAATATAATACAAATTGTCTTCCCAGCACACATCATGCTCACCAGTATGACCTTGTTTGAGCTTGGAATATTTCCTCTATCTTCCACTCCCATCCTCAACTCTCTACCAATCCTACCTAGGATATCCATATCCCACTTCCCTACCTCTTTCACAAAGCTTTACTATTAATCCATTCATTATTCATTCGGTCATTAAATATATGTTTAGCAGGCACTGACAGGCACTGAAAAAGAGAAGGCTAATAAGGCACAGTCCTTGTTCTTAAGGACATTTCAAAAAGGAAGGGAAATACTTCAATAATAGCTGAAAAAGCAAATGCAGGCTAATGGCTGCTGAACACAATGATGCGTAGGAGACAGTGACAGAGTGAAGAGTGGGGCGAATAAAATACATGTTTCAGGGGCTTCCTTGGTGGCGCAGTGGTTGAGAGTTTGCCTGCCGATGCAGGGGACGCGGGTTCGTGCCCCGGTCCGGGAAGATCCCACATACCGTGGAGTGGCTGGGCCCGTGAGCCATGGCCGCTGAGCCTGCGCGTCCGGAGCCTGTGCTCCGCAACGGGAGAGGCCACAACAGTGAGAGGCCCGCGTACCAAAAAAAAAAAAATACATGTTTCAGGTGGTCCACAACTTCCCTCACTTCCTCTATGCCCACTGATGGTATCCATTTATTATCCTACATATATAGCCCCCAACATGGGAGTCATCTCTCCCCTAAAAGGTTCTACAGTCCTAGAGGGCAGGAACTGTGTCCAATCTTTCTTATAAAAAGATTCTTTTGTAAATCTTTTACTCTTCTTATATATCTTCCTAACTTTCTACCGTATAATACAGAATGTCTCCCATAAATGTTTATTCACTTCAAATATGGGTGTTTTGTTCTCAAACTTTTGAAAAGGACCATAGACGCTATTTCTAGCCCTAGTTAAATTTCATCGCTTTTTGACAGAGTACTAATTTTCTCTTATCTGTTTTGACAGCTGAAAGCTTATCAGAGGTACTCATCCTAAATGCCATCAGCAAAGGCACCTTTTCCCACGGCATCTCCATGCGGCCTCTAAATCAGCCTCTTCTTTGTGGGTCAAAATAACTTCCTGCTTTGCTTTCACTGACAGAAGTAAGGGGAGTACTCTTGGGAGCCAAGGAGATACTTACTTGAGAGAATTTCACTTTTGAGCACCATATGCTGTGCCACTATGCTGTGGCAATAAATTAGAGAATGTCTACTGCCACAACACTCCTTAATCAGGCTGTTCTCAATTTAGATAAAAAATTTTAAAAGAATGATGAACTAAGTGGAACTAAGTACAGCTTTTAGTCCTTATGATAGAGCAAACAACAATTAACCAAAAAATGAAGAGGGAGGTGGGTGAAGCGCACATATTCCTGTACAAAATTTCATGAATTCTTAAGACTGATGTGATTCAAAAGGGAAAAAAAATGTTTTTTCTCGTATGGTGAACAGTGAATCTAGTTTGTATTGAGGTGCTTTTCCATATGATAATCTCAGGTATCTGATCATAAAATTTAAATATTTAAAAAAATCCTTTTCCAAATCTATGTGGTCATTCATAGGCTATCATTTACAAGTTTGATGAATCCATTTTCTAACCATACTGCCCAAATCTCATCCACTATTTCAAAATGTTATATTAAAATTTTGGTACTATAGTGCAGCTAGGCTACAGGAAGCTGGCCTAGAAACAAAACTCACACTTACGATGTGGCCTGTGGGCAAGTGCATCGTGAAGCTCAGGGCAGGAAAGGGTAGGCAGCATAGAAACTGCCTTTGTCTTCTCTCCATTCTAATCCCACTATGCCTTTAGTGTTCTCCTCGCTTACTTCCTGGTCCCACAGCAAGCCAATATTTTAATTCCCATTTTTCCCCTTCCCACGATTCCCCTTTTCCATAGGCCAGAGCCCAGTCCAAGGGATGAGACAAGCTCAGGAACTCTTCATCCTTCAGACCTCCCAGGGAGCCCAACCAGCCCGGCCGCGGCTGTGTCCTCTTAAGAAAGGAAGAAATGCTGCTCACTTTCTCTTCGCAGTACCTCCTGCTACTCCGGTGCATTCCCTCCTATCTTCCCAGAACTGGAAGATGCTCCTTTGCCAACCTGCCTGTCTGCTAGCGTGGAGTAGGCAGTCCAGGCTCTCCTTTCACCTTCACCTGGACATGTAAACAGGTGACTTTGGGCAAGTCATTTCAACTCCTTGGGTCTCAGGTGATCCAAGTGATGGCTAGATCTCTTGCAGTTCAATATTTTTGTTCCCAATTGTTAAATATTCCTACAGCTTTGCTTTTATTGCTTTTGCTTATTTGCTTATTCTGTCTCTCTTCTGCTCAATGAGGACAGGAATAATGTCTGGATTCTCAGGGGCTAGCACTGGGCCTGGCAGGCACCTAGGAGGCATTCTACATGTATAAGGAGAATGAACATACATAGAGAGGAAAATCAGCATTTCTTTTTTTTTTTTTTTTTTTTTATTTAGGTCTTAGTTGTGGCACGGGGGATCTTCATTGTGGCATGTGGGATTTTTTTTTAGTTGCGGCATGCAGGCTCTTAGTTGTGGCATGTGGGATCTAGTTCTCTGACCAGGGATCAAACCCAGGCCCCCTGCATTGGGAGTGCAGAGTCTTAGCCCCTGGACCACCAGGGAAGCCCCAATATTTCAACATCTTAAAAGCAAGTCTATTAAAGCAATAGGGAAAGAACAATGATCTGTTTTTTTAGTTCAGCAGTCACTGAACTACAACTGTGTTACCTGTGGGATGCCAGCATCTTTGACCCTTCATGTAATACGGGGCAGAAGAGAGCAGTGGCTCTCAAAGAGGAAGGAGAGTGGGAATGGGATTAAGGTCACCAGAGCCACTTATAAAAAGTGAGCGAGCTTATAAAAAGCACTGTATTAGAGTGGGGCTCTAAGCATTCTTTTTTTGAGGAAGGCATTTCCTCAAGTAATTCTGACACACCACCTCAGTTAGGAACCACCAAATTAGATGATCATTTAGGCCCATCCAGCTTCAGCAATGTATAATTCTAGGACACATACTAAATTTTATCAAATCTTTATTATTTTTTCCAGGAATACTTTAATACTCCTAAATACTAAGCACATGTCAACTAGATGCTAAAATTTTATGTCCTATACACAGTTAATTTAATGGTTTATTTCAATAAGGCATAAATTTTAGTCTCTAATACCACTATATTCTAAGAGTATATTTTGTACCTGTTGATGAAAAAATAAATACTGATGAAAAAAATTATACATGGCAAGGACGGGAGAGAGAGACAGTTCCTTCCGTCTAGGCTGAGGTTTCTTAGCCCTGGCACTATTGAAATTTGGGGCTGGACAATTCCTCACTGTGGGGTGGTCCTGTGCATCGCAGAATGTTTAGCAGCATGCCTGGCCTTTTACATTAGAACTAGGGCCTGACCCCTACCCCTAGTTATGACAACAAAAAATGTCCCCAGACATCGCCACCCCCCCACCCAATCTCCGCCACATTGGGAACCACTAGGGGAATAACATTTAAATAACTGAACTAATTATCTAGGTCTCAGAATACAAAATATCCATTATACACAGGTAGGGTTATGGTACCAACAGGCAATTACTTAAGGGAAAGGACTACTTATCTTAAAGAATATTCACTCATTTGTTAGAGGCTTAAACCCTTTTATGAATAATCAGACAAATGAGTTTTATCAAAATAGGCATCGATTTCTAATTTGTACATAAAGCATACACAGGTGGAAGACCTCAAACATGAGCATACGCACAGTCTAAGACTATTAAAGAATTCTAAATAACATTTCCTAGACATTTCTGGAAATTTCCTTTTGGAAAACTGGACACCCTCTTTCAAAATCTCATTGTAGAGCTCATGATTTAAGACCATATCTAGACAGAATAAAACAAAAAGGAGACTTGGCGATTCTTTTGATACAATTAGTTCACTTCAAACTTTTCTCTTTGGGGTCTAAATTATAGCTTCTTGCTGTCAACACTAATAAATTTAACCAGATAATTAGCAAGTTATTACAAATAACTTTTGCTATGTAGACATTACCAACTGTAATGATTTAAAGATGTTTCCATCTTTTTCCATGAGACCTCTTAACTGGTTCTGAATCCCAGAGGAAAGAGTAAAAAAAAATCACTCAAATTCTCTAAGTTGAACACTAGAGACTGGGATCTTTTCACTGTGATGAACCAGACCCAACATTTTATGAACTTTAGACAAACTTTTTTGCAATGACAAAACCTCAGGAATGGTTCCCTCTCACTGAGTTTTCCTTTGTGACTGATTTGAAAACAAAGTTGGGTGTTTTTCTTTTTTAATTTCTTAAGGAATATTGTCTGTCAAGCAAAATGTGTCAAGAGGAGAGACACATTGACCGTTTAACCTTAAAAAAATAAAATTATGCATTTTAAAGATATTTTTACACGGTAGCTTGAGAGAAATTTCCAAACTTTGTTAAGAATTACCAACCTGGTTAAAGTAGTTTTCTCAAATAAAATTCAATTAATGTCAATTAACTTTTAAGTCATTTTAAATTCTATTTGTGTCTCATTCACAGTGGAAGATAGGAATTAACCATTACCTATCAGCTAGTATGTGTGTTTCTACAATTAAACATACACATTACATAGATATGCAAATTTTTAACTTTATTATTCATCTAGAGTCTAACTTGGACCACATGTCTCCTAATGCCTACTCTTTGTTCATTTCACTATTCCTTAATAGCTATATGAGAAAGCTAAGGAAGAATAAAAAGAAGATGAATGAACTAGTTTCACTACACTCCAGGTTTTGATAAACCCGTTCAGCTTTTTCTTTTTTTTTTTTTTTGCTTTAAGTTAACCTCCTCAAAAATAATCATGAGGTAATTAGGAGAATATGTACATTCTCTCTTTAAAGATGGAACCCCACGTGTCCCTATTATTCCTATGGATTCTGGTGACTATGTCATTTTATTTAAGGGTTTCAGTCACAGGCTTATTTTCCTGAGGGTTTCTACGACATTACTGTGTTTCTGTTTCCCAATAACTTTTTTTTAAATAAAGGATAGCTTTTCTGAAATTTATGTACTATTGCAGACATATGCAAAAATTTACATTTATGCAAAGGTGGGTACCACTGATAAAGTAAACAATCATATACCTAAAAGTTAGGAGACATAAAACTGTAGCTAAATTAGTCAATGACTCATAGTAAAACACTGCTAAGTCATCGAATGTGTCCTTCTTAACAGTCCCTCCTACAACACAAGTCTGCAGTCAAGCCACTGCAGAAATTTTGAAGTGAAATAAGAACATGTGAAACAGCAATATATTTAAATGCTGAGAGCTTCTTCAGAAAAGTTTTAATATTTGCACAATTGGACACAATGTCATTCCAGGAACTCATAAAGTTCCTACGAAAATATCACTGGTTTAGAGATAGTAGCAAATGAAATAATGCATAATGACAAAACAGGAAATATTTATACATTCCTGCTTTCTTCAGCTTCTCTTATGATCTGTTCTTTGTAAAAAAGTGTGGTTGCCTTCTGTCAATGACACTGGCAAGTGATAAGTTCCCTGAGCCTCCTAATTTTCTATAATCTATTTCTTTTAGAGTTGCAGTGAGATTTACTCTAGATAATACTTACCATCTATTTTAGCACAACGCCTACCACATAGAAGTTCAAGAGTAACTACAAGCTTCCATTTCAAAATGACTAACCTAAGGCATGGAGAAAAAATATCATTATCACACTCATTTACCACGTCCTAAGTGATTACTGTATGGACACCATGAATTGGCTTTGTAACACAGGTCACTGCTCAACCAGGATAACATCAGCAGATCGATATAAGGTGACTGAAGCTGGCCCAAGGTCTTTTAAGAACTCTGTAACTTGAATGTAGAGGGTATATTGGCCAATTGCCTGGGTTCCCAGGAAGGAGAACCCACTGGGTGACCAGCCCTGGGATGGGGTCAACCCATCTAACACACATAGCCAGCTGTTAGCAGAAAACTCTGAACGTAACGTACTGGGACAGAAGCTTCCACAAGCTTTCTCCCCTGTTGTTCTGTGCAGAAATACTGGTCTGGGCCATGAGGATCCCCTGCCCTAAATCTCAGACACTGAAGGTCTGCTGCATTCTGTTTTAGTCATTTTTAAGTAAAACCATGGGGGCTTCCCTGGTGGCACAGTGGTTGAGAGTCTGCCTGCCGATGCAGGAGACACGGGTTCGTGCCCCGGTCCGTGAAGATCCCACATGCCGTGGAGCGGCTGGGCCCGTGAGCCATGGCCGCTGAGCCTGCGCATCCGGAGCCTGTGCTCCGCAATGGGAGAGGCCACAACAGTGAGAGGCCTGCGTACCGCAAAAAAAAAAAAAAAAAAAACCATGAAGGTAATTTTTTTGGATTGGTTTTTCATGCCTTATCATAATGTTTTGATTATAGCTATTTTTGTTTGAATTGTTCAGCTGTTCTTACTTTTATCTCCCCCACTTTCAGGAGCCAGAGCACACTGCTGGCACAAAGCAATAGGACCAGGAATGAGAGGACCAGCTCTTAAAGGAACAGGCTCTGCTCAGGGTGAATTGTGCCAATCCCTGCCAGGCTTTCTCAGCAGTGACAGGCCAATTCCAATGAATGACTCCAGAGGTTCCTCTCGGGTCCAAAGAGTTAGGGATCTAGTGTTTCCCTTACAGGTCTTAGAATCAGCACAAGCCAGTAGGTCTCACAGCTCCTTCTACACCAGCATTACAGAAAGGTGCTCCCCCAGACAGATTCAAGTGTCCCCAAGGTACACCCCAAAGTCATTCAGGACCACAGTCTCATACTCCCTTTTAAGCTGGACTGAGGCAAAGAATGTTCATTCAATGTCACCTAATAACTGGCTGTAAATACTTACACGTAGCAGGAATCTTTTTTTTTTTTTTAATAAACGTTATATATCAGAATTTCATAGTTTTGTCCTCATGTTTCTGAAATGCTGGAGGACAGAAACTTCGTAACAAACATGCAGTAAGCATCAATAAGTGATACTGAGTAAATGATCTGTAATTTCTATTATGATATATCTAACTTATTTTCATCAGGTCAGAAGCATTAGTAGGTAAAGACACATTTATACTATCTCCCTTTATCATCAAGGACGGGTACCCTGCACATTCCTATAGCTACTTTAAAAGGCATTCTCTAGACACACTTTTATTCAATATCTATATGAGCCCCAGCTCCGTGCTTAGGTTTGTAAAGTTAATGGTCTGTGCCCTCCAGGAACATAGTTTACTAAGGAAGAGGGGGAAAACATAAAGTAAAAAGGCAAATAACAGACTAACATGCTGACTGCTATTTCAGAGAGACAAATAATTTGTCTCTTCGTCAAGAAGAAATAAGCTAAAATATCACCAACTTTATTTAAAAAGTAATAAGGTTAGTACACATACATATTAAACATTCCAAGCTTTCAAGTCAAACTACCCATATAAATACTTTGTATCCAGAAGATGTGAATCATAGTAATATTATAAAACATGTTCAGTCAGAAAACCTGTTTGGATCAAAGACTGGCAAAGTGACACATCTTGGCTTAGCTTTTCCTGACACATAAAGGACAAAGATCACGTCAAAACATAAACTGTGATGACAATCTACTAGGGAAAAGGTATTAGTGTTACCATAGTAATAAAACAATTTTTGTCATTACGGTTTTTTTTTTTTGAAGAATAGTTGATTTACAATTTTTGTCATTACTTTTAACCTCATATTTTAAATCACTTTATGTCACATAACACAGCATTTCATGTAGAGGTCTTAGATGTTATTCAAGACTATACTGTAGATTCCCCAAAATAATGTATTTCTGAATAATGCTCGGTTCTCTCCATACTAAGAATATTGTTTCAATCACTATTCATGGATAATTTGGTAGTAAAGGGAGAAAAAAAGGGGGGAGGTAGTATTAAACTAAAAGTACTCAATCTTGGGAAATAATTTCAAAAGTCCTTAACAGAAGTCACCATCATTCATCACAAATAGAATCATCTCAAATACCAACAGAGTAATCATATTTATACATGCCCTTATCTACAAATGTACATATATACATACATCTACATATAAAATATGTTTCATTTATATAACTATATGTACACACAAACTCTGATGACATATAAAGCAAGCATTCATGCCTTCAGATGTCCAAAACTTACTGAGACTACAAAGCTCAATTCATTTAATATCAAAAACAACATGATATTCCACTGCTCATTACATATCAGGCCCTCCTTACTCAAATATTTCCAATGAAATTAGTGTATGAATCACCCAGTTCTCTTGTCATTCTTCACCCAAGTAATGCAACAACCATGCTCACTTCTAAGAAAAATAATCCTGCTTAGGTTTTAAAGGCTGGTTTACATATTTTAAAAATTACCTTGTACCTTTTTACATACTTAATGATATGGCGCTTACTCCAAATAGCAAGTTACTACTTTAAAAAAATTTTATATATATATATACACACACACACACACATATTTTTTTTTAAATCACATGAGCTCAAAGGAAACCACCAGATAGTTAAAATAAAACATGCAAGTAAGTAAATATTACTTATATGTTTTCTACAACTGGTCCATTTAATTTAGTTTGTAGAGCATCCTCAAGAAATTTCAGTTTGAAAGAAAAAATGTAAAAATGAAGCAAAGCTACCCAGCTTCTACAAGGGTACACCTTTTCTTTGAGATAGTAATCTCATTGGTAGAGATTACCTAGGCTTCTGAATAATATCTATTCCGTGTATGAAAATAAGGAAATGTTAAGTAAAATGTATAAATGCTATAGAAAGAACTCTAGATTGAGAGTAAAGAGATGAATTTATTAATTCATTTATGGCAGAAAAACTTCTCAGCATGTTGCTTGAATGAAGTCCCAGCTCTGTCATTTACCAGCTATGTAAGCATGGACAAGGAATTCACCTCAGCTTGATCTTTAAAATGTATCTGCAGCCTCATCTTCAAGGTCCCTGCTGGCTCTAACACTATGAGAAGATCTGCTGAAATGGACAAACTTTTCTAAATTAGTATACTACCACAAAGCAATAAATAACTCTTGATCTGTAATGACAATTGGTTATAGCATCCACTAATAAAAAGATAATTAACACAACAAGCCATGTCTAAGCCTGTCCTTACCGTACACCTTTACACAGAGCTCCAAATAATCTACAAGTACTCACTAATTAATTCTCAATATTATCATTCCCCTTTGACAAAAGGAGAAATTGAGTCTCAGAGCCAGGAGAGTCATTTGGCCAAATATCAGCAAGACAGAGTCCAGCATGACAAATCAAAAGTTCCTGGCTCTCAGCCACTGTCTTTTAGGAGTATGCAGTAACTGTCTCCTGAATCACTCTAAGGCAGAGTTATAAAGTAAGTGCAAAGTTTAGGGCCAAATTTATGTCTCACTTAAAAATTGGCAACTAAGCCCGTGCGCCACAACTACTGAGCCTGTGCTCTAGAGCCCACAAGCCACAACTACTGGGCCCATGTGTCACAAGTACTGAAGCCCGCTCGCCTAGAGCCCATGCTCCGCAACAAGAGAAGCCACCGCAATGAGAAGCCCGCGCACTGCAACAAAGAGTAGCCTCCACTCGCCGCAACTAGGGAAAGCCCACGCGCAGCAACAAAGACCCAGCACAACCAAAAGTAAATAAATAAATAAATTTATTTAAAAAAAAAAAAAAAAACGCCAGAAAGATGTTTCAACATCAAGAAGGGCTTCAGTCTCCCCTGTGACTATATCAAAGTGAGACGAAAACAATGACAGAATTGACAGCCCTGTGCAAACTGTCTAAACTCAGTAATAATTTGTTCATGAAATGTGTAATTCTGACTTATTTCAAATTAACGTGTTTCCTTAAAGTTAAATGGTCTAAATTTTTATTTAAAAGTTTGGTTGGTACTGTGAAAATTACAAATGTAATGGATATACTTGTATTTCTTTTACCTCTGCCTCTGCAACAATCACATTAACTCACCCCAAGGGAAATGTCCATATTTTCACTACGTGTACACAAAAATATACAAATGTATCTATTTCTTGGGATAATTGTTTTTTATTAACAAAAATAATATAAAATACAAACTCATATATCTATATGTACATAAGTATCTGAAATTTATTTTGTTCTCTTAAAAAGTATCATGCACATTTCCCCAAGGGTATAGGTATCTACAAATTATTTTTAATATTGCTGCACAATATTCCATAGTGTGAATGTACCATATTTGGCTCAAAATTTTTGATAAAAATACATTTTAACAATTAACTTATATTAACAACATACAGGTTATTAACAATAGAAACCTTGTTCTCTATCCTTATGTATTGGTATTTTCTGTATGACTGATTCTTAGAAGAAGGATAGGATCACTGAGACAGAGTGAAGGCCTTTATATAATAATTATATTTTTCTGCAAATATTTTTCTGCCTTTGTCTATTATGTCTTTTGCAAATGAGAATTTTTACTTTTTATGTAACCAAATCTGTCAGTGTTTGCTTTATGGATCAAAGTTTCATAGCAAACTTTGAAAGACTACTTTCATCAGGATATTTTACTAACATTCTCCTATGTTTTCTCCTACTATATGTATTTAGATTGTTTTTAGTATTATTTATATTGTTAATATATTTGGAAGTTATTTCTGTATATGATACTAAATAAGCCTAAAAAGCTATGCTATATGATTTCTTTGAATAATCTGTGCTTTTTCTATTTAATTGAAATGTCATTTTATCATTTAAGTAAGTTTCACTGTCTACTAGAACCTGTTTCTGAATTTTGCCTAATGATGCCCATTTCTGTGCCAATATTGCCCTGTGGTTTGTAAGTTTTAATTCTTGGTATAAAACTTATACCAGGCAACATTCTGCTGTAGTTTCAATTTAGTTTCATTTCTACAGTTGAAAAGGTTTTAATTTATGATTTTTAAAGTTGATGCAATAAAAATCTAAACATAGAATGTGTAGAGTGTTGAAGTTTGCTCATCTAGATAAGGAAGCCATTGATCAATCTTCCAAATTCCTCATGTTAAGATTTTAAACAGTATTATATTCAAAAATGAATAAAAATATGTTTTTGCATATGCAATAGGTTTTAATTATTTACTTTTATTGAAATATAGTTGATTTACAATGTTGTTAATTTTTGCTGTAGCCAATAGTTTTTAACATAAAATCTTACAACTTCTGTAGGTTCTAAACTTGATACCCATTTACATAATTTACCAATACAAACAAGTAAAGAACATGAAAGAAAAATTTCTCTTTGACCTTACATTTTTTTAAATAGCAAAACAAATTCAAAAATCTCTAATAAACATTCGTTATTTTGATATGCTACAATTTATATGAGACTGTCTAAACAGGCCCATCAGCAAGTATGGCCCAATTTAAGGAAAAACATTGAGGCCTTTGAAAATTAACTGAAATGTCAACCCACTTTAGAAGAAAGCTATTAGTAAAACAAGGGTGAAGTTACCAGCACTTGTGAAAAGCACAATAAATAAACAATGAGACTCATTCAAAGACATTCAGGCTTTGCAGAGTCAGGACAAGAGACTACAGAACCAGTTCCCACATGGGCAAGAGTTTGTTTATTTTATTTTGCTTATCGGAAGTCAGAGCAAATGATCCCAGTGGTTTGGAATGGATTGAAAATGTTTCTTAGCATCCAGGCGAGAAAAGCTGCTTGGTTTTCAAGAAGCTTAACTGCTTTGTTAGTAACCTTTTTGCTCATGCGAACTATAAAGCATATGTTTGAGAACGGAACTATTTGAGACCAAGAAAGGTATTATTCTTTCTTTCTGTCATCCTATACTACTTTTTAGTCACATTTTTAAGAGATGGTCAAAAGAAATAAAGAATATTTTCTACTCAACCTGGGAAATACTACAGTCTGCACTCATGACTTAACCGTTTATGGAAATGAATTTACAGAATTAGTGTGCTTCACACCTCAGAAAAAGATGGGAAATGAAATTAAATGGTTACTTTTAATCATAATTGAAGGCTTCTAGAAAACCAACAAATATTTAAAATGTGAATCATAATGATCTGTTTCCATGATTTAATTTGGGGCCAAGCTAATGATGAGAAAACCTAGAACATACTTCTTTTAGAGTACAAGTATGAAGGAAAAATGATAACATCATCCTTTTTTTCATATAAAATGTAAAAGGTAACTATATTCTTTAAATAGGATAAAATAAGATTAGTAATATCAAAACTTTCTATTTGAGTGCAATTTCAGAATGAAATCATTTATCGTAATCTTCCTACTTCAAAAGCAGTAAACAGTTTGTCAAAGGTTTTTTTGGGAGGGAGGGAGTTTACCAAAAAATTGATGATAAATTTTTTAACCTTTATACATATGATCTTCTAGCATCTAACAGTATAAAAAAATATTTTAAGAACATATACTGAATTATCACTAAAATATATCTAGCCTAACAACCAAGTAGTTTGCTAATTATTTTTCATGGTTCACAAAAATGACCACATATTCAGTGACTCTTAAATGATGGAAATACATCCATCTCCAGTACCTGAGAACTTTGTTACCAATTAAACTAGTTCATTTCAAAGCTTCACACAATGCTTTGAGAGCATAGGATTTACTGGAAAGGTAGGTTTAAGTAATAGATTTTTCCCCCTCTAAGGAGACAGCTTCAGAGGAAAAAGTTTCAATGCTGCCTCCCAAAAAGGAGAATGCACTTTACCATCATAAGGTGATGAGGCAGTCCACCACAAATACAAGAGGTAAAACTAGAAATTCCTTAATGCAGGAAAATTAGCTCTTTGTCATGTCTTTGGAAGATCTTTTCTTTGGTTAGCTTACTCTGGAAGAGGTTTCTAAATTGGTTGGCTGTCATTAATCTAATTGCATACTGGGGTAGCTAATTAGAGAGGGCACTTCTCCGTTTAAAAAATACTGCCTCAGGTGAGGCTGGAATTAGTAGCCAACTCCCTCCCCCATTCCCCCCAAACCCAACTCACTCCAGAATCAGTGCTCTGTTTGGAACACCTACCACTCACTCCAGGTTTGGAATGCAGCCTCCCTCCTCCACCTGACCACGGAGGTTCCCTCTCCGGAAAGCCACAAATTATAGCGCTAGGTTTCAGCCAAGAGAAGAAGGCGTTTGGAGGTAAAGCCAAAATGAGGGTGAAAGAAAAATTTCCACTAAGAAACCAACATGTTGATGATGATGTATGAGCTACACAAAAAGTAAGCGAATAGGGCCGTATACCCACTACCATCCTCGTTTCTCAGAGAAATAAATGAAGAGAACACAAAAAGGCTCGGATTCTGACCCAAAAGGAAAAACTATTCAGTAGTAGCAAATCAAAAAGTAAACAAGCTGAGCTACAGATTTCATTCTCTTTGTTCTACTGTAATTCTGAAATTGACATATCAAGCATTACAGAATTACTGATGTAAGGACCAAACCCAACTCCCTTGAAAGTGTACTCTCATTTCTTTCCTGGTTTAGTTACTGTCATCTCCTTTAAGATGTAAGAATTACGGTACAGATAAGATGTAAGAATTATGGTACAGATAGAAAGACAAAAACAGGGAGTGTAAGATCTCTGAGCTAGACCAGGAACATGAGTCAAAGATTGAGCTCATTCCCTTCCAGGTAGACCTCTGATCCACAAGCATCTGTTGATTGCCTCCATGGATGCATCACCTCTCCTCTCCACCTCTGAGGTAGGCAATGTAGGTATTACAGCTCTAACAAAACACAATTTTCCCCAGCAAAACACACTAAACTTAGATCATGGTGTACGCTCAAAGAATCTAAAATGGTACTAAAAGATAGCACTGCCCTTTCATTTGAAATCAAAGAAAACCAGACTTGGTTGGCATACTGTACTCATACAAATGACCCCACATTACGTGGAAAACAAGAATGTCCTAGGGTAGAACTCTGACTCGTAAACTTTTGCCCCAATCAATGCTGTGATTACAGCTTCACTTCTCTTGGTCCGAGGGAACTTGAACACAGAGTACATTGAAATGAGGATGAATAACTGCCATATTTCTAGTGTTTTGGGGCTTTTACTTCTGCAAAACAATTCTGAGAATGTAGTTTGGCAGCACAAACCTAGGAAACCAGATAGGTCACCATGGTTAGCTGACTTATCAGCTGAAAATGAACCTTCCTTAGTGGAATTCTAATGTCTGCAGATGGAGAAATTTACTCCCTAAAAAAGTTTTCTCCTAACAAATGACTTGTCTCAATTATGTGACAAATGGTTGCTATCTTGATTATAAAATGCAGTTGTAACTGGTTCAGTGTCAAAAAAGGTTAAGACATGGTCAACTATGTGACATTTTTTGATTGGAATTTTCTCTTTTCTCTTACGTTTCTAAATCTGCCAGATGTGCCTTGCGGCCAACACTTGGGCATTACTAGGTGCCTGGTATGTGAAGCCTTCCTTCAGAGAAAATACTATGCTCAGTGTTTTTTCACAAACCAAAGTAATCATGAGGTTATAACTGAAGTATTCACTGCTTTTTTAAAGGCTACATTTCTCTTCTTTAAAAATCTTATATATACTCTCATTCTTTGCTAAGTTTGTTTTCAGCCAAGGACACAAACTGCCATTTCACAATATGAATTCTTACTATAAATCTACTGAATCTGTTATCTCAAAATAATTAATGATAAAGTAAGCACAATGGTAACTGAGTAATCAAGGGAGAATTTCCTAATTACATCTTATACATTTTTTAGCCTTTTCATCTACTGGGTGTGCCCCAAACAACTTTAACAATACATCTTGTAATGACTCATGTCTACATATTACAAGGGCTCTTATTTGTGCTCTTAAAGATTCATACAATCTAAAAGCTAGCCTGGAATGTGAAAATAAAAGCAATTTATCAAGATTTTTATGTATTTTTCACATTCAAAATCCTTCATGCTATGCAAATGGAATTTTTTAAATTATTTTCTTCCAAGATGACTATACCAGAGCCAAAGTAATCCTAGATTTTAAAACTAGAAGGGAAAAACTGCTCTACAGAAGCCTAATAGTTTGAGTTATTATCACTGCACAATATATACAGTATATTTATAGTTTTGTTATTATGATACCTGGCATATACATGTTTCAGACTTATTTTTAATAAAAAATTTAATAGCCAAAAATTAATTTATATTCACAAAACGCTTGATTATTCAATTAAAGTATACTTTCTGAAATGTGAAATTGTATACACATATACACATGAGATTAAAAGTTTTTTATTAGTGAGAGGAAGTTACTTCCCAGAAAAAGGAATCCGGGGTTTTATATAAAGAGCTCTCCCAGGCCAACCACGTCTTCCTCTGCCATTCCGTTTCTGCACTTTGAGAGCAAGGCTTTTGTCATCTATGATTTATAAAAAGGGAACAGAAAGAAAAAAAAAAAAGATACTGCACATCAGGTGTTATCTTGGTACTTCCTGTGTCTTCCCACTGTAAGGGTCTTTATTCCTGGGGATAATATAAAATGACAAAGCTTTCTACTTGACAATAATCCATAAATAATAGAACATAAGAAACAATCCTTCTGAAGTGCGGGCAGCCAGGCTCTGAAGCAGTTATGTTGTGATGTAGCTTTTATATAAACACTTGAAACCCAAAAGGCAAAATATGTGTGTGTGTGTGTCTGTGTGTGTGTGTCTGTGTGTGTACCATGCATGGGGGGTAGGGGCAGACACACTTCACAGTCCCATAAAGTTCATCTTGTTCTAAGGCTCAGGGAAAACTTTCTTAAATATGGCAAACTGAAACACTAATTACAAAGAAAGAAATGGGGCCCTGCCGAAAAATAAAATACAGCAGCTAAAAGAAAAAGTATTATTATCTATCTACCATGTAGGGCCCTGGGAAAATTCCAACTGTGTATCTTTTAAAAGAAACCCAGATGTACCACATAAAAACAGACTTTATTCTGTTGATTGATTCTCTTTGTAGTCTACACAAGGATGGTTAGCAGTCAGAAACAACCAAAAGAGATTCTGTTTTCTAGTATGTAATACAATTGAGTGTTGCTATAAAATATTCTTACACTGATCAAAAAAGAAAAAATGCTTCTAAAAAATGGTACATATTACTCTATTTTAAAAAGAAAGCATGTATTTATCAACTTACCCTAATGATTCCACAAATCCAAGTACTTTAATTCTATATCTCATGCTCCATATGAAAAGATTAATATGTAAATAAAGATTTGCTTAGCTAAGTACAATTACAAAAACTTAACAAATTTTGAAGTTACCTAGCATCTAACAAAGCTAACGAAAGTATGCCAGTTATACTTTCTTCAACTGAAGTATTGCTGATAATTGTATTTGTACAAGTGTAACGACAAATTTTTTGGGCTTCCCTGGTGGCGCAGTGGTTGAAAGTCCGCCTGCCGATACAGGAGACACGGGTTCGTGCCCCGGTCCGGGAAGATCCCACATGCCGCAGAGTGGCTGGGCCCGTGAGCCATGGCCGCTGAGCCTGCGCGTCCGGAGCCTGTGCTCCGCAATGGGAGAGGCCACAACAGTGAGAGGCCCGCATACCAGGAAAATAAATAAATAAATAAAGACAAGCTTTTCATGACTGACTTCATGTTTTTCCACATACTAGTTTGTTTTTTCACTGCCAACGTTTTTTAAATCTCTCACAATTAATATAATGCTACAAAACTTAAAATAAGGCTTAAATTTTAAAAAAACATGAATTCTCAGTAGCCAATAATAATGATTATTAAGCTCTATTTTAACTTGGCTCACAGGAATAATGTAACCACACAAGCCCTCAAACTTTTTCAAAATGAGTGATACTTGTCCTACAAGAATAATAATGCAGGTAAACTACAGAAACTTCATTTTAAAAGAAAGAAGGAAATTATGTTTGATTTTATAAATTAATATTATTTACTTCAATCCAAAAATAAATACTACAGCATAATACATGAAATCCATGACAAAATTCAGTAGAAGGCATGCATAAGAGCCTGAGCCTAGGGTCTTGTTCAAATTAAATAGAAATTATAGATTTACTTGGCAAGATACAATTTATATTAATATATTTGAGATAGAATAGCAGATTACTTGAAATTCATCATCCTAAAGACATGAGGAGAAAATTTAGTTAATACTAAATGCAATAGTGAAAAATACCAAAATCTTTTTATTTAAGCAAAGAATAAAATCACACAAAAATTAAGCTTTATGAAAAGGGACTAATTTAAAGATCAAGAATTAAGAGTCAATTCTCACTCACATTAAATAAATCACAGCAATGAAATAGATAATCCATCATTCCAGGATTTCTTATTTGCCAGTGAACCCAAGTATAGCTAAAATTCTAAGAGATCAGTGTACATTTTTTAAAAAATTATGAAAACACA
Organism: Hyperoodon ampullatus; assembly: GCF_949752795.1. Classification (NCBI taxonomy): domain Eukaryota; kingdom Metazoa; phylum Chordata; class Mammalia; order Artiodactyla; family Ziphiidae; genus Hyperoodon; species Hyperoodon ampullatus. The sequence continues at coordinate 15,525,970 of NC_136914.1, read as the reverse complement.
GTGCCACATGTTCACTTTTGCTCTTCTATTATATTCCCACCATGATTTTAGCTGCTGGGTTGGATGAATGACTATTCACTTTGTTAATGTACAAAGATTGTGCATAAAATGAAAAAGTTAAAATAGCTGCTCCTATAGTAAAATGTTGTTTGAAAACAGCTGTATGATCATTATCTGAAGAAATTTCAAGTAATCTTTTATTATAATTTTAGAAAAGAAAGTGTATAGATTAGTGCTATCGAGACAAATAGCAAAGAAAATTTATAAAAGACAATCAAAACACAAGTGAGCGTAAAAAAGCACTTTAGAAATATAAACCAAAATATAAGGCAAGAAGAGCATTCTAATGCACTTTCAAAAGTTTATTTCTTCTTTCCTTTTCTTTTTACTATCTAACCAAATCCCTCACCTTTGACCTCTCAAATTCTTGCATTTTCCTGAAGCGCCATCCTTCGTTATTACAAAACATTTCATGTGTAAGAATGCATTTTTTTTCTGTTAAACATCTCTCTTTTAGTTTTTGATACCAGGAAATTCTGTCCTAAGAGGATCCTATATGTGGAATTAATCTGTAAGACATATCATTGGAGGTTCTGACTTAAAACAAATAGAGTCATCTCCTTTTCCAAGATGTGTTATTCTAAAACAAAGGGTCATTTTCTTGAAGGTTCAGATTAGTGTTCCTATTTGTCTAGCTGACACCTCCAAACACGGTAGACATGAGGATTTTCTACAGTTTTCTCTTAGTTTTAGTTAATGTTCTGCTTTGAGTTGCAAGAAAACATCCCAGCCCTACCTTTCTAAACCACCCTCTTTAGCGGTATGTGTAGAGCTCAGCACTCCATGTTGGTAGTACCTTCCATCTAATATGTTTTCAGAGTCTAAGGCAATTCAGGCAGCACAGCTGTCTACTCAGGAGGCTCATTAAACATACTTTAAAAATTCCTAGAAGAAGGCATGATTTATTATAAGCAAATGGCTACCCTGGATTTTTTAGTAACAGAATTTTAAGTTAAAATAAAATTATATAAGATATACCTTGTTTGGATTATTTAAAACTCTATTAGGGACTTCGCTCGTGGTGCAATGGTCAAGAATCCGCCTGCCAATGCAGGGGACACAGGTTCGAGCCCTGGTCCAGGAAGATCCCACATGTCGCGGAGCAACTAAGCCTGTGAGCCACAACTACTGAGCCCATGTGCCACAACTACTGAAGCCTGCTCGCCTAGAGCCCGAGCTCTGCAACAAGAGAAGCCACCGCAATGAGAAGCCCGTGCACTGCAACAAAGAGTAGCCCCCACTAGCCGCAACTAGAGAAAGCCCGCGTGCAGCAACGAAGACCCAACACAGTCAAAAATAAATAAATAAATAAAATTTTAAAAATAAAATAAAATAAAACTCTATTAAGCTTAACTTTTAAATGGCTGTGAATTTGAGGGTTGGAATAATCAAATGTCAACCCCAGCTGATTAACAAAAACATGAAAAATGGGGGAACTGATCCCCAAAGCTCTTTTATTCTAAGGAGCGCTTCACTTGACGGACAAATACTAGGAGGATACAGTCATTACTGTACAACAGGAAACACTAGGCACAGGCTATCAAGTAATTGTGACAGAAAATGGAATGCATTTGCAATTTTTAAGTACATTTAATGCCCAGTGATTTCATCACCTACCCTACATTTAAAACTGGGAAACAATCCAGAAACCGAAGGAAATCAGATATTTGCAAAAATATGTTTGCACTACACTATCCAACACTTGTACTGGCAACATTACTGTAGATATTTCAATATATGTTGATTTTAAAGAGTAAGTTTTGGAGTTAGGCTTCTAATTTATCACGTTTTAATTAAGGAGCTATTACCAGCCAATTTACCAAAACACTTAATTTTCAGAACAGCAACTCTTTTATTTTTTTTTTAATTTATTTTATTTACTTATTTTTGGCTGCATTGGGTCTTCGTTGCTGCGCATGGGCTTCCTCTAGTTGCAGCGAGCGGGGGCTACTCTTCGTTGTGGTGCACCGGCTTCTCATTGCGGTGGCTTCTCTTGTTGCGGAGCACGGGCTCTAGGAGCACAGGCTTCAGAAGTTGTGGCACGTGGGCTCAGTAGTTGTGGCTCGCGGGCTCTAGAGCGCAGGGTCAGTAGTTGTGGCGCACGGGCATGTGGGATCTTCCCAAGCCAGGGTGCAAACCTGTGTTCCTTGCATTGGTAGGCAGATTCTTAACCACTGTGCCACCAGGGAAGCCCCAGAACAGCAACTCTTAAGGTGCGTATTGCTCTGCTGTGAAAACTACAAATAATGGCATTATAATACCCCTCTGCCATTTGTCATCTTGAATAATTTAATGAAAAATATCTAACTCGATATATTTTTAAGAGAATAAAAGTAATCCCCGTGAGATACTTTCTACATTTTTTACTTGAACCATAGAAAGCCTAAAACAAAATACAAAAGTCCTCCAATCTGTTTCTTCAAGTTATCTGAATGGCCATCTTCCTTCATTATAAGAATCATCGCTTATTCTCTTCTTTTATAAAAGTTGTTCTGCAGCAGGGTGATGTATTTTTTTAGCATTTTTTCAAAACATAATTAGAAACAAATAGCTCTTGATTTGATTTCTCATTTAAGCTTCAGTCCGACTTACAGAAATTTTAACTTACAGCACTAAATGTCTGTTCTCTATGTATAAAGCCCTGAAACTAGCCTTAAAACATAAATATTAGGTCGTAAAATCCCAATTTTCATTTCAGATTGCACTGAATTCTTATAACCACTTTTTGTCTGTAGCCTTCTATAACTGTTGCTTGATGAAGGTCCTCCTATCTGCGTAAGTTTATTGACTTTTTTTTTCCTGCCAATACACGTTCCATTTTCTGGCTTCTTTATTTCCTCTCTGCCATTAGAGGAAAATGCCATTTGACAGGACCTCAGATTCCTTAATATAAAAGGAAAACAGGAAGTCACAAATGTAAATTCTGAGCCCACTATGTGCTACACTTTGAGTCAAGCATTTACATTTTATTCAAAAAGAACCTTTGGACAACACTACAACCCTAGTTTTACAGAAAAGGAAACTGAGACTCAATGTGGTTAAATAACTTACACATAATCAGTAGAATTCGAAGTCAAGTTCATGCTCTTTTTCCTGTATGTACTTTGCTGCTTCCCATTATTCACTGACATTTATACATGGGAATCAGAGTTTCTCATTCAGGATACAGAAATATGCCCATGAGAATAAAGTCAATAAAGCATCCAAGAAAGATCCTATTCACTGGCCTTTTTGTACTGGAAGGGAAGTATATCTGCTAGAATTAGATTCAGCTGCATACAACAAACCCAAAATAACACTGACTTAAATAAGATAGGAGTTTAATTCTCTCTCATGGAAAATAAGTCAAGGTGGGTAATCCAGATTTAGTATGGCAATTCCACAAAGTCATCAAGGACTCATATTCTTTTTATCTGACTACTCCATACTCTCTACAGTATGATTTTTATCCTAACGATCCAAAATGGCTGTCAGAGCTGCAGCTATCACATCTGTGTTCCAGGAAGCAGGATGAAGGAATCAGGAAAAGAAATGTATTATCCTTCCTTTTTAAGGACATGTCTCAAAATAACACTCAGCACTTCAACTTTTTCCCAATAAATAGAACTTGTCACAGGCACTCACCTGGCTATAAAGAAAACTGGGAAATGTAGGCTTTCTGACTGGGTACGAAGGTGCTGAGTTAAAAAGCAGAGTTTTATTATTACTAAAATGGAAGGTTAGAATGGATATTTGGAGGCACCTAGATGAAATTGCCAGAGAAATTTGCATATAATCTCTGGTTTACTCATAATATTATTAAACTTTTCAAGCAGATCAGGGATAACTGAGACTGACATACCCAGTGTTATTTCCTAGGTAGAATACATTACCCCACTGGATTCATCTCATTATAGGCAATCAAATGAATAAATGTGATTTTACATTTTTGCAACTTATTTTCAACATTTACATTATAAAGAATCACTAAGTCTATCAGACAAAATCAAGTGAGATTCCTTTAATAAATGGTGATCTTTTTCCAGGGTTAGAATATAGGGCACTGGATTAAGTGACAAATTCTATCAATGGGGGTACCACACACTTTAAATGGCCCCTAGCCTCTAAAACTTCTAATACCCAGATGTCATGAACAAATAACTGAATGGAGAACACAGGAGAAAATGCAAATGTTGATAAGGAATCAAATCTGAAAGGTGCTTCAATAGTTAACCTAGGCGCAAGTATTTCCTCATATATGCTATACTTATGTTAGTGTTTAAAAACTTGTAACTTGAATGTAAGTAGGCTTTCTTGGTCCCTGATGTCACCTACATGACAGTCTTTTCTACTAGAAGTCAGTCTTTGATGATGAGGCATTTGAGAAAAACACAAACATCATCTCAAAAAAACAAGAACCAAAAAAGGTGATTTTTTTCAAAAGTGTTCTGGGAACATAGAGGAGGGAGTCATTTCACACACAACAAAGCAAATATCCTCGAAATTCTCTTTAAGTATTTTCCCCCAATGTTCCAATCCTCATGGCATTTCCCCTACCCTCCGCTCTCATCTCCTCTTTCTCAAACGCATTCCCAACTTCCCACAATCATTTTCCATAACCCATCTGACAGCACTCAGCTAGACAAAGCTAGACAAACAGTCCTCAGCAAAATAAAACCAAGTCATGTGTCATTCCTTAAACATGGTCTTGGGGCTCTGTCATCTCAGCACTCCCAACATGTACAGGCATATGCACATGTACGCACACACTGATGAAACCCTTCAATTTCTCCCACGGTAACATGATGTAATTTCCACTAATTCAATCCATAATCAAGAGAGTAGAATTTCTCCTTCAATTTCATCTATTTGTGCAATCCATATGATCTCTCTCAAAAGATTTTGATGGGATCATATGCCCACTCTTGGATCAGTCATTGTGTCCAGGTCTGATAGGCCAACCAATTTACAAATTAATGATAGTTTAATTACCAATTAGAATATTGCTTGTTGAACTCTAAAATGAGGGAATAGCTGTGTTTGTGTCATGTTTTGGTCAAACTCTTGTAGTCTGAAACGTTTTCCTTTTTCTATTAGAAGTACACATCTTTTAAGGAACACACTGAATTTAAAAAAAATATTCCGCTGAAGCTATTCTGTGGCTGTGCTGATCCGTTTCTAAAATATTGTCTTCCTTCAGCACCTCTACTATTTTAATATCAATATGACATGTAAGTGAACAATTTAGTTTTATTGATTACATTTTAGGGTAGCTTATAGGGAGTGCCTCCTTAATGTTAATATCTAATTTCAAATGTAAACTATTTTAATCACAATTTGGGATAGGTTACTTCCAGATTAAAAAATATATATATATAGTAGAAGTGGTGTGTGTATAACTCTTAGTAGTTTCTGTAAGATAGAGTACTATTTCCTGATCTTGCTCTTAGATTTAATGATTCTTGGTAATTTTTTTGGCCTGCTGTCCCTCTAACTCACTGACTCTTATGGATTGAGTGGAGGAAATGTAAGATACACACAGTAACTTACATATTCTTCACCATTATTCTAGGGAAGTAGATGTCTCCATTTGAGAAGAGAAAATTGATATAAAGAGTCTAGATGCACCCAACTCAGTCTGCTTAATATATATGATATTATAAAAACAATTGTACTTCAAGGGCTTCCCTGGTGGCGCAGTGGTTGAGAGTCCGCCTGCCGATGCAGGGGACACGGGTTTGTGCCCCGGTCTGGGAAGATCCCACATGCCGCAGAGCGGCTAGGCCCGTGAGCCATGGCCACTGAGCCTGTGCTCCGGAGCCTGTGCTCCGCAAGGGGAGAGGCCACAACAGTGAGAGGCCCGCCTACCGCAAAAAAAAAAAACAAAAAAAACAAAAAACAATTGTACTTCAGAGCTTTTGCTGGATCTACTTTGCCACACTTAGTAGGATATTTATTTTGTATTAACATAGGCTTATTACTATCCCTTGGATGTTTAAACACATTCAGTAATTGACACTATTATACTTTTGTCTGAAACCCCCTCTAAATATCCCTGAATGAATTCTTAACTCAAATTTTTCAACTAATTTGAGAATATTTTTCTCCTTTAACCCTATCCTAGATGAAAGAAACAAACTGCTATTATAAAACTACTGTCAATTTTGTATTATCATCTAATCTACTACTGCCCATTCAAAATTGATGATTTAATATTTTAAAGGAGTATAATTCATTTCAATTAAGTAACGTGGCTTGTGTGAAATTTTCGTGTACTCTTGAGTAAGACTCATACAATTTGTAGCTGGTTTAGAAATTTATTGAAACTTAATGAACACTAAACAGATGTTTATGGGTGTGAGTGAATGTTTATGGGTGTGAGTGGCATCTCCACTCAATTGTAGCTTTTCCTTGGAGATATGCCAAACAGCTGAAAATCAATAGTCAGACCATAATCTTAATCATTTCAAAAATAGCATATCCAACTAGCTTTTAAAAGTGATCATGCAATTTGTTACTCATTCTTTTGGAGGGCCACATATTATTGAAGGAAGGTCAGATAACTTTCTCATCTGTTCTTCCTTTTGTAAGCCAGGCAGCTTTTTTCAATCTGATAAAACTCTTTGAGAGAGAATTCTTTGCTTTCAGAACCTCAGTAGCTCATAAGAAATTCTCTCCAATGAGTGTGTGCTTTTAAAATAATTTTTTCCACTTCATTATATTCTCATTTGCTGCCAATTTGATTTTTTTTCTTTTTTTTTTTTTTTTACTTTTTGGTTGAGAAGTTTCTTGTCCAGCAGAAAGGGACCTAGTCTACTTTAAGGGGAATGGAAAGCCTGCATGATTATGAAGCCAACTAAGTGGAAAGCATCACAGAGGGAAGAACCACACCTCTTTACATGTGTGTTTAAAGCCAAATCTATTCCTTGGATTTCCAGTTGTAAGAAGAGCTATTTTTGAAGGTTTTTATGTATTTGCTATCAAATGACTCTTATCCAATAGAGTAGACATAATTTGTGCTTCTATGTTCACCAGTGAGCTGTGTGATCCAAAACTGTGATTCAGTTTTCTCACCTATATGTTACCAACGATAATGCTTATAAACAAGCTCCAGGACATCAGCTCTACAGATACAAGCATGTCCAGACATGTTTATTTTTTATGCATTTTAACAGAAATAAAAAGTAGAAACACAAGTCCTTTGATACAACTGACTCAGAGTCACATTTTTTTAAAAAAATAGACATAGTCCAGAAACCATATACATTTAGTTGTAAAAACAAACACAATAGCATTTCACAGGTAAATAAGTACTGGCTGTTACTCGGCATACACTATTATGTCACTAAGGCAAGGAAAAGCAATCCTTATCCTAAAGGCTTAAAAATGTCAACAGGCACCAAAAAGTCCATCAGTGAGCACAACTGTCATTTCCATCTTCAGTGCTGAGAGTACTTTTTTTTTTTTTTTTTGGTTTTCTTTCTCTAAATTTTCCTACTACAAAAGAACAAAGGAGCAGGATTCATTTGTTGTTGTCATCTGGCAAGAAATGTGGGAACCCTTCCAAGGATGCTGAGGACCAGTGAACAAGCCCCCAAGATGGGAGTAACAAAACGAAAACAAAGACAAGCAGCTTGGTACCAAGACTGCACAAAGTTGCCAAGATAAGAGCAAGAAATTTTAATTGCATGCAGGAAACAAGAGAAAGTTGAAGAGTCAAATGGCAGAGTCCAAGTGCCAATAGAAAGGTGTTTTTAGCAGCAATACTGTGAAGAAAGGGGAAAAAACAGGTCGACCAGAAAAGCAGCTGTTGCAACAGAGTGTCTTAACTGCGAAGACCATTTACAGTCATTTCCCCTGCAGAAGGTTGGCACTTTCCCCCAAGCCTGACTAAGAATAAGAAATCCTTGTTTCATTTGTCCTTTAATACTTCTGATCCAGAACCCTTGTCAAATGAGCTCTTTTGAACACATTTTTAACATTTTCAGGTTAAATATTAAATAAATAATAGTCACTCTCTTCACATAGTGATTTTTTCTGTGCCAACAGAAACATGCCTCAACTTGCCCATAAAAAATAGATACCATATTTATTCCAAATGCATGCAATCACTGTGATAAAGAAGTAATATATTTTGTTGATATCACAACTTTGAAGAGATATAAAAATGGACACAAAAAATCCTGTATTATAGAAAAGTATTCAGTGTTGCTATTACATTATTTTTGCCACACTTGACACGTATGTGTATTTATGTGCATAAAATGTATTTAATTAATGAGAAAAGTATAAAAATAAGTAAAAATAAAATGTGCATTCTCACTAGAGCATTAAAACCTTCACATTTCAGCCACAATTTTGTCATCTGTAAAATAAAGGCACTGGGCTAAACTGTAATCTTCAGGTTCCTTGAAGTATCCATATTTATGGTCCTAATATTCCAATAACTCAGGCCTGCCATGAGAGCCTCCTAATCTGTCACATTTCCTCTGTGTCTAAAGCCATTCCTCAAATAAAACCAAACTATAAAATGCTACTAATCTAGTGAGTGGCTTTAAAATTATTAAAACGTGCTACCACAGGGCTTTTGGGAAAGCAATTATTTTAAAGACTAAAATTTGAATTTCTTCAAGGCCTCTTATCCGAGGAATATAAAGTAGTTCGACAAACTAAGGTTAATTGTATCCATGTGATAAGTGTTACCGACCCCCCACTTCAGTCAAGCTTGGATTGATTAACCCACTTACCCAATGTATCAAGGAACAAATGGAGTCAGAATACGTAAATGTCTGAACATATTGTGTCCCTGCTCTAATCAGGGACCCAATTTCCCCAAACAAAAATCCTGTTTTAGCCTGAAGAATCTCTCCCATGTTAAAAGCATTAGGGTAAGGGTCTATACTTTCATATATAAGCCACCTTTTCTCTTCTAGGTATGGAAAATTTAATAATTGTAATACTATCAGCAAATACATAGCACTTACTATGTGCTAGGCACTCTTCTAAGTGCTTTATACATATATTAATTCATCTAATCACCACAACAATTCTACAGGTAGATGCCATTATTACCCTGTTTTACAGATTAAAACAAAAACATAAACAAAAAAACTGAGGCACATAATTAACTTGCCCCTCGTCACACGGCAAATAAGCAGCAGAGCTAGGGTTCCATGCAGGTAGTTTGGCTCCAGAGCCCAGGCTCTAAACCACTCCACCACCTGCAACTCAGGGTAAGGAGCACATAAATACTGCACTTCTCTGCATTGTTCGGTTCCCTTCAACTACTTTGTTCGTTTGGCTGCATTTTCTAAGCACTCAATAACTGCAGATGAATGACAGAATACAGAAGTCATTGACTTAAAGAAAAGCAAATATCCATGTACACACAGGAAACAAAATTTAAGAGCAAAATTAAAATAGACTCCTATCCAGTGTAATCTCATGAGTTTATTTAATGACTCAGCCCAGTTTTCATCCATTTGGTATTTCACAACTCCCTGCCTCCCTCTAATTCTTCACCTGAAGGATAAAATGGGGGGAAAAAAAAAAAAGACAATACATTTTGGCAGCATTTTCATTCCCTAGTGCCAAGGACGAATAAGAACAGTGAGTAAGTTCAGTCCTGCATAAACGGGAATTATTTTCTACAGAATTATCAATGAATTAACATCACCAAAAAGATTCAGTGTAAGCCAAAAATTTCTTTCATCTTCAATTCTCATATTGATAGCATCATTTTCAATATATGATTTACAAGATGAAATGTTTTGTTTAGAGTTAAGTAGCTGAAACAGAATGGAAAGATACTCTAGTCCTATTAAACCAGTGCACTTTAAAGCCTGGCCAAACTTAAGTATCGCCAGGAGACTTAAAAAAAAACAAAAACAAAACAAATGCTGGGGCCTCACCTAGAGAGTCTAATTTAATTGGTCAGGGGGAGGCCACACTGGTAGGTTTCAAAGTTTTCCAGGTGATTGAATGTGCAGCCATGCTTGGGAGGCACTTGTTTAAATGCTATCCAGGGCTTCTCAAACTTTAATATGCATATAGAAGTCTTAAGGATCTTATTCAAAATGCAAATGGATGCAAAAAGCCTAGGTTATGGCCTGAGACTGTATTTCTAATGTGCTCCCAGGCAAAGCTGATCCTGCTGGTCTATGGACCACACTTCTGAGCAGCAACCTGCTATCCCTCCATCCATATATACTATAATCAGTATTAAAAGTGAGAAGTGGAAAAGATATTACAGTTGAAGGTGATGTAGAATATTTCACTTTTATATATATAAAGACATAACTTATGTTTAAACAGCAATTTGACCCACAAGAAATGATTATATAACGGGGTTATTGTGAACTAAATGAGCTAATACGCATGAAGCATGAGGGGCTGTTCCTAGCCCAGAATCAGTATTAATTTTTAGCTCTTTCATCACTATTTTATTAACAAATGAGTAGCAATGATGACTACCCATATCAAGAAAACTGAATGCAGATATATAGCTCATTTTCTAGAAAAGTATGGCTTCCATTTGTTCAGTGTTTACATTATGACATTCTCTCCTATACTTAGACCATTTGGTATAGAGATAAAATGTTTGCCCCAGAGTCAAAATTTGACATTCGATAACATGATGCCTGAGATCTGCTTTAACATACTTCACCAAAGAAGAAGAAAAAAGGAATCTATAAAGCAAATACAGTGAAATCAGAATATCTCCATGATTAACTGTGAGTTAAGTACATGGGGGTTAATGGTCCTCTTCTCTCAACCTCTATGTATACCTGAAATTTTTCAAAATAATTTTTAAGTGTTCCACATTTTTTTTTTTTTTTTTTTTTTTTTTTGCGGTCCGCGGGCCTCTCACAGTTGTGGCCTCTCCCGTCGCAGAGCACAGGCTCCGGACGCGCAGGCTCAGTGGCCATGGCTCACGGGCTTAGCTGCTCGGCAGCATGTGGGATCTTCCCGGACCGGGATACGAACCCGTGTCCCCTGAATCAGCAGGCGGACTCTCAACCCCTGCGCCACCAGGGCAGCCCAAGTGTTCTACTTTTGAATCTCAGCTTCACCACTGATTAGTTCTGTGACCATGAACAAATTATTTAACTTCTCTGATCCCCAGAAGATTCTTCAGTAGGTTTTCACATTAGCCACCTGATAAGCTTTTATCACAGGGATTAAAGGAAACAGAATTTTTAAAAAATAACTGACACTAAGCAGGTCACATCATAAAGACAAATTTAATTTTACTCCAAATGGGTCAAATTTAAAGAGAAGCAAAAAGAATGGTAAAGTGTTTCTAAAATAGAAACAGGTGGGTCTATGAAGACTGAAGATGGTTTGCCATCACCCGGCCACTTCATCCTATTATCCCTTTCTTAACAGTCTAGACCAGATTCCATCATAAATAGCAACAAGTAACATATAATGAATTCTCCAGAATGCCGTATCCTGAGATAAATGCATAAAAAGGTTTCTTGCATGACAACACAAGGGTCAACGCATGTCAATCAACTAAGGGTGACCTACAGACAAACATCACATCTAGCTGCTACACTATTGCCCTGACTACAAGTAACACGGCTTTTTCTCACACTCACTACTTTCATTTATGAAAATCTCTGGATAGCAGCTGGGGACAGCAGTTCAGGAGGAAAGTAATATCTTGAATACATGCCAAATAATCAAAAGCAAACTATCACTTCTGGTTCCATCTCTTCACAGGACAGGAGTTCAAATAAGAACAGATGGTACCTTTATTATCTATAACATAATTACATAATCATTTAAAAATATACATTATTGGAGACAATTCCATCATTCCAGAAATAAATCCAATCATTCACAAAACCTCACAGTTGGAAACCTTATATAGAGGGAAAGTGCATAACTTCACAATACACAGTTTAGCATAAGAGTGACAGGGAAAAATTATTTTAGATAGTGGATATATAGTAAGCAATTTATGCACATTTCCATTTTTTAAAGAATATGTAGAAATAATGACACATCAAGTCTCATATCCATTCCAAGTGAATTCTAATCAAATGTTGTCACTAATGGGACTCCAAGGGACATGACTCTCTTCCATAAGAACAAATTCTAAAGCCTGGAATGTACTGCAAATACGCTGGCCTCCCTCTTTAGTTAAAGAAAGAACAAACAGTAAAATGAGTTCAGAAGTCGTACTTTCTAGGGGAACTCTCCAAAGAAGCACTCTGTGTTAATCTCCTACTCTACAATTTCACTCTTAAGACACAAGTTAAAGCCACATTTCAAAAAAAAGTAACCAAGCATGTTTCTTACATATTTTTCATACTGTTCATATACGGAATGAATGGAACGCTTAGTCACTGGTTCTTTTACTTAGATATTCCTATCTGAATACAGACTTACCTGATATTTTTCTTATACTAATAACATTCAAATTATCTATGCGTGCAATAATAAACACTAAGCATAATCATACCATGGTATCAAGTTCCTTAAAAGGTAAAGCTTATTTCAGGCAAGGTCTGGCTCAAGGATTAAAATAAACACACACAGCAGGAAAGTTGTAACGTATATTCTGTTTCTTCAAGCCATGAAATATATATTTATTTATACATATATACTTATAAATAAAAAACAAGAACTGTCAATGAAATACCCTAGTTGTACTGCGCTCTAAGAATTAAGGTTATTCAAATTTTGTCTTCTATGTGTTAATGAACACCTTTAAACCACCACCAAAAAAAAAAAAAAAAAAAGATCATATTTGAAATCCAAGGTTCACAAAAATGTCACAGGGGGTAAAAAGGAGAGGAAAAGAAAATACGAACCTAAGATGATTCCAGCAGGGAAGAAACTTTCCCACATACAAAGGTATTAGCCATGAAGCAAGGGAAAGCCAGAGGCCTCAGAATAAAATTGGAGCTCCTGGAATTTACACTCAGGGCATCAAGGCAGGGTGCTCCATCTTTCGTTCCAGCTGAGCCTGGGACCTACAGCTATTTTACCTGCAAGACTTCCCACAGTCAGTCCAACCAGGTTTAGCTAGATCAGAAATGTGTTTAGCAATCATATGAACAAAGAAATAAATTTCTCTAATCACCTGCCTCAGAGAAGCATTAAAATTCTCAATCTGAATCATCACCCTTCTAACTAATTACAACATTGGTTTAAAAGTGCAACTAGGCTAATCCTCAGCATTCGCCATAGTACAGAATGGTTACAAGTGGTAAATGAAAAGTTCTGACCTCAGAATGATTCGCATTTGCATCTAAAATGCTCCGATGAAACCACATAACTCCCTCCTCAAAATGTTTCATGTGACGTCTCCTTGAAGTGGCTTTCACTTTAGCTATGTGTGGCTTCCTTTATTTGCTTTAGTGACAAAAATATGAAAATGAATATAAAGAAGCAAAGACTCTAAAATGAAGGCCAACAGTAGATACCATAGCCAGCACTAGATTTTTTTTTCATGGTTTTAACCTAGAGGAAAAACTCAAGGTCCAATAAAAATACCTTCTTTATGTAACTCACAGTTAGCACTCTTTTTGTGTTTTAGATTAGTTTGTCTTATAACACCATGATAGGGTCAGCAGTGCCAAGTAAAGCCCGGTTAACAGTCCCATTGTTTGTGAACCTCAGCTACATATTTCTAAAAAGGAAGCCGATATACTTGCCCCATTAGAAAGCTACATTTTTCTCCCACAGGAAAGGCTAATGGTGTTCCACTAAAGTGATTTCCAGCAGTAACAAGATTTTACATAAAAACAAATCCCTGATAAACTCTATTTTCTATCAACTCATTGAGACCAACTAATGAATTTGGCCTTGAGTACACCTGAGCTTAGTGTCATGGTGGTAAAAGTCCAGGATCTGGAGTCCAAACACCTGCTCCACCACTTACTCGCTGCATGACCTTGGAAGGGTACTGAATCTCCCCTAGCCTCAGTGTGATTAGAAGGATAGAGCTAGGTAATGCATGTGCAGGGCATATACATTAATGTTATTAACACTTTTAGAATAGAAAGCTCATGTGTGTGTGTGTGTGTGTGTGTGTGTGTGTGTGTGTGTGTATTCACTTTATTATTTATTTACTTTGAGCGAGATCCTATGGAGAAACAAAGTAGCTGACAAGTTAACAAAGTGTTCTCTTCAAATAAAATCAGGTGAAATAACATATTATAAGACATATGCCATTAATAAACACACCAACTCCCTAACCATTATCGATGGAAAATTCATTCCTTCCACTCCCTGAAATGACAAAAGATTAAAGTAAGTCTCAGGGCAGGCAAAGGCATTGGAAATTTTTTTTTTAATTTATCATTCTAAAGTACAGCTATAGAAAAACACATCAATTAGGTAAGGAAAAGGTCAAGGACAACGATTACTCAAGCACCTCCCTTTTTTTCTTTTTTTAAACAGAAGCCGCAAGTTTTTTATTAACACAGGTGCAGGTGGGATTTTTTCCCATGTTATATATGCAGAACCTAAAATAAAGATTTGTGAACTCACTCATCCAAACTGACTGGCTCCAAAAATTCATTTGGTTGCCAGGCTTAAATAAAGGCCTAGGCAAATCTACTAAGGACATAAATTGGGGCAAATAACTAGAAAGAAGAGGTAAAAGAATCCATATGTTTAAATAAAAGACCTAAAAAGCCTAGAAGCTTATATTATATTATTAGCACAAGCTAATGCTTGTGCTTAGAAGTGTGTAAAATAATTACAAAATCCAGAGTAAAGGAGACCTGGCTTATACGTTTACATGAAAATGCCTGGGGAGATGGATAAGGAAGTCAGGGATTCCATAAGTCAAGCGTACTAGAAAAAGTAATCCAACCTGGGCTACATTAATAAAAAGTATGATATTGGAGGAGAAAAAAAGGAAGTACTGATATCACTACGTTTTAGTGATGATCAGGTATAGCTTTTCCAGTCAATTCGTTTGCTGGAGGGAAAAAAAAAAAAAGATTAATTATGTGCCAGTCATCATGCTAAGCCTGGGGAGATGAAGCAAATAGAGGCTTGTCCTTGAAGATTTCACGGTTAAAGAGAAAGTTGTGTTGCAAATGTTTGTGATACCCTGTGTGTACCAAGTACAAGAGGAAGCACAGACAGCTGTGCCTGAGGGGATCAGAAAAGTAAGTTTTACACAGAAGAAAGACACAATAATGAGCAAGAGTGTTCCATGCAGAGGTACAACAAACAGAAAACCATAGAAGGTATCACCGGGATTTTTAAGTTGTTCAGTTTAGTTCCATCAACTTTATATAGACCAAATAGCCCCATGCATGCAGAATACACATGTGAATAAAAAATGTTCTCCCTGCTCCCAAGGACTTATATTGTAATAAACTGAAGACACTTAAAGTTCAGCACAATGTGACATATGTTATATATACTGTAAATATTTTTGATATTCAGGCAATAAGGGTCAAATCCTATAAAATAAAGAGTTCCTAAAATTCAGTCAGAAAAAGATCACCAAAAATGGGATTAGCTGAATCAGATGTTCATTTTTAAATGATCACTCTAATGATAATGAATGTTAGAGAGGGGACAAGTTTGAAAACAAAGAGACTAATGTTGGGAGGATACTGCTGCACTGGGTGAAGTATTAAAAAGATCTGAACTGAAGGACAGATTTAATTAACTGGACAGATGGTGGTCACATTGCGCCCAGGATAAAAAACACAGGAGAACAAACACCCCACTTTACTTTCACCATATCCATCCACAGCAACTGCTGCATATATGGTTTGAGAGAAAGATCCAGACCAAAGACTAGGTAGCAAATACAGATGTGTTCATCATCAGCCTATAAGCAGAAGCAAATCCTATGAGTGTAAGGAGGTGAAACTGCCTGGAAGAACTTGTAAAGGGATAAAAGAACATTTAGGATTCAATCAAGACAAGCTGACAAGTCAGAGAAAGAGGAAATCCATGAAAGACAAAGAGGACCATGTTTCAGGAAGAAAGAGGTGGCCCACCATGTCAAATATCACAGAGACCAGCAACTGGACAGTCATTGGTGACCTTTGCCATACTGTTTCAGAGGAATGGTAGAGGCCCCCAAACTACAATGGATTTGACAGTGGGTAGGAGGTGACAAAGTATATGCTTTAATGCAGGTTACTTCTAGAAGAAGTACGCTGCGCTTTCAAGGGAGCTGTCCAACAATAAAATAACAATACCTGACAGCTACCGAGGGCTCTTTTCGAGCAGGCAGTAGGGAAGGCATTTCACATACAGTTCCTCTCCTGGCTTACCACCACCTTCAAAATCAGTATTACTGTTTCCACTTTTCAGTTAAGAAAAATTGGGTTCGGGATGATTACATAACTTCCCCATGAACACACAGCTGGCACACGGAGAAAGGAAGATTGAAATGCAGGTTCTGTCAAACCATAAACCAGTACTCTTTCCACACTCTGATGCTGCCTCCCCATCACTGGAAATTAGGGGGCGGATAGGGGGTTATTAACCATTTTACAGGAAGGTCTTTTTTTTTTTTTGGAAGATAGCTAACTAGTTGACTTTAAAAGTCACTTCCACCTTCAATAGCCCATGATTCTCTCATATACCTTGCTCACAGGTAGCTGTAATAGCTACAGAATTTCAGATCTAAATGCTCATCACTCCCTTTGCAGCACTTTTTATGCCATCTTCACTTTAAAGTAAGCCCACGTCCTACCAATGTGCCTATCATGCTACACACAGAGAAAATTAATATCGGCTCCATTTATTTTTGCCAAAAAATGAAAGTACAGTCTCTGAAGACAGTCACTTCCGTTACCGCACTCCACAGCATGCTGCACCTTCTGCTATTAAAGTAATTATAACTTATATTGTGATTTGCTTTCACACCCCACACTGGACAGTAACCTTCAGAGACTGTCTACTTTACTGTAAGCTCTGAGAACATAGCACAGAGCCAGGAAGCAGGGGGCACTAAACCTCTGATGCATGCATGCGTGGACAGAAAGGAAGAATGGATGGAGAGATGGATGGTGTGGTAAGCGAAGGAAATAATATTTTTTAACAGCTATTTTACACTTGATAATGGATTATTTAATCTATTTACCAACTGGGGGATATTACAGTGATATACTTGAAGGAAGCAGTATGGAAAATTGAGTGGTACAAGAGGCATGAGATACGGATTTAAAGAGAAATGAACGTTCACTCACAAAAAGGCTCCTAAAATACACGATATTTCCTGGATTCAATACCACCCAAAGGCAAAAAAAAAAAAAAAAAAAAAAAACTAGTCAATTCACTAAATTATTTTTTAAAGATCAGTTACTTTCGAAACCTCTATCAAGAAGGCCAATCTTATTCTAAATAAGTAATTTATAATGGAACTTCAGGTGTGACCCCCTAGGAGATATTTGAGGAGAGAAAGCTTCATAAGGCACTTTGAAATCACCCCAAAAGTGCCTACCTATATGTTTCAAGATCTATTCAATCTACAGATCTGGCTAGCAAAGGTCTGTTCTCTACTCTCGTCTCAGACTTTTTTTTCTATCGAGACGCATATGACATGACATTCACTTGCACAGAACACTAGCATGAGTGAATCCAGGTTCTAATAAACTATCCTCAAAAATGCTCACGGAAATGAAGGCAAACACTGCCACAGCTTACAAGAATGTCTGATTTCCACTGTGATTAAAGGCATATCGGTAAGATCAAGAGGACTGCAAGCTATGCAAATACCCACCATGACAGCTGCAGCTCGCATCCCTTCCTCTCCCGCATGAGGAAACACATCAGGATGAAGTGAAAGTAACATTTTAAGGCTGAACTTGAATCCACCCTAGTTTATATATAGATATTTTAAAATAAGTCATTTGCAAACTTCTGTACGTCGTTATCAGTAGCTGTTAATACCTCACAGCTGAGTGTAACACAGAAATGTGTTGTGACACTGCAGTTGGAAGCCACTGGCCTCTTTTAGGCCTCGGTGAAACTTAAACTAGTTATCAAATTACAATCGGACTCACTGGGTTAGCCAATTTCAATGGCCTTAGGAGCTGTTTATCAACAACTATGAAAGACAGAGTGTGCCAGAAGTTAGAAGAGGCAGGTTTGGGCTCTGGTCAAGTGGGGTGCTGAGGTGCCTTCATGGTGTGATTTGAAAAGTAAACAAGGAACTTGGCCTGTCCTCAATTACCCCACTAAACCACCGTGGTGTCAGGCTATCACACTGTCTTTAGTACTCGCCTGTATTACAAATAAAAGCAAGCAAAATACAAACAATGCCTACAGAAGTCACTGGTAAAATGCATCTGCTAGCCAGGTTTTCTGGAAAGGTCCTAGTTACAGAGCAGATTAGGTATTCGATACCTTAAAGCCGCAGATGCAGAGGGACTGGGAGAAGATACAATTCAAGGAAAATTCAGTAGGAAGGGCATGAGAAGTAAGGGCATCCCGACGCTGGGGGTCCTCACCAGACAAGGGACATCATGGGATGGATGCTAGACTGGGCCCCCCAAGTGAAGGACTTGAGTTCCAGGAAGTTTAAAGGTCAGCACAAGGGCACAGAAGGGCAAGAACAGCGAAGCAACCAAGCCCATGGTGCTGGAGGTTCCACAGAAGGAAGGAAGCCAAGATGAACCTTTGCCCACTTCCCCAGTTTCAAGAGACCCTGACAACCTGATGTGGTTTTCCAAGAAGGCTCCTGGGATGGGGCAAGGCCCAGAAACCATGACATGTGGGAAAAAGCTAGAAGAGTTAAGAACAGGAAAGCTGTTTTTAGTATCAAATAAGCTCTCTTGTAAAAGACAGAAAAGGTTCATTTCATCGAACTCTGTAGGGCAATGCAAGGAACAACAAACATGTGTGTCAGAGCATCAGACTGAGGTCAAACGTAAGGAAACATCCTGATGGGCAGAAATGGCCAGGATAGAGCAGGAGATCTTAAGAAGTCGGGAGCTCCTTCTCACTAGATATGTTCACAGGCAGTGGAAAACTATCCCTCAGCGAGTCTGGACAGGGGTTCCACACCGGGGATAGCCTGAGCTAGATTTCTGGGGCACTGCCCCATTCTAGGAGTCTGATTTGTTCACTGTGGTTAGGGTCAGACTTGAGCAAGTGTAAGAGATAAAAGGTTTCCCAGATAAACTCCGATCCCTCTCCCCAGTTCACAATCAGAGGACTGGCTCCAGGCTGGACAGAAGTCAGATTTCCAAGGTTTCTTCTAGCTTCAAATTTTCATAATTTTAGTCTCAGATCTCATTTACTCCCAAATAAATGAGGATCATGTATTCTCTCTATTCAGAAGATCCCCACAATGCATTCCAGGGTTAAATGTCCTTGACTGGTTATTAAAAAAAAAAAAATCACCTAAATCCCTAATGCTTCTGAACAGTGTTTTCTCTTATCCACTTGATAGTGGGTGATGGATAACATCTGAGTGTGATCCGCTGTAGAAAGAGACTTTTTAATATGTTAAATCTACAGTTCAATCACCACTCAACCTTTTCTTTTTAAGACTGAAGAATCTCTCAGTTCCCGTCACAATTTAAAATCCTTTAGTCACTCGGAGGGGACCTCGTTCTTTTCCCCCCCAACATATTCCAAATTTTCTACATCCATTTCTAGAAGTGCACTGCAGTGAGAGGGAGCACTCATGCAGAATTCTGATTAGAGGTGAAGACAAGAGCGATCCCCACCGGCTGCTAAACGCAGATCGGCGAAGGCTGACAATGATGAGAGTTTTAGGTAGGAATAGAGTTTCCCTAGTCTTCAGCTCCTTGAAGGAAAAGTATTTCTGTGCTAGGGAGACATTAAATCCTGGCTCATAAACCAGAGCTGGGAAAGCCCCGGCTGGTCTGCTTTAATGGGGAGCCATATGACCAAGTCTGGGCTCGTGCAGATCCATCTGTGGTCCTCTGTGACAGCCATCAGAGCAGGCAGCTCACCATGCTGCCTCCCTGTTGATGTGGATCCCAGGGCCGTGCTTTCCTCAAAGCATTCACCATGCAGATATGCCGTCAGGAGAGCTGACTCACAAGCAGCCTGTACTCCCGGCCTGAAGACTTTTAGTATTATTACACAGACATCTCATATTTGGGCCTGCAGTACGTTTTACATCTCTGTTTTGATTCCTACACGTATTAACCTTTATTCATTTGGATGTGTGCGTTTCTCGAGGTAAGCAATATGATTGTGAAGTGAACCTGGGCCTCCCAGGTGCCTGTCACAAGAGGTCACCCCACAGCCTGGGATCATCTCCAATCTTCCTGAGGAAAAAAAAAACATCGCCTAACTTTGAGTAAATCGACCTATACACCCTTTGACACTGACTCACTGGAAACTAAGCACTCCCTGGGTAAGCCACTATTGCCAGTTATGCTTCTGCAGGCTGGCAATTAGGCAGAAAACATACAACCCCAATTATAAAACAGAGTATTTCAAAACTCATGTGAAAAACACCTTCTACAGGATGGGTGCTTACAAATCAAGAAACTCCTCACGTTTGCGAGCCACCCATGATTTAAGATCCCCAACATTTCAAAACAGAAAAGAACCCTATAATTTAAAATTGTAAATCCCTCTTATCCTTTATCTATTGTTTCATTTATTTAACAATCATGCATCAGATGCCTGTTCTAGGGTAGGCCCTGTGCTAGGGCTAAAGATACAAAGATAAGTGGAACCAACCCCCAGTCTTCTGGGCTCTCCACTTCTGGGGAGGAGAGGCAGTCAGGTAAACAAATCATCACAGCAACATGCTCTATTCAAGGTGTCCGCTGTGAGACCGAAGAGACTGAGTCCCTTCACTCCAGTGAGGGAAGGTATCAGGAGATGTGGGTCCCAGAGGAGGTGACATTTGAACTAAAGCTGTAATAATGAGAATTAAATGATGAGAACTGTTATCATGCCAATAATCAGACCCGCACAGAGAAGGTATGCATGTACTTTAATTTATTAACATTAAATATACATAGCAGACCAACAATGCCAGGTTTAATAATAAAAAGAAATTTAATTCCTTTGTAAAAAGCAAAAAAAATTATAACACAAACTTGAAGCCCTGACTCAGGTTCTGTCATTTTAAGAGAATATATTGTGCTTTTAATTTAATTTGATAAAATGGCATAGCTCACAAGATGTTTAAAACCAAATGTCAATGGATGGCTTAAAGCCCACTTAGGAGAATACAAGGAGTCAGCAGACTTGGTGCCACCTTTTTTAACTTCTCACGGCCCCTGTTTCTTCCCACTAGATAGCATCCAGTGACACTGGGGGGGCACAGTAGGGCAGGAGCTTATGCTGGAGAAGGCTGCATTTCTGGGTTACAAAAGTTTTACAGAAAATGATGAATTGAGATGTAAACAAAGGAAGAGAATTTTGCTTTGTTTTGGTTTCGATTTTTCGTGTTTTGGTTTTTGTCATGAGATTTGCCAGGTCACTGTTCTCTTCAAGTCCAAGTCTGGACCATAATTAAAACACATAAATCACCCAATAAATCAAACACTGAATGTTTAACATATCTTTTCTCATTCGTCAAAAATTGATCGGCCTAAGGAGAAATACAACAGAAACTGAAAGAAAGCTTTCAGGTTCAAGTTAATATGCTAAGTTGAAAAGGATTTAGCCTTTTAAACTCAGCTGGCATAAAGCCAGTCCAAATGACCAAACAACAAAACTGCCCTCAATCTATGTCACCTTCGTAATGCCTTCTTCTCATACTCCATTCCCTGATGTCGCTGGAGAAAGCAGCATTCCAATTAACCAGGCAGTCACCATATAGAGCCATCTACAGAGAATCAAAATTTATATAACGCACTCAAAATAAACATATGATGTGTCTCCATTTATGGCTTCAGGAGACACGTGATAATTTTGCATTGCCCAAATCATTCAACAAGAATTTATTCAGTGCCCAAAGTGCAAGGCATTGAGCTAGGCACTATTAGCTAGGCACTGTATTTCCCAAACTAAAAGTTTGAATACGCATTTTAACAAATCATTTTATGTAACATGCAAGTAAATGCAGCAACCATGGGAGATACAGTTTAGACACTGACATACTAAAATTTCCAAAACATTCCAATACCACATAGAGACAACTGAACATTTTAAATCAGAAGTAGTTGCTCCTCCCAAAAAGAAAAACTGGAGCTATACAGTCACTGTAGAAAGAGACTCTTTAACTCTTAGAATCCTGGAGCTGATGGGAAATTTCTTTTAAATTTGGCTCCATATGAATAAAATATTCTCTCTGAACATCAACCATCATTCTTCGGGTTTCACAACTATAGAAAGTATCTGAAATTGACAAACATTGAAAGGTGGTATGTCGTAATCTGGAGGCAGCTGTTAACGTAAATCTTTGGTAATTTACTTATTTGTTTTGCTCTTTTGCAGAGACATGCAGAATTTCCAGATGTAAGGGATAGAAGTTCAAAGAAAGTCAGAGAGACCACCTTTTAAAATAGAGTAAAATATATTTTTCTGTGAGGCAAAAGCATGGACTAGGGAAATAAAAAGGAAAACACAAAGTTCTATTCCTCTCTATGATGGTCTCAAAAGGAATCCATCCAATTCCAAAAACATAGCATTTTAATAACTGATAACTGCTTCCTCAGAGTTTGTATTTTTTAAAAAATACCTGCATGTGCACTTGTGAAATGGATTTGAGATTCCAGCAATAGGTCTAAGTCCTCAAGTTGATAGTCCACCTGCTTTAAGCCATTATTCAGAACCCCTAACCATGGAGGAATATGAAATTTTTAATTTGATTTCTTATATGAAATATAGTGGATGGCTTATCAATGAATACAGCCTGTATGAATACAGGAGATGGAAATATTGTAAAATAAAATGGGTTAAAAATGCCAAAATGCAAAGAATATTAAAGACAGTTTACAAACTGAAACCCTGTTTCAGTCTACATCATTCCTACCTGATGACTGTGTTTTAAAAAAGGAGTAGATCGCCTAAGAAACACTGGCTCCTGGGCTTCCCTGGTGGCGCAGTGGTTGAGAGTCCGCCTGCCGATACAGGGGACACGGGTTCGTGCCCCGGTCCGGGAAGATCCCACATGCCGCGGAGCGGCTGGGCCTGTGAGCCATGGCCGCTGAGCCTGCGTGTCCGGAGCCTGTGCTCCGTAACGGGAGAGGCCACAGCAGTGAGAGGCCCGCGTACCGCAAAAAAAAAAAAAAAAAACACTTCTTCCTATTTTCTAGAGCTTTCCCTAGAAATTAACAAAATCCTCAAATATGGGCCATTATCTGTAGTTCAGACAAACAGTCTTACAATAACACCTTTCAAAATAAAAGTAAATAAAACTCCTTACCAGGAGAGTACGCTATTTCTATTTCTGCATATATATTGACATGAATAGAAAACACTGTTTAACAGTTTTCCTTTCGTAAACTTCATGCCAAGATCAAACCAGATTATAACATTTATCATCAGAATTTAAATTTCTGCTAAATATAAAGATATAAAAGCTTCTCCTAATAAAACTATTTTATATAGCCAGTAATTCAATAAAGAAAATTTCAAAACAAAATGTGATATCATAAATATCTCTAAAAGAAGTGACAGTTTCAAACAGATGCTCAAGAGAGAAGAGCATCTTTGCCAAAGGGAAGAATTTGCTTACACTCACCTCCATTCTAGTCCTGTGACCAACCATTCTATCTATTCTGGCTCCATTTCTTCAAGCATAAAATAAATGTCACATGAGCTACCACTGTAGACCCCAGGCATTCATGAATTTCAATATTAATGGTTCTGACTATTCTTGAGTGACCCTGAAAATACATTAACACGCTGTCATTTGTAATTCTGGGTCAGCAGTGACTGAATTGCCATTCCCAGGTGAGTGGACCAAGGGTAACCTTCCAGGCTCTCAACTCCCATTAGATGATCTTCGGGTTCTCACAGGTGAGTGGCGGGTACAACTGCTGCCCATTTACATATAGGAAAAGTAGCCTGTGATGTTATTAACACGTAACAGTGGAATTATAGGAAGCTGGAACTCAAAATCTCACTGTATTCTTCTGGAACATCAGGAGAATGCTACACTAGAAAGCTGCTGAAAAAATTACAAAATGATTTTTTAGTTTTTATCAAAGTTCCATGTCACTTAACTGGATTTGCTAAAAGGAGACTATGTCTAGAAAAATGCTGTTTTCCAATGAGGTCACTCTAAATGGATTCTTTATTTGGTTTCATAATTAGTTTCAACGTTACACATGGCTGACACAAAAAAGATAAGGAAAAGTAGAAGAGGCCAATTATAAAAGCTATAAACGCATACTATGTCAGTCATATTGCATATCTCTAAAATTACAAATAAAAGCACATCATAAACAAACAGATCTTAAAAGGCATATTTTTAAACTAATCTAAACAAATGTCAGAGTGAACCTCTAACTAGAGTCTAAGGTGTTACTTTTTTCACATTTTAACTGGATGTCTTAGATTGTTCTTTAAAGCAGAGGTTCTTCCCACAGTTCCCAAAACACTATTATTTTTTTAAACGTTAATTCTTCTAACTGATGGCACTGGAATTTCCCTGAATCCCAGCTGCAACTGTTGCCTTAAGCCTTAAGTTTACAGAATGTTTTGAAAACAATGCACTTGTGTTATATTTACTTTATAGTAGAAATTCTGAAAGGATTAAGGAATAGATCAATCTAATTTGTAATTAACAGCATTAATTTGCATGCTGTTCATTAAGTCCTGAAAAGAATTTGTTCTCTTTTGAAGGATATTCACCATGCCCAAATCGTGTTGCTTATAGTATTAATTAGATGAGCAGTCAGTCCCCTTTCTTCACATCCAGTGCTGATGTAAACTTCAGCCACCAAACAATGACATTTAGTCAAAGTTTCAATTAATGACACTGAATTAATGCAGTTTTACTATACTCAAATGGAAAACCAGATACATGGAAAAACTCAACTGATGGTAACAAACATCAGTAAAATAAATTCACAATGAGCTCTTCTTGACACACTGCAAAGAATTGGAGTCATTTAATATTCCATTTCAAGATCCAAACATGACAGTTATCACTGAGGTACCATATTTTTGTTTTCTTTAATTAAGTAGTATTACCAGCCTCATTGAGCTAGAAACACTAGTGGCTTGAATCCCTATTTACTTAACATTTTACTTAGCTACAATCGTCTTGCTTATAAGATCCTAGATAGCTTTCCAGAATTTCTCTATGTGTACTTTGTCTACACAAATACTATATAAGCTGACAATACACAGAAGGACAGCTCCTTTTTTTGCATTCCCAAGAGTTGAAAGCAATCTGATATAAAGCACAAGAGTCCCCTAGCTAGAGCTTTTGAGAAATCCCCCAAAACACTTCCCAGGAACTGACCCCTCAACAACCTACCGTGGTATCTGGAATTTCTACCATTAAAGTCAGTTTGGGTTAAGGTAAAAGGCCCATTACAAAATACCTGGAGATGGGAAGAGAGGAAGGGGCAAGAGATATAACAAAGCAGCAGACTTGTCACATACAGTTCGATTTCCTCCAAGTGTTTAACTGTCATATAAGCAAAGTTCTACAGCCCAGCCCGTAGGGAATGTTAGGGCCGCACGAAGAAGAGTTAAAGACAGGAACAGGCAGGGAGACATGAAGGGAAGCCAGAGTTTGGAACAAGGCCCGTGGAGCACCACTGAAGAGAAAAAACCAGACTATGGGTTGTATTAAGGGAGGAGAGGGGGAAATAGTTATTCTTCTGTTTATTGACTTCTGTCTTTTGCCTTATAATTATACAATGTTTCTTTTTAAAAATATAAAACAGTAAATGGATCAAACTCTTCTGCTTTCCAACAAATGGCACTACCAAGATGTTTTCTCTGCATTGTTTTACTCTCCATTGTTTTTATGCAAGAACAGACAAAATGAAACAGCCCAAGTTTTGCTAGATGAAGTAACTTTCTTTCTGACGTTATCTAAACGAATGCTTTTCCTCTCCAATGCTGCCATGCCCTTCCATTTTTAAGGTTTAAAAACTGACCAGGGTCTGTGAACACACTCAAGAAGATGCTGAAAATCTGAAAAACTACAGTCAGTCGAGACTAAAACTCAACCTGCCTACCTTTCTAAAGTTGCATTCTGGAAACACAAATCAAGAAGGCCGTCACATCATCGCATTACTACAAACAAAACCGCAAGCACAGCTTTATTTGTAAACAGCAGTTTGTTATACAACAAAAACCAGATCACACTAATGAAGATAACTGTAAACAAACGCCATGGCCTGCCGCAGTAATAATCATCCGAATTCTTCTTACTTCTACTTGTGACTCAATGTTATCTGTACTTTATAAAGTGAAAGAATACTTAAGGAGCACAAAAATTTCACTCGCCTACTTTAAAAACATAAGTCAATCTCAGACCACTGAGATAAAAGTTCTACCAAATTTAGAGTAAAGTCATGGCTTCATGGCTTCGTGAACTATGTCTTACTGAATTTTTGCAAATGTGAAAAATCGTTTGGTAACCTGTATTCCATTCTGCAAACATGTACTTCCTACTCATTAAGCATATACATATGTTCTCACATGGAAATGCTATGTCATAGAAGACTGATAATCAAAATAGATTATCATCTCAAATGATGGTAAAAATCATACGTATGACGAAATGTCAAATCCAACTTTCAATAATGCCTCTTAAGCCAACCATATAAAGTCTATTAGAAAGCATAAGAGGAATAGCAGTAGTATATCCACCTTAACATCAGGATTCATCATAAAACCTTTCCTATAAACAAAATTTCACATCAAGATCCCTATCAAAATATATGCAAAATTAACTTTTCCTATTTTGAATCTATTACATCCAACTGCATTTCAGTTCTGCAAAAATAGGTAAATCAAAGTTTTTTGAATTATGGGTGGTCATGTGTATGTATAATGAAAAGCCATTTACGATAGTATGTATATAATACAGTACTGTAAAAAGGCAAGACAAAATAGCCATGGAATGGTTCAATGGGCTCTTTCAGGTCAACTGGTAAAGACATCAAGCCAGAATGTATGAACAATTATTTTCACATTCTTCACTTGATGATAATTTTACATTTACATTAAGAAACCATACTCTGCGATTTAAAACAGAGAACTGACCTTATGTGTACACATATGAGTGTTTTCTAATTGCTGACACATTTACTGCTATCATTTTAATTGTAAGCTTTACATCAAGTGTTTTGAAAAAAGGTAATCTCAACATACAGATTGGCGTTACACTTAAACTTCACACCTTAGGGAGATATTTGTTATCCTCTAATATTTCAGCAAAAGGTCTTAATTTTTGAAAATGTCAACAGAGGTCCTTAACACAAAACATAGTTCTTTTGAATGAATGTGAATTGACTGTTTACATTAGAATTCATGCCTGCAGAAAGAATAGCTGTGCATCAGTAGATTTATTTCAAGTCATTTTTTAAGAGATATTACCTCCTTATTTTGATGGGTCTGTGAGTACTGCACTGAAGCAGGAATGATTCTAATAGAACCAAAACAAGAGAAGAGAGAAACCACACATACACACACTCACACGCACATTACTTTAAAAAAAAAAAAAAAAACTGAGCAAACCTGAGTGAAGCAATGAATAGTTCCGCAGCCCCATAAGGACTTATGCATCCTGCATGGTCTTTAGACTGCTGGGTTACTTCACCTAAGTGCTCATGGTGCATACGGCTTCATTGCCTTGCACTCTACTTGCATACTCAGGCCACATTAGATACTATCTCTGTTCTGCACAAAACACACAGGCATATACACACACACACTTTCTCTCTACACCGTCCAGTGCTGTTTCCAATTTCAGAGGCCCGCTCTGCGCGTAGCCCGTGCCCATCCCTACTCTGCTCTGCGTCCTGACTCCAGGAACGTAGGGCACTACATTAAGTAGGGGTACTACTTAATCCTGGTGTATCTGCTCTGTGGCCTCATCCTTCCAGGATTCACAGGATGATTCCTCCCCCACTCCACCACGGAATACAACGGAGACGGCGGATTCCCCGGTGCGAGAGAGGAGACCACTACCTGTCCCCTTCCTCACCCCACGCATCCCGGCTTCTCTTCGCCAGAAACCCCAGGGCCCTCGCCGCCAGGAGTCTGTGATCCCGGGGGGAGGGAGAAGAGCCAATGACAAGAATCAAATAGCCCGTTAACAAGCGGGTGCCAGGAGCACGGAAGAAGTGAGCGGGGTGAGGTTACCACCGGGGAGGTGTGCTCCAGCAGGGCACCCTTCAAGAGCAATGACAGCTCGGCGGGGGCAGGCTGGGGGCGGCGAGGGAAGCTGGGGAACCGCTTTCCGTGTCTCTCTCAGGGCCTGCGGGGGAATCCCGGGGCGGCAGCGGATGGGCTCTCGGGTCGTTCCCCGCCTCCCACGCCCCCTGCGCGTCCCCTCCGCCACCCCCTCCCTGCGGCCGCCCCCGCCCCGCGCGGAAGGACGCGCCGGGCTCCCCCCACGCTCTCCCGCTCTCTCGCGAGTCCTGTGCGGGCCCTTTCAGGGGGAAGGGAAGAGGGAGGGGGCGCGGAGGGAATTGCTGCAATGGAGCGCCGAGAGAACCCTGCCCGAACGAGGCAGGCGGTGGAAAGCCACGGCCACATAAAAATGCCATATTAATTTCTGAAAAGCCATAAATCACCCCTCCCTCTGCAAAAGAAAACCATAAACCCGATCCCATGCAAGACTGCGAGCAGCCACCCACTTCCTATTTCTGTCACAGCAGCTACACCCTGCCAGCAACCACCCCCCGGGCGCCCCCTCCCGCCACCGCCACCGCCAACCCCGCCACCGCCTCCCCTCGGCTCAGCCATTTGCCAAATGACGCCCCCGTTACATAAAAATGCCCCAAGGGGGGCCGGGTAGGAAGCCTGGGGGAAGGGCGCGCGAGGGAGGGGGATTCGAGGGTTGCACAATATCCTAGAAGGTCCGTGGCTGGAGCCGGGAGAGAACCCGGGGGGGGGGGGGGGGGAGGGGAGGTGAGCCGCCCGGCGCCTGCGGCACACGGTGCACCCGGGCGACCGCGGCGCGCCGCTTACCTTTCACCACCCTGTCGGTCGTCGACAACTTGGGATCAATTGCCTTGGGCTCGGACATCTCCGGCCGCCGGGGGACAGCGACGCGCTGCTCGTCCGTCCTACTGCACACCCCGACCGGACCGGCGGGCCAGACACTCAACGCCGCCGCCGCGCTGCAAACCGCTTGGCTGGAGGTCTGGGCTCTGAGCTGGCTTGAAAGTTACTGCCTTCTCCGCGCGTCCCTCCTCCTCCTTCGCCGCCGCCGCCTTCACTCCTCCTCCGCCGCCGCCGCCAGCCCCGCCGACTCTGCTCCGGGCTGCGCGTGTGTGGTGGTTATTTATTTATTTTCTAAGCACGCCTCTCGGTTCTTCTTTTATTCTTGGGGGAAGGGGGATGGGGAGGGGAAGCGCACACACGAGCACCCACCCCGGCACGGAGATCGGGCACCGCGGAATGGAGCCCCACGCGCGCACACTGCCGGGATTAAGACCGATCACATGGGGAGGGCCGGGGGCGAGGGAGGAGAGGCAGGGCCGCCGATGTCAGTGCCACCAGCCGCGCCTCGGCGTCCCCGGCGGCGGAGAGGCGGCCGCCGCTGCTGCTGCTGCTGCTGCTGCCGCCGCCGCCGCTGCCGCCGCTGCCGCTGCCGCTGCCGCTGCCGCTGCCGCTGCTTCCCCACACAGAGCACCGCCGCTGAAAGGCGGCCGCCGGAGACGTCCCGCCGCCGCTCTCGGTCGCGCTCGCCTCTGCCTCCCCTCGCTGCTCCTTCACTCACACAGGCACAGCCGCGGAGCTCGGCAGACACAGTCCCTGGCGCAACCTACCCTCCGCCACCGCCACCGCCGCCGCCGCCGCCGCCGCCGCCGCCACAGCTCACCGCCTCCGCCTCCTCCCCTTCCTCCTCCCGGCCCCCGCCTCTAGCTCTCCGGCCACCTCCTCCTCCCCGCGGAGCCCGCCCCCTACTCCCCCGACGTTGGAGCTGCAGGCGCTCATTGGCTAGCGTGCGCGTCACTCACTGCCAGCGGCGCTCCCTTCTGGTCCCGCCTCCCGCTCCTCCTCCTTGTCTCCGCCCCCGTTCTGTTTTCTCGCGGCTGCCAGTCGAGCGGGTCTGCTGCCTCCACCGCCCAGTCTCCGCTCAGGTGTCACTGTTACTGGCAGCCCGGGATTAGGGAAGGAGAATGGGCAGGGGGTCGCGGCTGGGAGGAGAGAGGCTCTACCATGCCACCCCCAGCCCCATTTGGCCTCGTCCCCTGGACCCCGCACACACACCCCGCGCCGCTCTGGCAACCGTGCCTGGTCGGCTGGGTTAAGCCGCAGTGTGAGTAGCCAAGTGCGGAGGGTGTCTCCGGGTGTGTGCGTGGCCCGCGAGAGGGCAAGAAGGGAGGAGGCGGAGGGAGGAGGGAAGAGGGTGGGGGTGAGAGGCGACCGAGAGAGGGCGGAGGAAGGAAGAGCGCGAGGAGCTCCGGGGCCCGCCGCACAGCTGCTGTCGCTGCCTCAGCTGTCCAGAGAGAAGCGCCAAAACGGGGACGAATAAACAACTTACCTTGGAGAAACGGGCTCCGCCTGTGATGGGTGTACGGTGGTTTTCCTGTTGGGGCCTTTGTGGGGCGTGGTGTAGTGGTTATTAAGGTTTCCCACCCGTGCATCCACACCTCCCGAGGAACAGCCGCTCCCGGGCGTCTCCGGCCAGGGACGTGGCGGAGAGTGCGGGACGCTATAGGACGGGGGACCGGGCTGTCCACTGAGGATGGGGACGGGAGTCCAAGCGACCCTGGGCAACTCTGAGTTACCTGGGGCAGCCCTGCTGGTCTCCAGGGAGAAATGGGGATGCGAGGGGTGGAGAAACACCGGAGAGGGTCGCCTTTTCCCTGTTGACACTGCACACCCCGCGACTGGTCGTAACTGGTGACCCCACGTCTCCCTTCCCGTCTCCCTTCCCAGCACCCGATACCCACCTGGTGCTTCTGGTACCTGCAGGGCACTGAAGCCCAAAGTGGGTCCCCATTCTGGTATCCTCCCGTTGGAAGGAGTGTGGAGGATGGAATGGGAGGTGTGGACGGCCAAAGAGTGACAGTGGCCCAAATGCTCCCTTCTGACCTGCCTGCTGCGCCACAGAAGGAGGAGCAGGTCTCCCTCTGCAAGAAGGTCACCTCTCCGCAGCCCCTCTCCCCAATCAACCTCAGCACCAAGGACCAAGGACCAGCAGAGGCTGGAGACAGGGATTAGATAAAGTTCAAACCCGAAAAGAAGTTTTAGGAATTGGCTGATGACACTGGAGTGTGGCTTCAGCGGTGTGGCCTGCAAGGAATAGGGGCTCACACTAGGAGGCAGGTGAGCCTCTATGGAGGCCTTTTTAGCAAAAGGAGACCGCGCAGGGTATGTCCCTGACTTAGGGAGACTGCCATTGGCTCCAAATTCTGCTGCCCAATTCACAACCCTAGGATTGTTTTGTGGTAATTAGGCAGACAGTACATTCAGTAAATACGTATCCTGCTCTTTTTATATGCCAGACACTGTGATAGGTAATTTGTGTGGGGTGGGGAATTGAAAAGGGCCCTTGCCAGTAATAAAGCCTAGTCCAGTAGAACTGTCATAAAAATATGAGCTCTGAGAGGCCAGTGTATTGCCTCAGGAAGGGACTGTTAACAAACCTCCTGAGCACAGGCAGAGCTAGTTGCGAAGGCAGATTTGGGAAGTTGGTCCCTGGCCAGATGGCACACAGCAAGGCAGGGATGCCAAGACCTGTGGGTGAAGAAGAGGGCCTGCTTGAGGCAAGGGCAGGAAACCATGTCCAGGTATGCTCACTTCCAATGCCGCAATGTTCTTTCCCACGTATTGCAAACAGAGATACAGTTCCCACCATTATTTGGACTCACTTTTCAGGTATTTTAAAAAAAAAAAGAAAAACATACCTTTGAACCAAGCTCAGAGACTTAAAAAGTCAGCACCATAGAAAAGTTTTATGAAACAGATAGGAAATTAAGGCACACTTTTCAGGCACACCCTTCAGTCTGCTACAAGTCTAGGACACCTCCTAGCTGAGGTATGTGTGGTAAAAAAAAAAAAGTTATGAATCATAATCACTTTATAACACAGCTTATTATCATCATGTGCCTTTAATGCGTGTGTCTGGTTCCACACTGTTGCAACACAGACACATCTTCTTAATCAAAATTAAACCCTACTCTAAGGAAAACTAGACAGCAGCATATTAACTACAGACTAGTTATGTCCACGTAGCTGGCCTACTGATAGAGCCAAATCATCTTTTTTATTTAGATATTTTCAGGTGTCCTACTATCTGCTACTGACAATTTTTTTTATCCTGTTAGATTGCCCAAGAAGTCCTTGATTATATTACCTCTTGCATCAGATCACCTTAGACCTGGAATTTACATTTTCAAAAAGTTACTGCAATTCCTGGATGCTGACTTTGACAATGTCCTCTGTTTATGAAGAAAAAGAGAGAGAAAAAAAATCTTGGCAAAAAACAACTTACTGTCTACCAAAAGTTGTATTTCCCTTTCTTTAGTATACTTCTCTCTGCAAAGCATCTGGCTAGGTAGGGACTCCATTTCCAGGCCTGCACCTGCTTGCATCTGAGTGGGTCCATGAGACTAGTTCTGGTCAATGGGCTGTGGGCTGAAGTGTTTCATCACTTTCCAGCTAAGGCCGTTAAGCAGCAGATATGCATTCTCTAGCCCATGGGCTCCCATCCTATAGCTGGATTCAGAGGCTTCTAGGGTCCTGGAGAAGGTGTAACCTCAAATGGAAAGAGCTCAGTGCCTAAACTACGACATAGAGAAATGCTGCCCACCTACTAGAAATCTGCATTGGACTTTACATGAAGAAAAAATAAACTCTTAGTGTTGCTCCATTGAAATGTGGGGATATGTCTGTTAGGGGAGCACACAAAATTAGCACACAAATTAGCACACAAAAGTTATTTATGTTAGTTCAAAAAGTAAAATCCAGAATTATTGTGTATCTGTTATATAACTACAAGAAGACTAAAAATATTCTTATTTTTTTAAACACATGAGCATCAAACTTTGTTTTTTTGTAAAGAACTATTGATTTGCCAGTTGCGTTTCGAACACCTGTTCTGTGCAAGGTACTGTGCTGCTAGATAATGCATAAATGTATAAAGGAGTCAAGATTTAGTCCTTTCGTTCAAGGATCTCAAGGTCTTGTTATACAAGAGTTGTACATATTTTATCTCTGCAAACATTTAGGTGTAAGGTGCTATTTCATCAGAACTAATTATGAACATAAATATGTATGAGAAAACAAACTATTGAGGATTTGGAGTCACCTATGCATTCAAATGCTCCAAGTCACAGCTTACCTCCATTGGTACAAATTATCGTAAATGAATAATGTTTTAGTTTGCTATTAAGTGCTCTGCTAGATCTAGAAGCTTTTGTTTTAAGAAAAAAAGTAAAGATATTTCATTTTGTACCCTGTTTTGAGAATAACCAGCTTTTGAAATTTTCGACTTTCCTTTGGTTCTTGGATGAATTACTATCATTTTGACTTTAAGAGCTGATTAGTAACTTCCGGTTTCGACTCTTCTGAGACACGCACTTCGTTCTGAGTAGTTGATGGCAGACAGCAGCATGTCTGACCTATTCTCACCTGAGATGAGGGAGCATAGTGCTGAAGGACCTTGTAGACAGCCAATCCTGGCAGAGCCATGAATGTGTATGAGAATTCGATTTATTATCTTTAAGCTAATTCCTCTGACATGCACTTTTAACATGTTCTACCCTATTCACTGTAGAGGCTCTATGAAATATATATTCAACATGGATTTTATTTGAGGTTTAAACTAAAAGTGCTTCTTATTGTTTATCTTTTGGATTGCTCTTGAAATTTTATTGAGCCTTGTTTTTTTCCAGAAGATAGTTTTACTCATTTAGGAAAATTATTTTTCAAAGAACATAAAAAATTGTTATACCAAATGTATTCAGGAATAAATTTGGTTTTTTTTTCTCCGTCAGGGACCAATCTATAACTTATGGAATTGTATGCTAAGTTTAATATGGAGAGGATATATTTTATGTAAAATTTGGCAAGACTATGGGCAATCATTATTAATTTGGATTTAATAAACATATTTTTATATTTGTTTTATTTGTATTTATACCTTCATCTCATATCCCAGTTCTGGGCACACAGTAAATGCTCAACAAATTTTGTTCAGTGAATTTA
The DNA here is from genome assembly GCF_949752795.1 of Hyperoodon ampullatus. Classification (NCBI taxonomy): domain Eukaryota; kingdom Metazoa; phylum Chordata; class Mammalia; order Artiodactyla; family Ziphiidae; genus Hyperoodon; species Hyperoodon ampullatus. Next base: position 15,491,692 of record NC_136914.1, on the reverse strand, counting down.
AAAGTCTTTTGTCATCCAATATATGAGGCACTAGAGTAAGTACCACAGCCCCTACTCTCAGAGATATTTTAATATTACTAATATATATTAAAAAATATTTTTATATCTATATATTATATCTATCTATATATCTATATCTATATATACATACACACACACTGGAGAGAAATCTTATAGCCCTTTCTCTTAGATAGTTTGAATTCTAATTTTATTATTAATTTAAAAATTATGAATAGATTAATGGTGTCAAGTCATAAATGTTCACATTTAAAATAACTATATACGTTGTATTATATTGATAACCTAAGAACTATTCATGCTGTAAAACTTTATGTATTCTGGCTTTTCTAAACTCAGAATTTCAGAATAGTTGACCTGAAATGAGCTGAAGTTTACACTTGAAGTGCTTTGAGAACAACTTCAAGACCAACATCAAATGACTTAGCAATCAAACTAAAGATACCATGTTGTAGAAGACCTGATAAATCAACTTAGGACAAACTTTCTCAAGTCCTCTAAAAGCACATTTGCATATACAAAATCAATATAGTAATTAGAAATGAGTTTCACTCTTTAAAGCTAACAGAAATTTAACCTTACCCCAAGTAAGTTTTGCCCATTATCGATTGGAAATTCATGAATTTGCAAGTAAACATTCTATTAAAAAAGAATCTTGCACTCAGTCTAGCCATCTTCCCATTTACTTCTAATTAGTGGGGTTTTATTTTGCTAGTATTCATGGTTATTGGAAATCCTATATTCAATAGGCATTTATTGAACACCTATGCATATCAACACTGGGAATACAGTAGGAAAATATCAAAGTCTCTCCATTCATAAACCTTACATTCCAGTGAGGAGAGACAGATGATTAAAAGTAACAATTAAAAACAATTACACATACAGGTGAATGAAATGGTAAAAATCACGTACAGTGGTAACAACACTGGAAGGAGTGGTTGGCAAAGTGGTGTTACTGTTGTGGACAGATTGTTTAGGGAAGACCTCTCTGAGAAGGTATTATTTCAAGAGAGTCAAATGAAGTAAGGACAGTATCTATGTAGCTATCTGGAAAAGGAGTGTTCCAGGTTGAAGAAACCACATGTGCAAAGGCCCTGATGTAAGAGTCTGACATTTTTAAAGAACTGTCAAAGGAGGTCAGTGTAGCTGGTGCACAAGAGAGAGTGGTACAAGATGAGGTCAGAGAGGTGATGTAGGGTCAGATCATATAGGGCCTCGTAGAACATAAAAAACTTCTAAACATTATTCTGGTGAAATAAGCGGTATTTTATTAGGAAAGGGATATGATATGATTTAAACTTAAAGAATAACCTCGCTCTTCTGTAAGAACTGACCCTGGATGCAGTGGTTGGAAGGGAGCAGGGGTGGAAATGAGAACACCAAGTAAGAGACTATTGTCACAATCCAGGCTAGAAATAAGGTACTTTGGATTATCGAGTTTAGAAGGAAGTGGTGAAAGCTATCTTATTCCAAATATATCTTAAAGCAGAGCTAACAGATTTGCTGATGGATTGGATAGACTTTGTGGGAAAATAAAAAAGAGGAGTCGAGAACTCCAAAGTTTGGGGTCTGAGCAAAAAAAAAAAGATAGTGTTACCATTTCCTGAGAGAGGTAATATTGGAAATGAAGAGCGTATTTTGTGGAGAAGATCTAAAGCTAGTTTTAGATATGTTAACTTTGAGATGCATATTATATGTGGACATGGAGATGGCATATAGGGAATTGTATATATGAATCTGGACTTGAGAGGAAAGAGCCAGGCTGGTGAGTAGTCGTGGCATTTTAGTAGTTCTTTATTTTAGTTAGGTGGTAGGGAGAAGAGGAGGGGCCCGCAAATCTGGCAGAAAGGAGTAGCTTCTGGGGGAGAAATGTGGTATCTTTGAGGTCAAGCAAACGAAGTGTCAACAATGCTGAAGATTTGAGTAAAATGACAACTGAGAATTGACTACTGGTTTTGACAAAAGGTGAGTTCACTGGTGATTCTAACAAGCAGTCTTTATACCTATCTAAAATAGCACCTCATCAGTCTCTGCCTCTTTATACTGACTTAGCCCCTTTTTTATATTTATAATTTCTTGACAGTACATGTGCGGGTATGCTATGTCTGTGATGTGTTTGTCTGTCTTCCTGAAACTAGATGACATGACCCTTGAGGGAGGGGAATTTGTCTTGTTCCCATTTGAATCTCCATGGTTAACAGCTGTTTATTGAAAGAATGGGCTTACAATGCTAGCCCAGGTTAGTTTTTCTTATTTTCTCAGCAGTTGAAATAAGCATTTCAAGGGGGTTGGGGGTGGGAGGGTTAAGTGAATGTGGTCAAAAGGTACAGATGTCCAGAAATAAGATAAATAACCTCTGGGGATGTAAAGTAAAACATGTTGACTCTAGTTAGTAACACTGTATCATATATTTGAAAGTTGCTAAGAGAGTAGATCTTAAAAGTTCTCATCACAAGGGAAAAAATTGTAACTATGTGAGGTGATGGATGTTAACTAATCTTATGATGGTAATCATTTTGCATTTGTAGAGAAAAGTAAAAATTCATGTTTAGATTTTTTTTTAATTACAAAAATCAACTTTAATAGAGTAAAAAGAATTGACTCAGACCTCCAGGATGAGAAATGGGATGGGAATTCAGGAATTCCGTTTTCATGTGAGGTATGTCTCTCACATGTCCCCATTGTAAGAATAATTACACATGTAAATCCAGGGGAGGACCCAGTATTACTCATAGCTCCTCTTTCTTCAAATACACAAAGAGTTCTATTGTTTGAAACATTTGAATTATTCCCTAGTGATAAATTAGGCCAGACATTAGCAATTTTCAGGGAGGAAGTGGGTAGAATTGGGTGATGGTTGTTTAGAAGCAGACCCTCAAAAGAGATTCCTTCTCTCTTTCAGGGTGTCCCTGATGTCCAGCCCACAGAAGTGTAAACAGTCAGGGAAATTGTGCTAGATAGGCTTTCAGGTGCCTGTCCTGCCCACTCCCATCTTAGATAAAATGCCCCAGCCACGGCACCTGCTGAGTGATCATCAATTCACAGGTTCAATTGCTGTCATCACAGAGGATTGGACCAGGGTGGGTGAATATCTAACTAGAGAACATCTAAGGACCAGTGACCTTAACTTCCCAAAACTAATTTGCAAAGTAAGGTAGGCTAAACAGATACTCTCTTGGAAGAACATGACTTAAAAATTCAGAGGAAAGTTGGGGGTGGTTGTTTGAATGAAAGGTCTTGCAGACTGGAACTGAGATGGCCACTAGCAAATGATTCATGTGCAAGGTGGGTAAACAGATGAAGCCATTCAGGCCAGAGGGACCATTGTTCAGATTCTGCAGGAGTGAAGGGAGGAGAGAGAGACAGAGACAAAGAGATCCCTAAATCTGTTTTCTTTTTTGTTCTAAGGCCTGGTAGTTTAAATTTTTGGGGGGTTTATGAGACCCCTCAATATCTTGACAACAAATCCTGTTTTCTAGAGCTGGTTTGAGATTTATGTTCCTTACAAACCCCAAAACGCCTCACTGAATCATACGAAGGGTAGAAAAGAGCAGCTAAGATTGTGACTTCATGCCCTCTGTGGGTTTTCAAAAGTTGACACCTTCTGATTGTGATGGTTCCTTTTCTTCATTCAAAAAATGACTATAAGGGCTTCCCTGGTGACGCAGTGGTTGAGAGTCCGCCTGCCGATGCAGGGGACGCGGGTTCATGCCCAGGTCCGGGAAGATCCCACATGCCGCGGAGTGGCTGGGCCCGTGAGCCATGGCCGCTGAGCCTGTGCGTCCGGAGCCTGTGCTCCGCAACGGGAGAGGCCACAACGGTGAGAGGCCCGCGTACCGCAAAAAAAAAAAAAAATGACTATAAGATGCTCCCATCCTTGCCCATCCCAGTTGTTTCTATAGCACACTCAATACCAAAAATAAAAAGAGTGAAAAAAGTATATGTGGGGGAGGGGTGGATAGGGGAGGGGGAGAGACAGACAGAGACAGAGGCAGAGACTGACTCCGCCTGAAGAGTCTTGGTAAGTTCGAAGGTATTTAATTGAATATGCTCTCTGCCTGTTTCCATGTCACATTCAGGCAGGTTTATAAGCTATGCTGCAGTAAAAATGTAAAGATCTCAGTAACTTAACACAGTTTGACGTTCTCTGCAGGCTTGGGCCACCCTCCAGGGCAGTCATCCTCTGTATGCTGGCTCAGCATTCCAGCCTGCTTCAATCAATCAGAAGCACCCATATCAGCATTTCACAGTCACCCAGCAGGAGAGGAGAGCCCTGGAGAGCTGCGTTCCAGCAATCAAATACTTCTGCCTGGAAGTGGCACTCACAAATGACTACACTCACAGTTCATTGACTGGAACTCCTCATTTGGCCACACCTTATTTCAAGGGGGCACAGGTGTGTGATCCTCCCACATGTTCAAGATCAGAGGGAGGCCAAATATTTATAAAGGGTAATAATGCCAGTCAGCAGTTCTAAATAATCTAACCCACGCGGGACTTCCATGCTACCTTTTGATAGCTAGTGACTAGGACAAACATCTTAGTTCTTTTTTACATGCCAAGATACTCCTGCGTGCCTGTGGCTACTGATCTGCCTCTTGTATTGAACCTTTCCTATTCTGCCACGTGGCCTCCACTGGACTGAATCGGTTATACTCCACTTGGCTCGATTTTGATCTTACTACATCTTCCCTATGGCCTGCAGTCCTACAGCCAATCCTGGTATCACTACCACTTCTTGTAACCTTGCCAGCTCCCTCTTAGGCCAAGGCTTGGTTTCTCCCTCACTCTCAATACTCTAGTGCCTTTGTAGATGGGTATTGTTGGGCAATCACTGACAGTTGTTGATATTATACAAACCAGACTGGAAAAAAATCCCCTCTTAATGTGTCTTAGCTACAACTAGAAGCATTAACTCTTTTCTAATTTTCAAAGATGTGAGCAGATTATTTAAAAATATGAATGTGTCTATATATAGACATACAGTATATAGAGAGTTGATTTTTTTGAGTCACTGCCTTTTATAAGAAGTTAATATCACCAGTTTAACAATATGCAAACTTATTATACTGCGTAAATGCCGAGTGGTTTCTGAGAATGCCACATTTTGGTACTTTTTTAACACAACAAAACAAATTTTTTTCTTCTTACTTTATTAGTCCTGCAATATGATGAGTAGCCTTTTGTGTCAACCTGACTAGGCTACAATACCCAGTTATTTAACCAAACACTAGTCCAGGTCATGCTGTGAAGGTATTTTGTAGATGTGGTAACATCTACAATCAATTGACTTTGAGGGGATTACCCTTGGTAACGTGGATGGGCCTCATCCAATCAGTTGAAGGCCTTACGAGCAAAAGCTGAGGTTTCCTGGAGAAGAAAGAATTCTACTTCATGACTGTAGGGTCAACTCCTGCCTGTTTCAAGCCAGCCAGTCTGCCCTACTGATTTCAGACTCATCAGCTTGCAACCTGTGTGAGCCAGTTCTTTATACAAACCTCTTAATATACACATACACACGTAAAGATACATATATATGTATCTCCTTCTGGTTCTCTTTCAAACCCTGACTGATACCTACAATATACATACTTTTTCTAATTCAAGGTCAGTAGTTATTCTAAATATCATGAAAGAATATCTCTGTATCTATAGCTCTCAGTCTCTCTGTCAATCTGTCTCTTTCTCACACATGTGGATGCACACACACACACACACACACAACACATCACATAGGACCAAATTATATATTTATTAAAAGGTAAGGTTTCTGATTTAATTCTGTAGGGTAAAAATTCATTTTGTTTCTCTCGCTCATGGCCTAAGTGAAGAATTTCTATTACCAACTTCCCAGGTAATTCTAATGGATAGGCAGTATCTAAGGTTGGGGTGCCTGGCTGTAGAGCCTGACATGAAGATTCATATAAAAGTGATTTATTAAAGAATGTTCCAAGGAAAAACCACAGAAAAGTATGTCAAGTGACAGGGAAGGGAAGGAAGCCAGGCAAGAGACTGGTGTCAAGCAAAGACCCAGGGGTGGTTAACTTGGTTCAGTCCTTCAGGGGACCTCTGCAGACTTATAAGTCACACTTCCAAGCTGTCCCCATCAGGGACCAGAGAGCTGAGTATTTTACCCAGTAGTCACTGGTGGCAACGCAAATTCCTAGGCCCCTTCGGCTCTCTCTGTACTGAGGCAAAGGCGAGGGAGGTCTGAGAACATCACTCCGATAGAGATGTAGGTGAAAACATGCAGGTAGCTGTTGTGCATGAAAATGGAAAAGGTTTGCAGAAGATATGGGTGGGCACTGAGAACATCTGCTACTCAGGACTGAAAGCCACTAGGATAGAAGCATGGTGCAAGGAAAACAACCACACCTCATTGAGGGTATGCAGATTTAACAATTATCTCTTTTCTCATATCACTTCAAATTAGTCTCCTCTCCACAATGGACTTACCATCTTAGAAGTAAATATGATGTGATTTCATGGGCAGATGGTCTCACTCCTTTCCCATTTGCAATCCCCAAATAACACCCCTTCTACTGTATGAAGTTCTTAAGTCTCAGAATACAGCATTTAGTCGCTTTGTGGATAGACTAATGTGAAAATATTCCTAAGACAGGAAATACATTGGCTCAACTTGGAACCGAAAATTGTCCTAAGTGTTTGTGGCTAGGTTCTCTGTCCAACCTAGGAAGGAATTGGGTGTATGCTGAATGTTTTATCTGTTCAGAAGCCTCATCTCAAACCTGATTCAACCCTATGATTTTACATGAATCATGGGGGCATAGTTCCATGGATCAAGATTGGGTGCATGACACCCTCTTCCCCTATAAGATTCCTTTCTTTGGAGAATTAGATTCAGTCTTTCTCTGGAAGATAGATGAAATTTATACTAAGGCATTTTCAGCAGCCATATTACTCTACCTTATAGATCAGAAAAGCAGAGAAAGGGTTTAGAGAAAGAATTATGAATCAAACATACAGAGAAGAGCAGAGATGAAAGACAGAAGAAAGACTGCTAGTATTCCATTTCCTGATTCTACTATGTTCCTGAGGCCCGGCTGCATGGTGGCTCTTGGGACCCATGAGACCCCATGCATTCTTTTTTTTTTTTCCAAGTAGTCATTTATTGATTTATTTTTAACTTTTTATTTTATATTGACGTATAGCTGATTAACAATGTTGATAGTTTCAGATGCACAGCAAAGCCACTCAGCCATACATATACATGTCCCCAGTGCATTCTTATCATTCATTCCTGTTTTGCACTGAAGTTGTGCTGAAGTTCAGTTACATGCAACCAAAGAGTAATAAATAACAAGGGGAAACAAGGAGTCACACATTTTCTCAACTATGAACTCTGCCTGGGAGAAATCCTGGGTAGAGTTCGGGGAGGTTCCTTATCTCTAGGCGTCTGGCTGCATGTGGGGTGACCTAGAGGCTAAGGTGGTGAAATGCATAGCCCTGGAGACATAAGAAGGCTTTCCAGAGGTTACCCAGGTAGGAATATTTTCAGAGGTCCATTTTCCAGATCCTCGAAGTTCATACTTAGTCTTTCTTAAAACTAATCTGTTAGAGTGTCTCCTGGGACCTACCGCTTCTTTTCCATATCTCTCTTGCAGACCCTTCTGTCTTCCCCTCACTCATCTGAAATCAGTATGGTGTGTTATCCCAAGGTGCTTCTGGGGTGCCAGACAAAGAAAATTTGAGAAGTGACACTGGGAGAATCACAAGATGGTAAAGCTAGAAAAGCATCAGCAAAAACATTGGAGAGAAAAGTGCCCTTTCTTATCTAGGGGAAAGTCTGATGGCTAGGATTCTGCAACTTTATCTATCTCCCCCAAACCATGTGTTACTTATATAGCTTAGAATTCAAAAGCGAAGTGATAGTGGGAATGCATATTTATATGTTTATTGTGATTGAAAAAAATCAGTTTTTTTTTTTCCCTCACAGAAAAGCCTAATTTAGATTATTGGTTTCACAATTAAGAACCAGCTTTGGCAGATATTTTTCCTCTAAATTAAATAAGTTTAGTTTGCTGCTCTAATGTTTTGATGAAAAATATTTAACACACAAATGCAATATACAATTTTCTAGAACTTATAATCATGTTTAACTATTAAGCCTTCAATATAAAACTTTAGCTAACAACTAAAAATATAATTTTTTTTTTTTTTTTTGCGGTACGCGGGCCTCTCACCGTTGTGGCCTCTCCCGTTGTGGAGCACAGGCTCAGGACGCACAGGCTCAGCGGCCATGGCTCACGGGCCTAGCCACTCCGCGGCATGTGGGATCTTCCCGGACCGGGGCACGAACCCGTGTCCCCTGCATTGGCAGGCGGACTCTCAACCACTGCGCCACCAGGGAAGCCCTAAAAATATAATTTAAAAAATTATTTTAGGAGATACTCGAGCAAAAACAGTGAATACTTCTAGATAAGCAAAATATATTCACCCAGACTAAAGCACTATGACCAAGAGAAGCCAACCAAACCCATCTTTTCTTTTCATTCTCTTGAATACCTCATGACCCTAAGACTGAAACACTTTAATTAGCCAAAGCCCCAAGGAATAAAAGCATAAACTAATTTTTTGTTTTGATATGTGAGAGAGAAGAGAGAATGCAAGTATACTAGGTCTGAAAGGTGATCGTTTTTAATACTCAAGGGAAAAGGTATAAAAGTAATGAACTTGACTTGTTTTATAATTCTGCATAATATACATATAGAACTTTTATAGTACTCTACAGTTAAAATAGTTCCTTTATATTTATTTCACTTTATTCTCATACTATTTTAGTGGGTATTTTTATCTTAAGTCATCTAAAAGCAAAGACTGAGATGGTGATTTTTTTCAAATGATTTACTGAAAAAGTGCCCTCGGGAGAAGGGGGCATGAGGGAAGCGGGACAGAATGAGGAATACAAACTAAGCACGAAGGAGGTTTCAATGGAGCTTCATGTCAGTAAGCTTCAGTCTATTCCCACTGAAAAGCTTTGAGCACAAACTGCACCACAGAGTTGGACCCCGTTGTTGCAAGAGGTTGACCTATTGTACCCGTCAGGCATTGGTCAAGATCTCCGGGGATACGTGGAGGTTCCTGTATGACCAATACTCTGGGGGCAGTTCTCTGGAGAAGGGGGTCATTGTCAATCAATACTCATAGCAGATAGGGGATGGGTGTTCTGGAGGGTCAAGAGGATCTGCGGGGAGCGCCAACATCTCCAGTTTTCTATTTTAGAAATAAGGAAACCCAGGCTCAGAATGGTCCAGTATCTTGTTCCAGGGTTCTACAGGAGTAAATGATGGCATTGTGGCATAAGTTCAGGGCTTTTGACAGTAAAGCCAGACAGTGAATTTCAGATCTTTCCCATGTCCAGTGTATACAATCTATGGAGTTAAACAATCTGATATGAAGTCAGACTCTGACATTTATTAGCTATGTCCCTGGATATATAGCCTTCAGATATATGACCTTGGCAGGTTACTTAGCATTTATGAGTCTCAACTTCTTAACCTGAAAAATGTGAACAATAATAACTACCATGGTATTCTGAGGATTTTTTTAAAAGTATAAAGCACCTGTCATTGTGCCTTACATAGTGTATATGCTCCACAATATCCATTTCCTTTCCTTTTCTCTTTTACTTATGAGTAGACACATTAAAGTAATATAGAAACTATATTGGATAGCACATAAATAATATATTGGATTATGTATGGATAACACACAAATATGTACACATCACTAAGTGGGAACATTGTCAAAATGATTAGATTTTCTAGAAAGTCTTTCAGTCCAAGTTGCTACCACAAAAGCTTTAAAATTGACCACTACAACTCGGTGATCACTTTCTTCCTCTGTTTGAGTCTGTCTAATTTTTAAAAATCTATTGATGTATAACATACTAACAGATAAGTGGGAAAGTGTACAGTTTAATGAATTATTGTAAAGTAAATACACTTGTGTAACCATGACAGATGCAAGAAATAGAACATTACCAGCAGCCCAGGAACACCACTCTCCACCTTGGACCCCTTCCCAATTATTAATCCCTTCCTTCTTCCTAAAGGTAACCAATCTTAGGGTTTATAATACCATGGATAAGTTTTTTGCCAGTTTAAAGTTTATGCAAATGGAATCAAACAATATTAGCACAATGTTTCTGCCTTCTTTCACTCAACTTACCTGTTTTTTGTGTAAGTGTTTTTTAAATTTTCATTGCTGAATAGTATTACCATGTATGTATACTTATTTAAATATTTTATTGTTGATGAACATTTTGGTTATTGCCAGTTTGGGACTGTGAGCAATAATGCTGCAGTGAATATTACTGAACTTTTCATTTGGTGCACATGTGTGCATTTCTTTTGGGTATAAAAGATAGCAGTTAAATTGTGGGATTATGAAGTATGTTTATGATTAACTTGAGTAAGTACTGATAAACAGCTTTCCAAAGTGCAATAACAATTTACACTCTGCTCCCCAGCAATTTATAGTAGCTCTTGTTGCTCCATATTCTCACCAACTCTTGATTTTTTTCTGTTTTTTGTTTTAGCTTTTACCGTTCTCGTGGCATACCATTACACAACTACGAAAGTTATGTTTTTACCTTCCATTTCCCTGATATCTAATGATATTGAACACCTTTTCATTTGACTTTTCAAGTCTTTTGCCATGTTACTGTCACCTTGTCTTTTTCTTACTGATTTTTAGAACCTCTCTCTATATTTTGAATATCACTCTTCCGTTGGTTGTATCTTCTCTCCCTTTGTAACTTACTTTTTGCTCTCTTGATGGTGTCTTTTGATAAACAGAAATTCTTAATTTGGGGTAGTCCAATTTTGTCAGTCTTTTCCCTGATGGTCAGCATATTTTATGTTTTCAGAAATCTTTGTTTATCCCACAGTTATAAAAATCTTCTCTTTGTTATCTTCTAGATACTTTCTTCTTTTACATTTCACATTTTGTTCTATACCCCTCTAGAATTGACTTTTATTTGTTGTGTGAGATGGTAGTTGAGCTTTGTTTTTTCCATATGGATATACAACTAACAGAACACTATTTATTGAAAAGACTGCCCTTTTGCCACTGTTATGCAGTGCCACATTAGACATAAATCAAGTATTCATATTTATTCAGGTCTGTTTCTGCACACCGTATTCTGATCCATTAGTCTATTCATCCGTCCTTGCACCAATACCCCACTTTTTTGTTGTAGCTCTTTTGACATCGAATTAGAAATTCAAAATTATTTTGACATTGAATAGAACAGGTCGCCCCTATTTGTTTCTCTTCAAGGTTGCCTTGGTTATTTGCATTTCAATATATATTTCTACAAAAATCCACGGAAACTTTAATTAGGATTGCACTCAATTTTTAGATTAATTTTTGTTAAAATCTTTATAATATTTAGTCCTCCAATCCATGAATGTGGTATAATTCTTCATTTATCTAGGAATTTAATTTCTGTCAGTATGGCTTAATATTTTTGGGGAAGAGACATTGTACATATATCCTTAGGTTTTAAAAAACTAGATGTTTGAAAATTTTTGGTAACCATGTGTACTTTAAAGGAAGAATTAACTGACTTGGAATTTGACTCTGATTTTCTGGGAAAGCCAAAGTCTTCAGGCTGATGTTCATTTGCATACAGGCGTAAGGTAATAAGGCTAGGTGAATGTGCCAATTTCCTGGGATATATTATTTTAATTTTCTATAGTAATAACTTTGATGAATTACAATTCAGTATGAATTCAACACTATGAAAGGTCTCCAGAAAAATGGCTATTGGAAGAATACTTCACATATTCAGTCTATTATATTCAATGTATTTTAAGTCAGAATATATTCAGGTAATAAATTGTGTCTAGAATTTAGTGTAAGGAAGATAGCCATTTTTGTAATTAAATGATATACCACATATATTAGTCAGGAAACAAGTAGCAAACTTAATTTGAGTACTTTGAAGAAAGTTTAATAAGGAAACTCTTTCTTTCCCCGCTCGGCAATGAAAACACGGAGTCGTAACCACTGGACCGCCAAAGAATTCCCAGGAAACACTTTACAGTGATGTAGGCAGTATGTGTGTTCTAGTGTAAAGACAGCAACAGAAAGCATTATTACCACTCTTCTACCTAAAAAGACAAAAAGAGAGTGGGCTCCCTTAAGGTTCTGTGACCAGAGCAAGCACACAGCCAGCTCGCATAAACCCCACAGGCATGGAGTTCTTCTTGCTCATTTTCTCCTTCCAGTAGTCCTATGGGCCTGACCCCATCAAAAGCCAAATATCAAAAGAACATTTGATGCAGTTTACACATTCCAGCTTCCAGGAGATACAGCCCAAAGCAAGAAAGATGCAGAATGGCTCCAGAGAGCCAAACAGGAGACATCATATTACTTTTATAAATCCAGAAAAGCTTCAAAACCCTATTTTCTTTGACTTCCAGGAAGCTAAACTTTAACATATCTTTTAACATATCTTTTCCCCTCTGCTGTGTAGTGCATGCTGTTGGTGTCCCACTAAATTTGCCTTTATCCATTTGTATCCATCACCCTGTTGCTGGATTGTTGACTAATAATAATTCACCATTGTCCCTTTTCCAGAGAGTTGCTCTCAGACAACAGGGAACTTCTTTCCTAGAAGGCTGACTGCCCCCTCCCTTCCCTCAAGAAGTCGACCAGTGATAGACTGACACAGCAGTACAGTGGCTGGTCCACTTGCCATAAAGTGGAACTAACTCTGTGGTGCAATTTGTGCTTTGAAATTTTCCCCAAAGGATCAGACTGAAGCTAGTATCTAACTCGGACTACATTCTTCATTAGTTTGTTCCACTCCCTTATCCTGTTTCCCTCCCTCTCCTCTCCTGAGAGAACTTCTTCAATAAATCACTGGAACAAGAATCCCTGTCTTGGGAGATCAGCTCAGTGCTTTGTGACCACCTAGAGGGGTGGGATAAGGAGGGTGGGAGGGAGGGAGACACAAGAGGGAAGAGATATGGGGATATATGTATATGTATAACTGATTCACTTTGTTATAAAGCAGAAACTAACACACCATTGTAAAGCAATTATACTCCAATAAAGATGTTAAAAATAATAATAATAATTTTTTTAAAAATCAATGAATATGTGAATGAATGAAGGGCTGAGTGAATAAATGAAGATGGTAGAGCTACAGCTTTGTTGCAGTAGAGACCACCACTGGGATACAACCTCCAAGCAATACGGGGAGGAAAGAATCTCAGAATGGGACCTGAGATGGACTAATCCAATATAAAATGGATATTAATGTATCATCTTTACCTGTCGACATCCCTAGGCTGGAGAAGTCCACATTATAAGGATTATTCAAGAGATGCTTTCAATGTCATTGCACGAAGACAAACAACTTGAACCCGGTCTTTGACCAAAGACCTGTGACCCAGTTTAGAAAATAATATTCTAGTGTGTTTATACTTACTGATGAGGCTGTCATCATTTTTTCAATTTTCCTCACAGCAGTATAAGATTAATGAGCTAAACATTTTACATCTTGATGTGAAAGAAACTCATATGTATAAACTATTACTGTCATGTTTATAATCCAGAATGATTTGGTGAAGTAGTAAATTTAGATACCTAAATGATAATGAAGAGTTTGTGTTGAGTTTTTAATTTATTTGGTTGATTTGTTGAATTTTAAATTAATTTGAGTTAAAAAAAAAAAACCCTGTCTTAGGCTCTACCTCTAAGATACCTGGCCAAATTTGTTCTGTAATATGATACATATGTGTACCATTTTATATGCTTATGAGAGCTTTGGTGGTATCTTTGATCCTTTATTTTAAAATACCTAGCATTCATTAAGCACTGAAAAATAGATTGCCACTTTAATAAGCACTTTACATGCATTTTATAATTGTATCATCTCAGCAAACCAAAATAGTAACAGTCATAATTCTCATCTTTTTTTTTTTTTTTTTTTTTTTTTTTTTGTGGTACGCGGGCCTCTCACTGTTGTGGCCTCTCCCGCTGCGGAGCACAGGCTCCGGACGCACAGGCTCAGCAGCCATGGCTCACGGGCCCAGCCGCTCCGCGGCACATGGGATCCTCCCAGACCGGGGCACGAACCCGTATCCCCTGCATCGGCAGGCAGACTCTCAACCACTGCGCCACCAGGGAGGCCCATAATTCTCATCTTATAAATGAAGGTAAACTTAAAGATTAAGGTATATCCTGAGGACACACAGATAGTAAATGGCAAAGCTGATATTCAAAACTAATCTGTTCAACTCAAAAAACCAAACTCCTAACCACTAAAATATATAGTCCACTTACTAAATTTTTTTTAAAAATCTAATGTTTATTCACAACTCACTAATCACTTTACCTGAATTATGTAATTAAACTCTCATAATATTCTGTAAGGTGGATATGGAAATTATCCTCATTTATAAAAGAGGGGAACTGAGAATTAGGCAATATATAAAAGATATACAACCTGAAAATAAAGTTTCCCATCTCCAGATGAGGGTCTCTTTCCTCAGCACCTCACCTAGAGGTATGTGGATGGCCTATATTACCATATCACGTAAGATACAGTCTTTTCCACAATGATTGTAATTGTATGCCTTTCCCACTAAATACTCAAAGGGAAAATAATTATTTCTGTATTTCTAGCACCTCCTACAATGCTGGGCACATAGTAGATGTTCACTAATTTCACATAAATGAATGACTGAAAGAATGAATATGTTCACTCTTGAGGAGAATTCAGGCTGCTACAACAGAATACTATAGACTGGCTGGCTTCAACAACAATTTATTTCTCACAGTTCTGGAGGCTGGGAAGTCCAAGTTCAAGGTGCTAGTAGATCCAGTGTCTGGTGAGGGACTGCTTCCTGGTTTGCAAATGGTTGTCTTATTATATCCTCACATGATAGAGAGCAAAGACAGGGAGCAAGCTCTACTGTGTCATCTTATAGGGGCACTAATCTCATTCATGAAGGCTCCACCCTCATGACCTAATTACCTCCCAAAGCCCCCACTTCCTATTATCATCATAATTAGGGCTTAGGATTTCCACATTTAAACTTTGGAAGACACAAACATTCAGTCCATAACAACTCTTTTTAAAAATTATATTAGAATCTACTATTGAGTTCCTGTTGCTCAGCTATTTTGGCAGGAAAAACTCTCTTTTCAGCTTTTTTCTTTTTTCTTTTGAGAGTCACTCTTCTCTAAACTCTGACTTCACATATTCCTATTTGACATTACTGATAAAAAAAAAAGAATCAGTGACTGTTAGGACTAGATTAGAATCATAAAAATTTTCTTATCTAAACTCTCATATTACAAACAAGGAAGGTGAGATGTGGAGAAGCTGAATTCACCACGTCACAAAGTAGCTGGTCAGCAAGCCAGCCTGGGCTTTGTGCAGTCTGATTCTGTTGGTCTAGTTTGCATCCTTACACAAACAGTGAAATGTATATACGTGTATGTATATCTACATATTTACATGCATATATATTTATATTTATACCTCCATCATCTGTGATGGCCATTTTTAGACTATATCATTTAAAAGCAATAATAAAAACGACCAATTATCATGTCTTAGTTTATGTCCAGCACTATGTTGAGAGTTCTACATACTTGATCTCATTCAGTCATCCAAACAGAAAGACATATGGTTGTATTTCCCTGTTAGAGATAAAGAAATTGAGGCATGAAGGAGTTGTGCAGTTCACCCAACTGATGTGTTTTTGTCTTGTCATTTTTGTTGTTGAAGTATAGTTGATCTACAGCATTATGTTAATTTCAGGTGTACAGCATAGTGATTCAGTATTTTTGCAGATTATTCTCCATTATAGGTTATTACAAGATAATGGCTATAATCCCCTGTGCTATGCTGTATATCCTTGTTGCTTATCTTTACCCAGGTGGTGGTTTTGAACCACAGTTTTGACTCCAGAGCCTTCCACTCTTTAATACTAAGTAGATTTGTTCTAACTTTTACCATCCATGAAACTTCTGATAAAAGAGAAACATTTCTATTGCTTAGCAAGAGTCTTTAAAAACCAAGAAATTTCAGGTTTAACTTTTCTCTTTCTCTCACTGAAAACCACCAATGGCATAACATACTTCGATGCAGTTCTCATATCAGCAGGGAATTAAAAAGGAACAAATATTATGCATAAAAACAAAAATCACTGAAATTTAGTCACTTAATAACAAAAAAATAATAGTTTTAGTATAGTACAGCTCTTAATATTTTTAATCAAAGAAATTTTACTTATTTTGTATCTCTAGCATAGTTCTTTTTCTAATACAAGCACTTTTTAAATTTAAAATAAAGTAGAATCATTTTTAGTTCATGAGAAATAGAATATAAGAAAACAAAGAAATTTTCAGTGAAAATTATCATCAACATATACGTTTAATATTGTTGAAAGATTATAAGTGTGAAGAGTAAAAAATGTTTAATAAAAAAAATCTTCCCAAGTATTGCATACTTTATTTAGAGATTGTTGCCCTGATTAGGAATCATGCAGTATTACCATCTATGTTTCCTGAAGGGAGAGGCAAAAGCATATGTCTATTTGCC
Source organism: Hyperoodon ampullatus (assembly GCF_949752795.1). Classification (NCBI taxonomy): domain Eukaryota; kingdom Metazoa; phylum Chordata; class Mammalia; order Artiodactyla; family Ziphiidae; genus Hyperoodon; species Hyperoodon ampullatus. The sequence goes on along the minus strand of NC_136914.1, from coordinate 15,475,080 downwards.
AAAAGGCATCAAGATATTCTCATTATATATTTAGATGTAAAAATGAAATTAGTATGTGACTCTGTCTTTAATTCACATTTTTCTCTGAGAAAATATTACCATTTTTCTTCAGCTAAGTCCTAAGCAGAATATATGCAATTAAACATATTATTTGAATTTGGTTGCTTTGAAACAACTCTTCTGGAAACAAGTACTATATCTCAAATTTATTCACAAACTGTATTGAACGGAATGGAAACTGTTCAGTGGGTATAAATATATTTTTGTGTAATAGAGAGCTCAACAGTGGTGCCCCCTATCCTTTGGAAAACTGAATAAACGTGGTCTGCTTTCTACTCGTAGGTCTAGTAGTAGTTCAAAGCTCTCTCTAAAATTTGTGTTTCTTTGCTGTGTTTTCTCAAAAGTTCTATGCCTCTGAGCTCCTAGCCATGTGTACTGTTCTAGTCTTTGCCATGTCAGACCCTGATGTGAACATCCCCTCTTTCATGCTTTCCTCAAAATTTCAGTCTCAGTCAGCATTTTTTGATTTTGTGAACATAATATTGAATATTTGAGGGGTTGTGAGGGAGGACCATTTCACATAATCCACAACATTCTCCCATCTTGCTTCCTCCTTTTGTTTCTTCCCTTCCATTCTATTAGATTTCAAAGCCTGGATGCCTCCTTTGTTTCTCCTTCTATGTCATAGCCCCCTTTCCCCAATGGAGCAGCCCTACCAGATTGCTCTGCCTTCCAGGTCACCACCTAGAATTCCAGTGAGCAAGTGTTCTCAATTTTTTAACAAAAGGTATAAATCCTCTAAATTCTTTTCAGTAAATGCCCCTTTATTTTTTTATTTAAATCAATTCCAAAATAAGACACTACCTGAGTAGAGAAAAATATATCAAACAAATCTAAATTTATTTAATAATGTAAAAATCACAGAGATAGTATTATCGAATTAAAAAAAAACAGAGCTCAGCCTTAACCATGCCTTAAAAAATATCTAACAACTATGGTTAATTTTATATAAAGAGAGAGAAAAAACTTTATAAATAAACAGGGAAAATAATTAAGGTTTGGAAGATTCTCTGGCCTGTGGAGTGAGTAGGTAATAATAACTGACTACTTTCATAGGCAGGTGGGACGAAATATACGTGGCAAGATCAAGTTTCTTTTTTCAGTGATTAATAAATAAATTTGGAGAGAAAGAAGCATTGAGAGAATAAAACAAGCATCCCTGCAGCCAACACCAAGCACAAGAAATAACATCATCACATATACGATGGAAGCCTCTCGTGAACTCTCCCTTATTTCACACCTCTGAATTTGATCTCACTCTTTGGAATGTTTTATATTTCTACTACATATACATGAGTTCCATAAATATATGTACTAGTGTTATTTTGCATATTAAAAAAATAGAAATGCTATTACACTCCATATAGTCTTTAGCAGCTTGCTTTTCAATATTGTTTCTAAGAGTCACTCATGTTCATACATTCAGTTTTAATTTTTTCATTTTAACTACTGTATAGTCTTTTTTGTTATATGAACAAATAAATGTTTATCTAGAATCCCACTAGAAGACATTTAATTTTCTTCTTTTTTTTCTTTTTCTGTTAAAACCAATGCTGCTATGAGCATTTTGGTAAGCTTCTCTTTGTATACATGTGTGAATAGTGTATATCTAGTAGTAGAATCACTGGGTTAAAAGGTATGCATGTCTTCAATTTTCTTTGATATTCCAAATTGTTTGTTAATGTGGTTGAAACAATTTCCACTCTGCCAGGATTATGTGATCTTCATTAACACTTTTAATTTTACCCAATGAGAGGCATGTGAAACTGTATCTCCTTGTGTTTTCAAGTTCCATTTTTCTGAATAAATGTGAAGTTTAGCATCTTTCAGTATGTTTACTGGCTATCTGGTTTCCCTGTGGGTAAAATTTTTGTCATGTCTCTGGTGGTTTTGTACCATGTCAACTTGGCTAGGTTAGACCTATGTTTCCCAGAATTCCTTTCTCTGTATGGTTCCAGTTTAGAGTTGGCCAAACTGAAAGTTATATGAGATTTGGAAGGTAGAAGTGAAGCAGCTGGCATCTTGCTTTGAAGTTTATTATGATTTTTGACGTGGTGAGAAATAGATGCAGAGATGTCCGTGGTTTCCACCTTGTCCTTTCTTTTCCCCACTATATTTAGCTCCTCTTCATGATCGCTAGCCCTGATGATCAGTCGTGGTCCTAAGCTCCAAACCGGATCCAGAAGCAGTGGCCTTCCATAGGCCTCTCCACTAACATACCTTTGTGTTCTCACTTCAGCAAATGGGAGCACCTGGCTTCAGGAGCGCTAGTTAGTGACTTGTCTCTGATTCTTCAATTTCTTCCTTCGGATCTTTGTTTTCCAGATTTCCCTACAGTTGTGTAAGTTCTTATTACTCTAATAAGTTTCTCAGGCAAAACAAAACTATAGAAACTGGAAGCAATCAGAAAGTCATGAGAACCTAACAGGCTAAGATCTGAGAGAGAAGAGAGGGACTGAAATTAGCCCAACATCTGGCATAGATTTTTGCCAAATATTAAGCATCTATCCAGATTCTAAGATGAGTATAATAGAAGCAGAGTAGAGGGTAAACCAGGTGAAAGGTGACCAAGAGGCCAAGAAACTAAGCAAAGCTTTAGGCAGTCTCATAGTGCCGAGGTGGAGAGAAAGGGAAGGAGAAAAAAGTTAGAGTATGAAGGTTTCCAAGGAGAAGGGGCCCTGGTACAGACTTTAGCTTTTAATTGGATGACTGAATGGGTGAGCTTTATGAGTGATTGCTCACAATAATAGAACAGAATTGACAAAACTGAAGCCCAGGTTTGTACAGACTGTATAATCTGCCCCCACATGCCTTAATATTGGAACAGAAGCAAAATTAAATTCTTTATGGAGAAAGATATCATCATTCTGGTCCTTAAATTATTTCTGGAAATTTTCATGTAAAATATCCTGCATTCAATAAAACTACTGTATGTTCAACTGTATAAAAATAAAATTTATACCAAGAAATACATTCTAATGAGCAGAAACCAATAGATTAAAAAAAAACAGTAGAAATAAACACACAGGAAATACATATAGTATTGGAGTTTACTTACAGGGGCTTTAAAATAACTGTGATTAAGATATTTAGGAAAATGCAAGAAAAGAATTTTACCAGAAAGTTAAAATTCACAAAAAGAAATCTAAGACAAATTTAGAACTAAAATATAAAATAATTAAATCTGAGGACTCAGTGGATGAGTTTAAAGCTGATTAACATGGATGAAGGAGGATTGGCAAACGGAAGCACCAAGAGAAAAAATATGGTAAAACATAGATAAGAGACACATGAAGACATAGTGAAAAGTTATAACATATATGCAAATGATCTCCGTTAGGAGAAGAAAGAAAATTGGGAAAGAATCAATATTTAAAGAGATAAAGGCTGAAATTTTTGCAAAAGTTCTGCAACATCTATAGCCACATATTTAAGAATCACAACAGATCCAGAGCAGGATAAGTACAAAGAATATCACATGTGGAAGCATCATAGGTAAAATTCCTGAAAATCAAAGGGAAAAAATTCTTAAAATCATCTAATAAAAATGCCAAAAGATATTTTTAAATATAATTTAACAAGTTGAGCCCAAGAGTTACAAAGAAATGCAAAGGACCAAAACCAGCCAAGACATTCTTTTTTTTTTTTTTGCAGTATGCGGGCCTCTCACCGTTGTGGCCTCTCCCATTGTGGAGCACAGGCTCCGGACACGCAGGCTCAGGGGCCATGGCTCACGGGCCCAGCCGCTCCGCGGCATGTGGGATCTTCCCGGACCGGGTCACGAACCCGTGTCCCCTGCATCGGCAGGCGGGCTCTCAACCACTGCGCCACCAGGGAAGCCCAGCCAAGACATTCTTGAAGGGGAAAATCTCTTGAGGATTTTGAGTGTAGAAAAACATTTTAAAAACAGGACACAAAAAAATGCTGATAAGTAGCATTACATTAAAATGCTGTTCATCAATAGATACTTTTAAGAGAGTGACACAAAGAGTGGAAGAAGATATTTGCTAACAAATATGACTGGTAAGAAAAATAAAGACAAATGAATAGAAAAATGGATGAGAGATGTTGACAGGCACTTTAAAAGTTTAGACTAACCAAGTGGCCATTGCACATATGAAACTGTTCACCACATTAGTCATCAGGGAAATTCAAATTGTGAGGTTCTTCTATACTCACCAGAATGGTTTAAATTTATAAAGTACCATAAAGCTTTGCTATGGAGAGATGTGGAATAACTGGATTTATCATACATGGTTGGAAAAGGATTGGTATAAGGACTTTGGAAAAGAATTTAGCATTATGTCTTAACCTTGAATATACATATTCCTGAAGACCAGCAATTTCCCGTCAATAGAATGCATTGAAAGACCTTTTCAAAATTATTCTTGACTATTTTATTTTGTATTAGCCAATAGGAACAACCCAAATGTCTATTAAACACAGAATGGGCAATATGTTTTTAAATTCATTTTACTGAAGTATAGTTGATTTACAATGTTGTCTTAATTTCTGCTGCACAGCAAAGTGATTCAGTGATGCATATATATTCTTTCTCGTATTCTTTTCCATTATGGTTTATTACAGGATATTGAATATATTTCCCTGTGCTATACAGTATGACTTTGCTGTTTATCTATTCTGTATATAATAGTTTGCATCTGTTAATTCCAAACTCCCAATCCCTCCCCACCCCCCTCCCGCTTGGCAACCGCAAGTCTGTTCTCTGTCTGTGAGTCTGTTTTGTAGATAGGTTCATTTGTCTCATATTTTAGATTCCACATATAAGTGATATCATATGGTATTTATCTTTTGCTGTCTGGCTTACTTCACTTAGTATGGTAACTTCTAGGTCCATCCATGTTGCTGCAAATGGCATTATTTCATTCTTTTTTATGGCTGAGTAATACTCTAGTGTATGTGTGTGTGTGTGTGTGTGTATCTATCTCACATCTTCTTTAAGCAGAATGGGTAAAATTCGATATATTCATACAACAAAATACTTCATAGCAATGAACAAGGAACCCTACCTAAATAATAACTCTAAAAAGAAAATACAGACTTTTTCTCAAGACGGATGCGCCATGGAGAGCAGGGGTGGGAGGAGGGGAAATAACAAGACCTCACAGTCCCCTCTGCCATGCAACATAATGTGGCAGCACCACTTAAATACATTCTGAAACCAACAGGCCTGAGTGTTTAAAAAAGGCTCCTCAGAACTTCCCTCGTGGTCCAGTGGCTAAGACTCCGCGCTCCCAATGCAGGGGGCCCAGGTTCGATCCCTGGTCAGGGAACTAGTTCCCACATACCACAACTAAGAGCCTGCATGCGGCGATGAAGATCTTGCTTGCTGCAACTAAGACCCGGCACAGCCAAATAAATAAATTAATTAAATTAATTTAAAAAAATAGAAAGGCTCCTCAAATGTTGATTGGGACTGGATGATTAAGAAGCGGAAGGGGGGGAAGTGCACCCTGCAACTCCCTAAGGCTCTTCTAGCGGCTTCCACGCCACAATGTGGCAGGACAGATGCCAGCCCCGCCGTTTTCCCTCGGTGGCTCGGAGGGCAACGCTGAGGGAGCTTCATCTTGAGGTCGCAACTGTGAGTAATGGTGGGCAATGTGAAAAATACGATATTAAATTTTAAAAGTATCTATCTGTGGGCAGTCTTTCTGCCAGCACCTGAAATCTGGCCTCAAGTGGGAGCTGGCCCTTCTGGAACGTGGGCAGGGCTTTGCAAAAGATTGAGTGGGGTAGGGGAATTCTGCTTCTATGTGAGTTTGTAGAAAATGGGAAAGAGTGGTGCCTTTGCCCTAACAACAAGAAAATTCTAGATAAACTACAGAATCATAATTTTTCTTAAACCCATCCTAGAGCTGAGATTTTAGGATAGCCAGGTAGCCTGAAATCTGAGGAACGACAGATCCTTTAAGAAGAGACAGTAGATCAGTGAGGCTGCTGCTTTCTGATTTAGTTCTAGATGCTCCAAGAGAGCATCAGGGGGTTCCTTAGGCAGAAAGCCATATAAATGCTAATTTGCCCCAGGCAAGGTCCCTTCTTTCAAAATTTGAGATTGCTCCAAATTTTTGTTTTTCATCTCTGTTCAAAAGATAGTTAAAAATTTTTTTTCTTCAGAATTTATAATTGTTCCAAGTAGAAGGCTTGGTTCAATGCAAGCAACCCCATCACTATTAGAAACTTGCAATTACATTTTTCTCTTGATTTTTATCAAATAACTTTGTTAAACTTTCTTGCTATCTTAAGGACTTTTTAACATACATTTAACATTTAAAATATACAATGCATAATGTCTGAGAAGAACAATTATAGTCTCTCCTTTTTAATCTCTCTGTAGGCCTTAGTTTTTTATTTCATTTTTATATTATATTGGCGAGAACCTCTGGAAAAAAACGTAAAAATAATCACTGAAAGCAGATGTTCTTATCTTATTCCTGATCTTAAGAAAAAATTCCGCCCTCACCCACTGCCGATGGCCTGTCTTGTCGCCTGCACGCCGTGCCACTGCCTCACAGAAATGCTTCGATTGCCCGCAGTCCTTCACCAGATTAGGCCAGTGTCCAGGGCCCTGGTTCCTCATCTCACTCAGGCTTATGCCAAAGATGTAAAATCTGGTGCAGATGCCCGACCTTAAGGCTCCAAGGTGTAGACCTTTTAGCCGATGCTGTAACTGTTACTGTGGGGTCCAAGGGAAGGACAGTGATTACTGAGTTGGGGAAGTCCCAAAGTGACAAAAGATGGACTGTTGTAAAGTCCATTGACTTAAAAAATAAATATAAAAATGTTGGTGCTAAACTTGTTCAAGATGTTGCCAATAACACAAACGAAGAGGCTGGGGATGGCATCACTACTGCTACTGTACTGGCATGCTCTATTGCCAAGGAAGGCTTCGAGAAGGTTAGCAAAAGTGCTAATCCAGTGGAATCAGGAGAGGTGTGATGTTAGCTGTTGTTGCTGTACTTGCTGAACTTAAGAAGCAGTCTAAACCTGTGACAACCCCGAAAGAGATCACCCAGATTGCTATGATTTCTGCAAATGGAGACAAAGAAATTGGCAACATCATTTCTGATGCAATGAAAAAGGTTGGAGGAAAGGGTGTTATCACAGGAAAGGATGGGAAAACACTGAATGATGAACTAGAAATTATTGAAGGCATGAAGTTTGATAGAGGGTATATCTCTCCATACTTTATTAATACATCATAAGGTCAGAAAAGTGGATTCCAAGTTCCCTATGTTCTTTTGAGTGAAAAGAAAATTTATAGTGTCCAGTCCATTGTTCCTGCTCTTGAAATTGCCAACGCTCACCGTAAGCCCCTGGTCATAATTGCTGAAGATGTGGATGGAGAAGCTCTAAGTACACTTGTTTTGAATAGGCTGAAAGTTGGTCTTCAGGCTGTAGCAGTCAAAGCTCTAGGTTTTGGTGACAATAGAAAGAACCAGCTTAAAGACATGGCTATTGCTACTGGCGGTGCAGTATTTGGAGAAGAAGGACTAACTCTAAATCTTGAAGATGTTCAGCCTCATGACTTAGGAAAAGTTGGAGAGGTCATTGTGACCAAAGATGATGCCGTGCTGTTGAAAGGATAAGGTGACAAGGCTCAAATTGAAAAGCATATTCAAGAAATCCTCGAGCAGCTGGGTATCACAACTAGTGAATATGGAAAGGAAAAACTGAATGAACGTCTGGCAAACTCTCAGATGGTGTTCCTGTGCTAAAGTTTAGTGGGACAAGTGATGTTGAAGTGAATGAAAAGAAAGACAGAGTTACAGATGCCCTTAATGCTACACGAGCTGCTGTTGAAGAAGGCATTGTTTTGGGAGGGGGCTGTGTCCTGCTTCGGTGCCTTCCAGCCTTGGATTCAATAACTCCAGCTAATGAAGATCAAAAAACTGGTATAGAAATTATTTTAAAAACACTCAAAATTCCTGCAATGACCATTGCTAAGAATGCAGGTATTGAAGGATAACTGATAGTTGAGAAAAATTTGCAGAGTTCTTCAGAAGTTGGTTATGATGCTATGCTTGGAGGTTTTGTGAATATGGTGGGAAAAGGAATCATTGATCCAACTAAGGTTGTAAGAACTGCATTACTGGATGCTGCTGGAGTGGCCTCTCTGTTAACTACAGCAGAAGTTGTAGTCACAGAAATTCCTAAAGAAGAGAAGGATCTTGGAATGGGCAGAATGGGTGGAATGGGAAGTGCTATGGGAGGTGGAATGTTCTAATTCCTAGAATAGGGCTTTACCATCATTAACGAACTGTGAGAGGAAGCTCAAGGCAGCGTTCCTCACCAGAAACTTTAAGAGAGGTCTGTTGAAGGAGATGACTGAAGAAAAGTCTGGCTGATGTTTAAGAAAATCACTATAACCATCAGTTACTGGTTTCAGTTGACAACATAGAATGGTTTACTGCTGTCATTGTCCATGCCTACAGATAATTTATTTTGTATTTTTGAATAAAGACACTTACATTCCTAGTAAATGAGTATAAGAGCCATGTACCAATGTACTGCTTTCAACTTAAATCACTGAGGCATTTTTACTACTATTCTGTTAAAATCAGGATTTTAGTGATTGCCATCAACAGAGGAGAAGCTAAGAAGCAGCCTTTCTGTGGAGTAAGGATAATTGGGTACAGAGTACAGCAATATCCAATTATGTAACAACCTTTGTGAAATAACAATTGTTTAAAGTTAAAAAAAAATTCCAAGTTTTCACCATTAAATATTATGCATGCTGCAAAATGTGGTAGATACTATTTATGGTTATGCAAATTTCCTTCAATTCCTAGTTTGCTAAGAGTTTGTTTATTATCACAAAGAGAGTATTGAATTGTATTAAATATTGATCTTCATCTACTGTGATATTTATATGATTTTTCTTCTTGAAATTATTGTCATAGAGTGTTATTATGTGGGTGGATGTATGGATTATCTAATGTTAAAGCAACCTTGTATTCCACGGATAAATCCAGATTTGTCATGATATATATACAAATGTGTGTGTGTGTGTAGTAATGGGTTATTTCTGAATTCAACTGGCTATTTTTAAAAGAACTTTTATATTATAATGAGCTAAGAGGCTTCAAGATGGCGGAAGAGTAAGACGCGGAGATCACCTTCCTCTCCACAAATACATCAGAAATACATTTACATGTGGAACAACTCCTACAGAACACCTACTGAACGCTAGCAGAAGACCTCAGACCTCCCAAAAGGTAAGAAACTCCCCACATACCTGGGTAGGGCAAAAGAAAAAGGAAAAACAGTGACAAAACAATAGGGACGGTACCTGCACCTCAGGGAGGGAGCCGTGAAGGAGGAAAGGTTTCCACACACTAGGAAGCCCCTTCGCGGGCGGAGACTGCGGGTGGCGGAGGGGGGAAGCTTCGGAGCTACGAAGGAGAGCGCAGCAACAGGGGTGTGGAGGGCAAAGCGGAGAGATTCCCACACAGAGGATCGGTGCCGACCGGCACTCACCAGCCCGAGAGGCTTGTCTGCTCGCCCGCCAGGACGGGCGGGGCTGGGAGCTGAGGCTCGGGCTTCGGTCGGAGCTCAGGGAGAGGACTGGGGTTGGCGGCGTGAACACAGCCTGAAGGGGTTAGTGCGCCACGGCTGGCCGGGAGGGAGTCCGGGAAAAAGTCTGCAGCTGCCGAAGAGGCAAGAGACTTTTTCTTCCCTCTTTGTTTCCTGGTGCGTGAGGAGAGGGGATTCAGAGCGCTGCTTAAAGGAGCTCCAGAGACGGGGGCGAGCCTCGGCTAAAAGCGCGGACTCCAGAGACGGGCGTGGGACGCTGGGGCTGCTGCTGCCGCCGCCAAGAGGCCTGTGTGCGAGCACAGGTCACTGTCCATGCCCCCCTTCCGGGGAGCCTGTGCAGCCCGTCACTGCCAGGGCCCCGTGATCCAGGGACAACTTCCCCGGGAGAACGCACGGCGCGCCTCAGGCTGGTGCAACGTCACGCTGGCCTCTGCCGCCGCAGGCTCGCCCCGCACTCCATACCCCTCCCTCCCCGCGGCCTGAGTAAGCCAGAGTCCCCGAATCAGCTGCTCCTTTAACCCCATCCTGTCTGAGCGAAGAACAGACGCCCTCTGGCGACCCACACGCAGAGGCGGGGCCAAATCCAAAGCTGAGACCCGGGAGCTCTGAGGACAAAGAAGAGAAAGGGAAATCTCCCCCAGCAGCCTCAGGAGCCCCGGAATAAATCTCCACAATCAACTTGATGTGCCCTGCATCTGTGTTATACCTGAAGAGACAACAAATCATCCCAAATTGAGGTGAACTTTGGGAGCAAATATATATATATATTTCCCCCCCTTTTCTCTTTTTGTGAGTGTGTATGTGTCTGCTTCTGTGTGGGATTTTGTCTGTATAGCTTTGCTTTTACCATTTGTCCAAGGGTTCTGTCCATCCATTTTTTTTTTAACTTTAAAAACTTTTTTCTTAATAATTATTTTTTATTTTAATAACTTTATTTTACTTTCTTTTCTTTTTCTTTCTTTCTTTCTTTCTCTCTCTTTCTTTCTTTTCTTTCTATTTTCTTCTCCCTTTTATTCTGAGCCATGTGGATGAAAGGCTTTGGTGCTACAGCCAGGCGTCAGGGCTGTGCCCCTGAGGTGGCAGAGCCAAGTTTAGGACACTGGTCCACAAGTACCTCCCAGCTCCACGTAATATCAAATGGCGAAAATCTCCCAGAGATCTCCGTCTCAACGCCAAGACCCAGCTTGACTCAACAACCAGCAAGCTACAGTGCTGGACACCCTATGCCAAACAACTAGCAAGACAGGAACACAACCCCATCCATTAGCAGAGAGGCTGCCTAAAATCATAATAAGGCCACAGACACCCCAAAACACACCACCAGACGTGGACCTGCCCACCAGAAAGACAAGATCCAGCCTCATCCACCAGAACACACGCACTAGTCTCCTGCACCAGGAAGCCTACACAAAACACTGAACCAAGCTTAGCCATTGGGGACAGACACCAAAAACAAAGGGAACTAAGAACGTGCAGCCTGTGAAAAGGAGACCCCAAATACAGTAAGTTAAGCAAAATGAGAGGACAGAAAAACACACAGCAGATGAAGGCGCAAGGTAAAAACCCACCAGACCTAACAAATGAAGAGGAAATAGGCAGTCTACCTGAAAAAGAATTCCGAATAATGATAGTAAAGGTGATCCAAAATCTTGGAAACAGAATAGAGAAAATCCAAGAAAAGTTTAACAAGGAGCTAGAAGAACTAAAGAGCAAACAAACAGTGATGAACAACACAATAAATGAAATTTAAAATTCTCTAGAAGGGATTAATAGAAGAATAACTGAGGCAGAAGAAAGGATAACTGACCTGGAAGATAAACTAGTGGAAATAACTACTGCAGGGCAGAATAAAGAAAAAAGAATAAAAAGAACTGAGGACAGTCTCAGAGACCGCAGGGACAACATTAAATGCACCAACATTCAAATTACAGGGGTCCCAGAAGAAGAAGAGAAAAAGAAAGGGACTGAGAAAATATTTGAAGAGATTATAGTTGAAAATTTCACTAATATGGGAAACGAAATAGTTAATCAAGTCCAGGAAGCACAGAGAGTCCCATACAGGATAAATCGAAGAAAAAACACGCCAAGACACATAGTAATCAAACTATCAAAAATTAAATGCAACGAAAAAACATTAAAAGCAGCAAGGGAAAAACAACAAATAACACACAAGGGAATCCCCATAAGGTTAACAGCTGATCTTTCAGCAGAAACTCTGCAAGCCAGAAGGGAATGGCAGGACATATTTAAAGTGATGAAGGACAAGAACCTCCAAACAAGATTACTCTACCCAGCAAGGAGCTCATTCAGACTTGATGGAGAAATTAAAATCTTTACAGACAAGCAAAAGCTAAGAGAATTCAGAACCACCAAACCAGCATTACAGCAAATGCTAAAGGAACTTCTCTAGGCAGGAAACACAAGAGAAGGAAAAGACCTACAATAACAAACCCAGAACAATTAAGAAAATGGGAATAGGAACATACATATCGATAATTACCTTCAGTGTAAATGGATTAAATGCTCCCACCAAAAGACATAGAATGGCTGAATGGATACAAAAACTAGACCCGTATATATGCTGTCTACAAGAGACCCACTTCAGATCTAGGGACACAAACAGACTGAAAGTGAGGGGATGGAAGAAGATATTCCATGCAAATGGAAATCAGAAGAAAGCTGGAGTAGCAATTCTCATATCAGACAAAATAGACCTTAAAATAAAGACTATTAGAAGAGACAAAGAAGGACACTACATAATGATCAAGGGATCGATCCAAGAAGAAGATATAACAATTGTAAATATTTACGCACCCAACATAGGAGCACCTCAATACATAAGGCAAATACTAACAGCCATAAAAGATGAAATCGACAGTAACACAATAGTAGGGGACTTTAACACCCCACTTTCACCAATAGATCACCCAAAATGAAAATAAATAAGGAAACACAAGCTTTAAATGATACATTAAACAAGAGCAACTAATTGATATGTATAGGACATTCCATCCAAAAACAAAAGAATACACATTCTTCTCAAGTGCTCATGGAACATTCTCCAGGATATATCATATCTTGGGTCACAAATCAAGCCTTGGTAAATTTAAGAAAATTGAAATCATATCAAGTATCTTTGGCGACCAGAACACTAACGACTAGATATCAATTACAGGGAAAAATCTGTAAAAAACTACAAGCACATGGAGGCTAAACAATACACTACTAAAAAACCAACAGATCACTGAAGAAATCAAAGAGGAAATCAAAAAATACCTAGAAACAAATAACAATGTAAACACGACAACCCAAAACCTATGGGATGTAGCAAAAGCAATTCTAAGAGGGAAGTTTATAGCAAAACAATCCTACCTTAAGAAACAAGAAAAATCTCAAATAAACAACCTAACCTTACACCTAAAGCAATTAGAGAAAGAACAAAAAACCCCCAGTTAGCAGAAGGAAAGAAATCATAAAGATCAGATCAGAAATAAATGAAAAAGAAATGAAGGAAATAATAGCAAAGATCAATAAAACTAAAAGCTGTTTCTTTGAGACGATAAACAGAATTGATAAAGCATTAGCCACACTCATCAAGAAAAAAAGGGAGAAGACTCACATCAATAGAATTAGAAATGAAAAAGGAGAAGTAACAACTGACACTGCAGAAATACAAAGGATTATGAGAGATTACTGCAAGCAACTCTATGCCAATAAAATGGACAACCTGGAAGAAATGGACAAATTCTTAGAAATGCACAATCTTCCAAAACTGAACCAGGAAGAAATAGAAAATATGAACAGACCAATCACAAGCACTGAAATTGAAGCTGTGATTAAAAATCTTCCAACAAACAAAAGCCCTGGACCAGATGGCTTCACAGGCGAATTCTATCAAACATTTAAAGAAGAGCTAACACTCATCCTTCTCAAACTCTTCCAAAATATAGCAGAGGGAGGAACACCCCCAAACTCATTCTACAAGGCCACCATCACCCTGATACCAAAACCAGACAAAGATGTCAAAAAGAAAGAGAACTACAGGCCAATATCACTGATGAACATAGATGCAAAAATCCCCAACAAAATACTAGCAAACAGAATCCAACAGCACATAAAAAGGATCATACACCATGATCAAGTGGGGTTTATCCCAGGAATGCAAGGGTTCTTCAATATATGCAAATCAATCAATGTGATACACCATATTAACAAATTGAAGGAGAAAAACCATATGATCATCTCAGTCGATGCAGAGAAAGCTTTCGACAAAATTCAACACCCATTTATGATAAAAGCCCTTCAGAAAGTAGGCATAGAGGGAACTTTCCTCAACATAATAAAGGCCATATGTGACAAACCCACAGCCAACATCGTCCTCAATGGTGAAAAATTGAAACCATTTCTACTAAGATCAGGAACAAGACAAGGTTGCCCACTCTCACCACTCTTATTCAACATAGTTTTGGAAGTTTTAGCCACAGCAATCAGAGAAGAAAAAGAAATAAAAGGAATCCAAATTGGAAAAGAAGAAGTAAAGCTGTCACTATTTGCAGATGACATGATACTATACATAGAGAATCCTAAAGATGCTACAAGAAAAATACTAGAGCTAATCAATGAATTAACAGGATACAAAATTAATGCACAGAAATCGCTAGTATTCCTATACACCACTGATGAAAAATCTGAAAGTGAAATTAAGAAAACATTCCCATTTACCATTGCAACAAAAAGAATAACATATCTAGGAATAAACCTACCTAAGGAGACAAAAGACGTGTATGCATAAAATTATAAGACACTGATGTAAGCAATTAAAGATGATACAAATAAATGGAGATATACACCATGTTCTTGGATTGGAAGAATCAACATTGTGAAAATGACTCTACTACCCAAAGCAATCTACAGATTTGATGCAATCCCTATCAAACTGCCACTGGCATTTTTCACAGAACTAGAACAAAAAATTTCACAATTTGTATGGAAACGCAAAAGACCCCGAATAGCCAAAGCAATCTTGAGAAAGAAAAACGGAGCTGGAGGAATCAGGCTCTCTGACTTCAGACTATACTACAAAGCTACAGTAATCAAGACAGTATGGTACTGGCACAAAAACAGAAAGATAGATCAATGGAACAGGATAAAAAGCCAAGAGATAAACCCACGCACATATGGTCACCTTATCTTTGATAAAAGAGGCAAGAATTTGCAGTGGAGAAAAGACAGCCTCTTCAATAAGTGGTGCTGGGAAAACTGGACAGGTAAATGTAAAAGTATGAAATTAGAACACTCCCTAACACCATACACAAAAATAAACTCAAAATGGATTAAAGACCTAAATGTAAGGCCAGACACTATCAAACTCTTAGAGGAAAACATAGGCAGAACACTCTGTTACATAAATCACAGCAAGATCCTTTTTGACCTACCTCCTAGAGAAGTGGAAATAAAAACAAAATTAAAGAAATGGGATTTAATGAAACTTAAAAGCTTTTGCACAGCAAAGGAAACCATAAACAAGACCAAAAGACAACCCTCAGAATGGGAGAAAATATTTGCAAATGAAGCAACTAACAAAGGATTAACCTCCAAAATTTATAAGCAGCTCATGCAGCTCAATATCAAACAAACAAACAACCCAATCCAAAAATGGGCAGAAGACCTAAATAGACATTTCTCCAAAGAAGATGTACAGATTGCCAACAAACACATGAAACAGTGCTCAACATCATTAATCATTAGAGAAATGCAAATCAAAACTACAATGAAATATCCTCTCACACTGGTCAGAATGGCCATCATCAAAAAATCTACAAACAGTAATTGATGGAGAGTGTGTGGAGGAAAGGGAACGCTCTTGCACTGTTGGTGGAAATGTAAATTGATACAGCCACTACGGAGAACAGTATGGAGGTTCCTTAAAAAACTAAAAATAGAACTGCCAGATGACCCAGCAATCCCACTACTGGGCATATACCCTGAGAAAACCATAATTCAAAAAGAGACATGTACCACAATGTTCATTGCAGCTCTATTTACAATATCCAGGACATGGAAGCAACCTAAGTGTCCATCGAGAGATGAATGGATAAAGAAGATGTGACACATATATACAATGGAATATTTCTCAGCCATAAAAAGAAATGAAATTGAGTTATTTGTAGTGAGGTGGATGGACCTAGAGTCTGTGATACAGAGTGAAGTAAGTCAGAAAGAGAAAAACAAATACCATATGCTAACACATATATATGGAATCTAAGGAAACAAAAAGTTCATGAAGAACCTAGGGGCAAGACGGGAGTCATGACACAGACCTACTAGAGAATGGGCTTGAGGATACGGGGAGGGGGAAGGGCAAGCTGGGACAAAGTGAGAGAGTGGCATGGACATATATACAGTACCAAACGTAAATTAGATAGCTAGTGGGAAACAGCCGCATAGCACAGGGAGATCAGTTAGGTGCTTTGTGACCACCTAGATCGGTGGGATGGGAGGGTGGAAAGGAGGAAGACGCAAGAGGGAAGAGATATGGGAACATATGTATATGTATAACTGATTCACTTTGTTATACAGCAGAAACTAACACGCCATTGTAAAGCAATTATATGCCGATAAAGATGTTGAAAAAAAGTTAACATGAAAAAGAAAAATAATAAGGTATGATATAATTTTATTTTTTATTATTTTTTTCTTGTTTTGGTATCATAATTATTACAGTCTCATAAAATTAATTGGGAATTTTTTCCATTCCTTTTATTATACGGTACAGAATGCATAGAATAAAGATTTCCTGTTATGTAATTTTTGAAAGAACTCCACTGTAAAATCATGTGACTAGTGTTTCATTTGTAGATTTTTTTTTTGCTTGCGGTATGCGGGCCTCTCACTGTTGTGGCCTCTCCCGTTGTGGAGCACAGGCTCCGGACGCGCAGGCTCAGCAGCCATGGTTCACAGGCCCAGCCGCTCCGTGGCATGTGGGATCTTCCCAGACCTGGGCACGAACCCGTGTCCCCTGCATCGGCAGGCGGACTCTCAACCACTGCGCCACCAGGGAAGCCCATCATTTGTAGATTTTTAACTACTCTTTCAATTACTTTAATTTTAATAGGCCTATTCTCCTATAGATCTGTTTTCTTTAGACAACTCTGGTAAGATACATTTTTTTTCTAGAAATTTGTCTGTGTAAATTTGCAGTATACTGGCATAAAAATATATTACTAAATCCCCTGTATGTATAGTTCTGTCTTTTTAAAATGTGTAATATTTTTAAATTGTGCCTTTTCTGGTTTTGGGGGTTTTGTTTTTTTGCTTTAACTTGCTGTGAACAATGGCTTTCCCCATTCTTTTTTTCTCTCCCTCTATAATGCCTAAGTAGATACATGCTGTTCCTTTCATTTTATGTTTCATGTCACCTTTTCCTCTTTCCCATTTCCTGTTTCTTTTTGCTCAAGGGTTATATTCTGAGTAATTTCTCCAGTATATATTCAACTTTGTTAGGTTCTTTCCAATCCGTTGTTTTTTCTTTAACATCTTTATTGGAGTATAATTGCTTTACAATGTTGTTAGTTTCTGCTGTATAACAAAGTGAATCAGCTATATGTACACATATATTCCCATATCTCCTCCCTCTTGCACCTCCCTCCCACCCTCCCTATCCCACCCCTCTAGGTGGTCACAAAGCACCCAGCTTTTCTCCCTGTGCTATGCAGCTGCTTCCCACTCGCTACTTATTTTACATTTGGTAGTGTATATATGGCCATGTCACCCTCTCACTTTGTCCCAGCTTACCCTTCCGCCTCCCCTTGTCCTCAAGTCCATTCTCTACATCTGCACCTTTATTCATGTCCTGCCCCTAGGTTCATCAGAACCATATTTTTTAGATTCCATATATATGTGTAGCATATTGTATTTATTTTTCTCTTTCTGACTTACTTCACTCTGTATCACAGACTCTAGGTCCATCCACCTCACTACAAATAACTCAATTTCATTTCTTTTTATGGCTGAGTAATATTCCATTTTTTATATATGTGCCATATCTTCTTTATCCATTCATCTGTCAATGAACACTTAGGTTGCTTCCATGTCCTGGCTATTGTAAATAGAGCTGCAGTGAACATTGTGGTACATGACTCTTTTTGAATTATGGTTTTCTCAGGGTTTATGCCCAGTAGTGGGATTGCTGGGTCATCTGGCAGTTCTATTTTTAGTTTTTTAAGGAACCTCCATACTTTTCTCCATAGTGGCTGTATCAATTTACATTTCCAGCAACAGTGCAAGAGGGTTTCCTTTTCTCCACACCCTCTCCAGCATTTATCCTATCTGTTTTTTAACCTCATCCTTGCCTCTACATTTTTTATCACCCATTACATTTTTTATTTCTCACATTTCTATTTGTTTATTATTCCAAACTGCTTGGTCTTTTTGGATAATATCTTATGTGTTACCCATGTGTTTAGTTTCTTCTTTCTTTTCTCTAATTTTAAACATGACTATATCACATACCTGATAAGTTTTTCACCTGAAGGTGTTAGGAGTATATATCTGCCATTTGTTTGGTTTTTGTTGACCTTGGCTCATTATGGATTTTTTTTTCATATTTTGTAATTTTGAGCTGGGAAATCCTGTTTAAGTGACTTTACCTGTTAGAATCCTCGAAGGATTGCCTGCTATTTTCTCTTTAGAGAGTAGTTTTGCGTATACATCTACCAGGCTTAGCCATTACCACTTTGGGAAATACTTTTTTTTTTTTTTTTCGGTACGCGGGCCTCTCACTGTTGGGGCCTCTCCCGCTGCGGAGCACAAGCTCCGAACGTGCAGGCTCAGCGGCCATGGCTCATGGGCCCAGCCGCTCCGCGGCATGTGGGATCTTCTCAGACCGGGGCACGAACCCGTGTCCCCTGCATCAGCAGGCAGACTCTCAACCACTGCGCCACCAGGGAAGCCCGAGAAATACTTTTTTAAAAAAATTATTTTATTGAAGGATAGTTGATTTACAATGTTGTATTAGTTTCTGGTGTACACTGAAGTGATTAAGTTATGCATATATATATTCTTTCCTATTATGGTTTACTACAGGATATTGGATATAATTCCCTGTGCTATACAATAGGACCTTGTTTATCCATTCTATATATAATAGTTTGCATCTGCTAATTGGGGAAATACTTTTTATATTAATTTTCCAGACCATGAAAA
Source organism: Hyperoodon ampullatus (assembly GCF_949752795.1). Taxonomy (NCBI): domain Eukaryota; kingdom Metazoa; phylum Chordata; class Mammalia; order Artiodactyla; family Ziphiidae; genus Hyperoodon; species Hyperoodon ampullatus. The sequence goes on along the minus strand of NC_136914.1, from coordinate 15,456,261 downwards.
CCGTGTAAATTTAAATCCTTAAACTTATTAAAGCAGGCCTATGCAAACAGTGTTTGACGGGAGGTGTTTTGTTTTCATTTGGTTTTTTTACCCAGAGCCAAGGATGACACAAAGTTCCTTTGTTTTATCCATTTTCAAGTGGAGGGATTTTAATGAAGTTCACACGTTCATAGTAGATGATGTCCTTGGAGGGTTGTGATTGCGTGAGTCATCTTCATTCCAGCTTATCAACTCACAGGTGCCCAGGGCTTCATGTGGCCCTTAAAGGCCAAGCGTCTTGATTATTCAGCCTAGCAAAACTTCCAGGGCTGTCAAATTGCCAGTGCCTGATTATTCCATTGGGTTTCAATTTCTCCTACTTTAGGAGATAGTAGAGGTTTCCTTTAGTTACTTCTGAACTCAAACGTTTATCTTAAAGAAGTTTATCCTGGACTTTGACAGACTTACCTCAAAAGGGTAAATGCACAAAATTTTTGAGAAGTTGACCTGAAAACTCTTCAGTGCAAAACGATAGTCTAGGTTTTTCAGTAGCTAATGATCACACCTGAGAAATATAAAGTATTCCCCAGTTAAGAAAATGGCTTAATATATTAAACTAAACTATACTAAACAATTATTTTTATTTTAAAATAATATAATTTATGAAGAAATTATACTGTTCAAAATTATTGAGGACTTCACACCTTTTATTTTTGTGGGTTATAGCTATCATTATTTACTATGTTATAAATCAAAATTAAGAACTTAAAAATTTTTTGTTTATGAATTTATCAATAAAACAGTCACAATAAATCCATTATATTTTAACATAAATGAGATATTTTCATAAAAACTGTATTTTCCAAAACAAAAAATAAAGAGAACAGAGGCATTGTTTTATATTTTTGCATACCTCCTTAAGGTCTGGCTTAATATGAAAGAGCTGGATTCTCATATGTTCCTACGTTCAGTGCGTTGCAATATTTGGTTGAAATATATGAAGAAAGTCCAGTCTCAGAGACATGTAGTTAGAAAAGGGGGAGTGTTTTAGTAACTTTTTCAGGTCATGATACATATTCTTCTTTGATTCAATATCCATCTAGCCTGCTAAATTCAAAGAGGCATGGCCAAGCACTTGCTACATACTTGGAATAGTGTGGAGTGAGGGAAATAGAGATAGAATACCATTATACTGTGTGTCCTTACTGTCCTGTGCTTATAGACACAACAGGTATTGCATACATTTCCAGAGCTCTGTCCTCACCTTAAAGCTTCCTCTTGTCTGCTTTCCCCAACTTTTCTCCTCCTGAGAATTTCCAAAACATCAAATAGCAAGGGTTAAAGAAAACTAGAGAAAAGAGAAGATGCAGTATGACTAGAACACTGGCGATGGAAGAAACTATGGATAGGAGAAATGATGGAGTGACAGAAAGAGGCCCAGAACACATTGTTGTGGAACAGAAAATAAAGCATAGTGGGAAGACAACAGAGAAGGGAAGCAAGGAGCAGGGTAGTAGAGAAACAAGATAGGAGACAGGCACAAATGCCCAAAGGTCAGGGGAGGACTCAGGCACCTATAAGGAGATATTTTTTTCTTTAATTTATCAGAAAGAGAGTTACTTTTACAGAACAGTAAGACC